>NC_056506.1:36351809-36460387 GCF_014905685.2 Nematolebias whitei
GGTCACAGTTTCTGAAAGCCAGCAGCTCAGGGGCTGGACATCCAGCAATTAAAAAGTCATTATGTAAATAAAACAAGTATTACAATCTAAAAAAGTTAAATCTGTTCCTCTGGACATTCAAAATGAATGAATGTCCAGAGGAACAGATTTAACTTTTTTAGATTTTTCTACCTGGATTATTGAGCATGCATCAGGAAGTATTACAATGATCTGTTACCTTTTAAAATTGTTTGTTTTATTGAATGAATCATTAACGCAATAAACGGAACCCAGAACCCAAAAAAGAAAAAAATAGTTTTTTTTTTTTTGTTTTTTTATGAACTCATTGATGGGCTGGAATAAAATCACCCGCGGGCCGGAAGTGGCCCACGGACCGCCAATTGAATAGCCCACCTAGCAGGTGCTTTATGGTCATTTAAAGACTGTTCCAGAAAACCACACCAATGGCAACAATCTTTTTGTTTCTAAAACTAAAAGTGCTACTCTTAACAAAGTAAACGTCGGCAAAAGAACAAAAGAGTGGGGATTATTACCGCGCATCGTGCGCATGCGCAGTAAAACCGCCTCTGGGGTCCAATAAAAACTCGCAAATAAGTAACCCCGAGGGAAAGATTAACAAGCGTCAAAAAGATGGGTGCTACACTGATAGCAAAGGTACTGTTACTACATTAGTGTTAGGATTTCGTTCATTTAAATAGAATTAAATATGAGAAAAACTCTTTAACTACTTGCGACATACCTGAGCTGAAATTACGTAATCCCTGAGACTACCAAAAAAGTTTTCATTCCTCCTGCAGAAGCTCAGATAAATTCACACAGTCGTGTCCTCTGTGTGGCATTTTAATTGCATGGATACTGGAGTTATTTAAAAACAAAGACTGTGTTTAGGCTTGGACGCCTTAAAGGATAATTAAACACCATTCAAGCCAAACTTACATTCTCTTGTCCTCAGGGCGAAGCTGCCGGTGCATGGCCAGAGAGAAGCCGAACAGACTCCCCGGGTCCCCGTCCTTCCTCAGCACATTCTCGGTGTCCAGGTTGAAAGCAGAGAGTCGCCCACATCCCAGCAGCCAGGTGAGCAGCCACAGTCCGCAGGTGAGACGGCCCTCCATGAGGATGTTCCCTAAGAGCTGAGTCCTCGGTGTGGAAGGTGCAGAGTGCCACAGAGGGGCTGTCAGTGTTCAGGCGGCCCCTCCCACAGGCCTGTCCTGGTGCTCTCACCGTCCCACCGAACCCTGAACGCATCATCACATCCAGCCTTACACACTTCCGGAAATGACTGATTCTCCGTTTAAAACAAAGGTTGCAGCAGGTCAAACGAATAATAAGTGAGTCAGTGGTGCCTGCATGATGTGCATGCTCCTGGCTACACTGACCCTCTGACTGCAAAGACTGTATAAAGACTCTTGTTAAAACTTTTTTGGAAACAGGCAGAAAAAAAAAAAACACATTTTAAGTCCCACAAGTGACAAAACCCCAACAGATTACAGCTCAGTTTAACTGTATCTGCATGCTTGTTTATTTATTTATGTAAACCAACGTACAACTTCAGTTCTGTAAAATGTGTTTTTTTTTAATGCAAATAAATACAAAAAGCAGTGATTTGTAACACTCAAAAACCCATATTTTATGCACAGTGGAATATAGTAAATACATAATTGGTGTAAACTAAAATAATGTTCTTTTTTGTGGGCGAGAAAAATAAGGTGAGTTTGAATTGTATTCCAGCTCCAAGTTTCTTCTGTGAAGCATCTCCTCTTCTAACGACAGTGTAAACATCCATGAGCTGAAGAGAGAAGCTGCTGGAGTTTTTGGAGGAGAGTGTTTTCTCATTCCTGTCTAATGTCTTACTTTAGCTATTCTTTGCTTTTTGTTGCACCAAATATTATAAATTGGTGAGAGGTCTGGACTGCAGGCAGACCAGTTTAGTACCTGGACACTATAAAGTCATGGCATTGTAATAGATGCTGTCGTCTTGCTGAAATATGTAAAGTGTTCCCTAAAAAGGTGTTGTCTTGATGTGAGCTGATGTTCTAAAATCTTTCAGCGTTGATGGTTCCATTCCAGATGTACAGGCTGTTTATGTCATATACAGTAATGAACTCCTATACCATCAGAGAGGCAGGCTTTTGAACTGTGTTTTTAGCAGGATGTCTGATCACAGAACAGTTTTTTCACGTTGCTTCTGTCAGTTTTAATTGAGCTTTAGTTCAGAGAAGAGTGCAGCGTTTCTGAATGTGGTTTGCCATAGCTTCCTCTTTGCACGATAGAGCTTTAACCAGAATTGAATTACAGAGAATAATACTTGTGAGTGTTCCCAAGCCCATGGTGTCCATAAAACAATTTTTCTTTTTTTTTCTTCTTCTTTCGGCTGCTCCCTTCCTCAGGGGGTGTAGCGAACTAACTCGCACAAAGTCTTGGCAATAATTTTTATGCAGGATGCCCTTCCTGACGCAACCGCAGACCACCGAGCTACCACAGCCCTCTGTGGGGAACATAGAGCTGCTATTTAGGGCGCCCGGTGGGGCAGATGGTGGGGGTTAAGGCTCAGAGTGGGGCAAACAAGGAGACAGGTGTGGTTGCTTCACCTTTCCCACCCACATTTTGATGATGTCAGTCCAGGGTGTTGAACCAGCAACCTTCCGATCACAGGCTCACCAAGACACGAGGGCCCATAGCTGAAGGGCCTCCAGTACTGACTTTCAGCTTTGTCCTTTGACCACAGAGATTTGTAGACATCCTTGAAATCTTTTGATATTATCAACTTTAGATGATTCGATATTCAGTCTCCCCACTTTGATATTGAATATTATACTGGAATTAAGCCAGTATTTTAAAACTTTTTTTTCTTTGCAAACTGGTAAACTTCTGCCCATCTTTACGTCTGAGAAATTCAGTCTCTAAAATGCTTCGTTTTATACTCGGTGTACTGAGCTGTTATTCTAATTAGCTTCAACGTTTTCCTCAAATTGTTCTTTTTTCACACCACTTACTTTCACAGCCTTTAGTTGCTCCTATCCCTTAACATTTTCAAGATGTGGTGCTGCCGTCAAATTCAAAATTACTCTTTTTAATGTGGTTTTATAGTTTGAACTTTTGATATTTTTACTGTGTTCCATTATGAAAACACTTTATGAACATTATGAAATTTGTATTTTACACAACGTCCCAGTTTTTTCAGTATTAGGGTTGTAGACAGTATAACATCCATCAAAAGTTTTTTTTTTTTTTTTCTCCGTATAATGTTTTATTCCAGTGAGTAAAATCAGGACAATATTCTGGAGTGGGACTGGGAAAAAGACACAGAGGGTGTGTTCAAGATGTAATGTTTGACCAAATCAAAAACGAATTTAACATCACACACTTTTAATATTGAAACGTTTAAAATTTGCTAGAATTTATAGTTGCATTCCTTCTAATGTCTAACGCAGGATCACCGAGGCTCTTTATCTTATGATGACTCATTAGGACGAGCTACAAAACAAAGAAGTGGTAAAATAAAAACTAAAAACTACAGAGGGCACAGAAGCACTTGTGAACAGTCCCCTCCCTGATTTTCAAGGCATTCCATGAGACGCTGACCCAAAGCTTGTCCTCGCAACGCTCAAGTTCAGCAGACAACACTGTCTTTGTCTGCACAGAGAAAGAGGGAAGAGGGAGAAAGAAAGTGCCCTCATACAGTACTAGAAAAGACACAAATAAGAGAGAAGGAAAAGGTCAGGAGAGGAATGTGGTTCCTGCACACAGCTGTTGTCCTCTGAAGTCTTTAATATTGGTCGTAGACAGATTGATTCAGTATCAAACGATTCAACTGGACTTTGAACTGGCCCTGCATTAAAAAAGAAGTTATCTCTTGGTGTCTTATATCAGATTTACAAAAAAAAAAGATGTGCATTTCATGCAAATTTGAAGCCTACAACCAGAATTACACAATCTTTCTTTTCGTCCTGGTTAGGCAAACATCCTAATCACGTTATCATTTCAAAATCTAATTTAAGTAGCATTCCTAAATCATGTGCGTTTTTAACTCATGGGAACCTTTTGCTTCAGTTTTCACTTTGACTGATATTTTAAAGGCAAGATTGGTCTTTTTACTCTGCAGACGGTTATGAACAATTAAAAAAAAACAGCAGTGTGTTAAGCAAGGCAAGGTATAGTACAACCACCCTATCTGGCAGAAACAAGACTATCTTGTTGCTGATTCTGTTTTCAGCCACATCCGTTTCTGATCATTGTCTCTTGAGGTTTGTTGGTTTCAGTGACAGGTGAGAAACAAAGCCTGCCAATATAAAACTTTGTTCTTCCTTCATGTCTGCACATAAAGAAAATCAGCAACCACGTTAAAGCACTCATACACTCCTGATTATAGCATGTGTGCACAAATCTGGCACAGTAAAGGCACAAATCGATTTCTAATTGGCTCTGGACAAAAGCAAGCATTGAATGATTTGAAAGGAGACTTTAGAACAAACAGCTGTTAAACCACTATCAGCTAATAAATTAGAGGTATTTTTGGTATGTTTACAGTCCAGGCTTAAAGCTCACCATAGCACAGAAAAAGGACTAGTAAAAGTTACTAATGATATTCTCATGGCCTTTGACAATGGACTTGTGTCTACTACACTGGTCCTGTTAGACCTCGGTGCTGCATTTGATACAGTTGATCACAATATTTTACTACAGAGGCTTGAATATGATATTTGGATTACAGGAATGGCTCTAAAATGGTTTAAATCATATCTATCTGATAGATTCCAATTTGTAAATGTAAATAATTAATCTTCTTCATACACCAAAGTTAGTCATGGAGTTCCTCAAGGTTCAGTGCTTGGACCAATACTCTTTACCTTATATATGCTTCCATTAGATAAAGTTATTAAACAGCATGGGATAAATTGTCATTGTTATGCTGTTGATAAACAGTTATATTTGTCCATGAAACCCAATGAATCCAGTCAGCTACTTAGACTACAAGCATGTCTTAAAGACATAAAAACCTGGATGACCCGTTATTTTCTGCTTTTGAATACTGACAAGACTGAGGTTTTAGTTTTTGGACCTGAGCATTTTAGGAATAAATTTTTCAGTCTTTCTCCCTCCTTGGATGGCATTAATCTGTCCTCCAGGTCTAGTGTTAAAAATCTTGTTGTTATTTTTGATCAGGACATGTCTTTTATCCCCCACATTAAAAATGTTACTAGAACTGCCTTCTTCCACCTGCGTAATATCATTAAAATTAGAAACATCTTATCTAAAAATGATGCAGAAAAACTGGTTCATGCATTTGTCACATCTAGACTGGACTATTGCAATGGTTTGTTATCTGGGTGTCCAAATACTTCTTTAAAACATATTCAGTTAATCCAAAATGTTGCTGCCAGAGTTTTAACTGGAGTTAGTAGGAGAGATCATATCTCTCCAGTTTTAGCTTCTCTCCATTGGCTCCCTGTCAAATCCAGAATATAATTCAAAATCTTACTTCTAACCTACAAAGCTCTCAACAACCTAGATCCATCTTATATTACAGATCTTATTGTTCCATATTTTCCTAACAGAGCACTTCGCTCTCAGACTGCAGGCTTGCTTGCGATTCCTAGAGTTTCCAAAACCAGAATGGGAGGAAGATCTTTCAGTTATCAGGCTCCTCTTGTGGAACCAACTTCCAATTTCTGTCTGTGAGGATGACACATTGTCCAGTTTTAAGACTGGGATTGAGACTTTCCTTTTTGATAAATCCTATAGTTAGGGTTAGCTTGTTATGCTGCCATGGGCTTCGACTACTAGAGGACAAGTTGACCTCATTTTTAAAAAATGAATTGTTAAAATTGAATAGTTTTCATTTGATATTATTTCTATCTTAACATGTGATTCTTGACCTGCCATTGTTTTATCTGTTCCTATCAAACCCAGCCGGTCGAAGCAGATGGCCTCTTGTCCTGAGCCTGGTTCTGCGAAACGTTTCTTCCTCACCAGGGAGTTTGTCCTTTCCACTGTTGTCTTCATGCTTGCTCAAGATGAGTCTGCAATGAAGTTAAACTCAATGCAGTCTGCTCCTCAGATAAATAATATTAACTTACTTTATATATATCTGAATGTTTCTGTTCAGTGCCCTGAGATGACTTCTGTTGTGACTTGGCGCTATATAAACAAACTGAATTGAATTTTGCTGGGTCTGCAACCTTCGTAACAGACCACAATTGTTTCAGGTCTTGTTTTAAATGCTGACATTAAAGGTAAAGTTCTGCCATATCTGTCAGAAAACAGTTTCAGATCTTCAGTTGGGAGCCTGTGGGGTACCTCAAGGCTTTCAGGCTCCTTTCTCTTCTCATTAGTGTTGCTGTAAATTGCCAAGCGGGGACAAATATAGTGAACTGACTGATCCGTCATTCATGGATTGATTCCAACGGGATTCATTTTCAAAACCTACATTTCTACTGTTTTACTGATAGCCTTCAAATCTATTTACCTAAACCTGCTAACATAACATTCCCAGATCCAAGTTTCAAAATGGATGTACTTGTACTGAGCCTTTGCAGTGGTGGCTCCTGTTGAATAGGAAAACTGTTCTGTAAATTAGATCTGCCTGAACTATGAATCATTTTAAAAGTTGCGCTGCTGTCTGTTTTCACTTTCTTTTAATCTCGATCCAACAAGATATTTTGACTTTGATTGTGGTTTTTTTAAACTCAGTTTTGTTCGATTATGTTTTGTTGTTTCATTTTACCTAAGACATCTTTATGTATTAGTCATTTGTAATCAACTTTATCAGCACCTCAGTCAAAATGAAAATATTTTACCTGCAACAAGTCCTTAATTTTCCCTTAAAACTTCAATTAGAAATAATTTACCCCTTAACCATGTTGCTGAAATCTAACCAGAACGAGTCATGTGTACAGCTTTGTGTACAACATGTTCTGCAGCTAAAAAAAAAAGCATCCCCTCCAGCACAGAAAACGAGCAGTGACGATAAAAGCAACCCTCTGACACAAACACACCAGCACACAGGAGTAGAAAAGGCAGAGCCTGAACTCGCCCGAGCCACGGCCCTTTATTTGTTCTTAAAGCTGCAGGTACAGTAGAGGAACGCACCTTCACCTGAGGGTGGGGCACAACTGCCTGCAGGGTGTTGCGTTACTTTTATAACCACGCTGAACTCTAAACTCAAGCTCTTTCACAACTGCAGCACACATTTCTCTGACATTCAAGTTGAACGGTTGTGACTTGGAAAAAAATAACTGAGTGAAACATTTTTGTTAAAAATCCTTCACAGGCAGATGATTAATGATTATTACTGTCATTAATTTGAAAGAGTGTAAACAGAGGGCTGGTCAGCAGGTTGTGTCCTCAAGCTAAACGTTTTTATGCTGAGCTTAAGTGCCGCTGGCTGTTTTCTATGAACTTTAGCAGTTTGAGAGCAGCGTTTGTCAGCAAGACTTTATAAGTTTTTTTTTATAAAATGTACATGAAACAAAACTGATTAGGACTGAATTTTTTGGAGTTCAGTTCTTAAATATGCAAAGGTGTAATTACGGTAAATGACTGTGTTAAAGCAACATCATAGTGTTATTAATAAAAATAAAGTGCTGCATTCCTAACATCCTACTATTTTTCTAAACAAATTTCACTTGTAAATGAGTCTTTGAGGCTCAATGTGATTTATCTGTCTAAATAAAGGTTGAATTGAATTGAAAAAAAATCCAGCGAAGGACTTTAGAAACTTCGTGATTTTGTTCCTTTCTACAAGTCAAGTCAACTTTATTTATAGAGCACATTTAAAACAGAAACTGTTATCAAAGTGCTTAACAACAACATCAATGGGAGTAAAATTAATTAAAAAATACCATACACTAATGATAATAATGAAGAATTAATAAAAAGCATTTAAAACATAGGAACACAGACACACGCACACAAAAAAAAACACTAATCAACTCACACTGCGTGAAATGCCTGCGAGAACAGATGTGTTTTTAGCAGCGATTTGAACTGAGGAAGGTGGCTTGCCTAATGTTGGGGGGCAGGTTGTTCCAGAGTTTGGGGCCCATGACTGACAATGCCCGATCTCTTCTGAGCTTCAGTCTTGTTTTAGGAACAGCCAAAAGCAGCTGATCGGATGATCTCAGGGCCCGGGAGGGAACGTATGGTTCAAGTAGCTCAGAGAGATAAAGGGGTGCAAGGCCGTTTAAGCATTTGAAGGTCAACAGAAGAATTTTAAAGACTATTCTAGTACGCACAGGGAGCCAGTGAAGGGAGGACAGAACTGGTGTAATATGTTCAGACCTACGAGTTCTGGTTAAAAGCCGAGCAGCAGCATTCTGGATGAGCTGAAGACGTTAGATGGAGGCCTGGCTGACCCCAGCATACAGTAGAGTGCATTGCAATAGTCCAAATGGGTCGTAACAAAGGCATGGACTAGTTTCTCAAGGTCTGGTCTGGACAGCACTGGCCTGAGCTTAGCTGCCTGTCTGATTTGGAAGAAGCTTTTCTACAGAACAGAGTTGATTTGTTTGTCAAACTTGAAATCAGAGTCTAAAACCATCCCCAGATTTTTACCAGACTGCTTAAGATATGGCTGAAGAGTCTCCAGGTTGATAGGATCAGAGGCGGCAGTTGAGCTAGGGCTAAAGACAATGACTTCAGTCTTCTCATCATTAAAACTTAAGAAATTTGAAGCCATCCAGGCCTTAATGTCGTTCAAACATTTTAACAGAGAGTGAATGTAGCAAATGCTTGCTGATTTCACAGGCAGGTAGATCTGATAGTCAACAGCATAACAATGGAATGAAAGACCACGTTTCCTCAGGATGGGAGCAAATAGAGTGAGAACAGAAGGGGTCCAAGAATCGAACCCTGTGGGACCCTGCAAGAAATAGGCAATGAGGCGGATACATTATTACCAACCTTGACACAAAAGCTCCTGCCACTCAGGTACACACACACAAATATTAACACAGTTAACAAATGGTGAGATGTGTGATGTTAAGTCACTCAGTAAAATGAGAAAACACTGATCTATCACCAACTGACACTGTGTGGATGAAGCTTAAATTTACATTTTTGGTATATTTTATACCCTTTAGATCTTAGTAAGACTAAAACCTTATTGGTTAAACCATAATTTTAATCATAATTATGTTTTTTTACATCATTTTCTTCCATTTATTGTTTTTTCAATTTATATGCCTTCTTTTAAGAATGTCTACTGTTGTCATTGCCGTCTACTGTTGTCATTCTTTGTTAAAATCAGGTCTCTCTTGTAAATGAGTCCTTGAGGCTCAATGAGACTAATCTGTATAAATAAAGGTTGAATTAAATTGAATAATGTGCACAGGTGGCAACAAATCTGTTACGCTCCTTAATGAGTGAATACAGTCAGTACAGTCACTGAAGTCCTGTCTTGTCCATTGCTGTGTGTGTGTGTTCTTGTAAACTTACTTTTTGGGGACTTTGCATAGACTTCCATTCATTTTCTATAGCCTAACCCTGAGCCTTTCCCTAAACCTAACCATTACTAGTACATGCCTAACCCTAACCCTAGCCCATCCTCAATTCACACCTTAGTCCTAAACCTAACCCCTAAACCACCAATGGCACTTCTTCTTGTGGGGTCCAGACTTTGGGTCCCATAGGAGCAGTTGGCTCTGACAATGTAGTATAAATTAGAAAAATGGGCCTTACAAAGTAACAAATATTACAAAAAAATCATGCATTGTGGGAACCAACTGCTCTTTATCAGAGTCAGAGTTTCTTTATTGTCATTCGCACCTCATGTGGTACATGTGGTGGAGCGAAATTATGTACACAAGGTCCCAGTTACATCCAACAATAAAATGTATAAGAAAAACAGTAATAACATCTAAGATATGAACTAAGAAGAACATCAACTAAATATACACTAAGCACTCATAAAATGGAGCCAGGTCCCCATAAAGAGCTGTCTAATTGCGGGGTTAGGAGTTAGGTTTAGGACTAAATGCTTGCACATACTCAGGCGTACTTCACTCCGCGGAGGTCCACTTGTACCGGATTAGACTCATTGTGGACGCCCTCAAGCCATGTTCACGTAAAGATCAATTTTTACTTGGTGTCGCACAATAAACTGCCCAGCGACAGACTGTTTTATATGCAACACCAATGTATTAAATTCCCCTTCTTCATTCCTGGTCTGGTTTAATGACATTTTCTTTTTCTTTTTTGCCAAGAGCCAAGCGATCTCTTCCTCCTCGTCCATTGATGCCATGACTGAAATTGTGAGAAATTAAGGAATTTGTCACGAGAGAATTAAAATCAGGCCCGGCGTGGCTACATGAGGGTCTGATTTCCTGGTGGGCCAGTCTGATGTGTGGACTGCAGGGTCAGCACTCCTTTTTTTTTTTTTTTTTAATTTTTTAGAACTTTTTTATTAACAACACATAAAACAGAACACCGCTGCCATTGCTCCTGGGCTGCGACCTGTCAATCAGTCCAGTAGGCGTGTCAGCAAACGACCAATCTGCGACTTCAATTTGTCCTGAACGTAAACGCCCCTTGCCTGCGGAGCTGGGCTGCAGCCCATCAAGGTTTACGCTCGAAGTCTCAACCATCTGCAAACAATCCATGCAGCTCAAGGAGTGCACACAGAACACCAGAGTATGTGGGAGCCTTGAGGTGTGAATTGCAGATGGGTTAGGTTTAGGGTAAGGGTCAGGGTTAGGCTAGGGTTAGAAATGAATGAAAAGTTAATGGAAGTCAATGCAAAGTCCCCGTAAAGATAGAAAGACAAACTTGTCTGCCTGTCTGCATGTATGTCTGTCTCCCTCTCTCTCTCGCAGCCCTGGCTAGAGGAGGTAATCTGAGATGGCAGTAGTAGTGAATCTGGGCCTCAATGTTGATGGGTCCAGGTGTGCTTTAAAAGTCTATGGTAATTTGAGCAGGTCACAGAGTGTGAACAGATCTTTTTTTTTTCTGGTAGCTGTTCGTTTCAGGTTTGGAAACAGCATTCAAATAAATTATGTTTATAAGATTCTAATACTGAGAGGCCAAGTGCATAACATTTCTTATCCCAAATACAGACGCTCCTATAAATTTACGTTTATTTATTCTTTTTCTAATCTTTATTTTCTTGGTCATTTGCAGTAAAAAAAAAAAAAACTCATATGTGGCAATAATGGTAATATAAGATATAAGATATGAAAGAAACTGAGATGTTTTTTTTTTATTTTTTTTTTTATAAAATGACATGTTGAACTCAGCCCATCTCTGAAATGCCCAAAACAAGACTAGTTTGTGGCATAGTTTACTTTTTGGTTGTTTTTGTTGTTTATTTTCTAAATGTATGCCGACAATGTAAATTCACACGTATACAAGAAAAAAAATGTGGCACTTTATGAAAAATTACCTTCTGTAAATTACAGTAAATAATGTAGTTGCCATGGCCAAAAAAAACAAGTATCTGATTTAGGAAAGCTATCACCTGTTTAGAGTTAGACTGACCATGACTTTAAAAACTGTAAATGATCCTGAAGAGGTGCACATAGCCACTAAGTTAAAAGAAAAAATCAGACTATACATAAAGGTAATTTTTACCTCACTTTAGTTTTTGTACACTTTCCTCTGACTTGCACGTGGTTTAATTTTATTCACACTAACAGCTTTTTGATAAAGCAATACTGCTCTGTGGGTTGGGCCACACGTCTCCGACCTTATCACCAAATTCAAGCGCCAGAATCTAAAACAAATTACGAGAAAAAACTACATTTACTTTAGTGTCACCAACAGGTTCCTTTTGAATTAAAACATGGAATTTTACACGTTATGCCACCCATTAAATATATATTTAAAGAGCTTTGATGATACCATACCTTTTAGGTGTAGCTCAACAAACAAATCTAAATGTAACACATTTATGATGACTAATATGACTAATCTACTAACAATGGCTAATATCCATGATGTTCACAATCTCTACATAGATGTACACTGCCTGGCCAAAAAAAAAGTTGCCACCAAGAAAAAGGTCACACTAATATTTCATTGGACCACCTGTAGCTTTGATTACATCATGCATTCACAGTGGCATTGTTTCAATAAGCTTCTGCAATGTCACAAGATCGATTTCCATCCAGTGTTGCATTAATTTTTCACTAAGATTTTGCATTGATGACTAGGCACTAGGCATGATGGGTGCTTCACTTCACCTGCCTCTCTTCTTACCCTGATGCACCCATCACTCTGGAACAGGGTAAATCTGGACTCATCAGACCACATGACCTTCTTCCATTGCTCCAGAGTCCAATCTTTATGCTCCCTAGCAAATTGAAGCCTTTTTTCCAGTTAGCCTCACTGATTAGTGGTTTTCTTAAGGCTACACAGCTGTTCAGTCCCAATCCCTTGTGTTCCTTTCACATTAAGCATGTGGAAATGTTCTTACTTTCACTATTAAACATAGCCCTGAGTACTACTGTTGTTTTTCTTCCATTTGATTTCACCAAACGTTTAAGTGATCGCCTATCACGATCATTCAGGATTTTTTCCGGCCACATTTCTTTCTCGTAGATGATGGGTCCCCACTATCCTTCCAGTTTTTAATAATGCGTTGGACAGTTCTTAACCCAATTTTAGTAGTTTCTGTAATCTCCTTAGATGTTTTCTCTGCTTGATGCCAATGATTTGACCCTTCTCGAACAGACTGACATCTTTTCCACGACCACGCGATGAGTCTTTCGACCTGGTTGTTTAAGATATGAGCAGCAACTCATTGCACCAGTTGGGGTTAAATAACTTGTTGCCAGCTGAAAGATAATCGTCCATGCAGTAATTATCCAATAGGAGGCTCGTACCTATTTGCTTAGTTAAATCCAGGTGGCGATTTTTTTTTTTTGGCCAGGCAGTGTATTTACAGTGTTAATATGAAAAAACCTTCACCATGATTAACTCTCTTCTATCGTCATATTGTGATTCCAACAACTCAAATGCTTCAATTTCCATGACACAGTGATACTCAGAAGAGCTACATGTTATTTGTATATCAGACAGATCTGCCTCCGTAAGTCTGGAAAAATACACCTATCTTTTCTTAATGCCACAAATGCCACGGTGAACTTTACAGGTCACCATGGAAACCAGGATTTTCTACTGCTCACTGAAAGCTCCCAGACGAATCCAATTTGCTGTAACACATACGATTGTATAGCATAGCATCTCTAAGCTTATACATCCCCATAAACATCAGATGCATTTTTTTTCTGCCTGTTGAGCTAATCCTAATTGGGAAAATATTTATTTGTAGGAAAACATCCTGTAATCTTATTGGAGTTGGTCAGCAGCAATGGTAAGCTGCACTACTGTTTTAGTCCAAATAAAACAGATCTCTCATCAGCGTCCCGGCAGTAATCTTGACTGCGACTGAACACACACCAGTGCATCTGAACTGTCAGAAACACAACACTGTCCGTCCACAAAGGCTTGTTCTTGCAGCCTGAGGGGACCACACTTTATTGGGTGGAACTAATTCTTAATTCACAAACAAAGGGAGACATAAATATAAGTACTGAACTGTTTAAAATGCACTCAGTGGATTCTGATGGTTTCCTCGAGCAAGGATTGGCTCCAAAATCCCTTCACTATCCCTCCGTTATTTTTTAGCTCCTGAAGACTTCCTTCCCTTGTTTTACGGTACAATACTGTACACACATTTATACACATTCACATATGTTGATACTATTGTTGAATTCATCTTGCGTTTGAAAACAGGGAAACTAAACAGTCTTTCTCCTACATTAATCTGGCCCATTGCATAAGTTTCTACCCCTCCCAGTACAGTCTGCAGACACATATAGAGATGTTTACAGCTGAGGTGGTATAGCTTTGAGTTGTGTAACTGGTTTTCCTCAAGTCCAAAGAAAAAGAGAAGACACTGTGTGTGTTTGAGTGATGTGTGTGAGCGTGAATCTCGGCAGACAACAGAAGCAGTCAGAAAGAAGCCTGAGGCAGTGCATACCATCTACACTCCACCCCTGTTCATAGTTTGGCAGTCTGCTTTGGTTGTTTAGGCTCTAGGAAGATGTCAGAAGAAAAGAAAAAAACGAAACACAGAAACTAAAAACATACATCCAGGAATCGCTGCACTGCGCTGAAAGCAGTCATTTGTTTTCATGTGGTCTGAAAGCTCACAATAAGGTCATAAAAACTATTCCAGAGAGAACTCATGTAGTTTTGTTGAGAAGTTAAACAAGAAAGTTTTATTTGGAAATGTCCAGAATAAAGAGAGGACCCCCCAGCTTACAAGTTTCTGTGTATCAATACACACAAAGCGCAAACTCTGTATGTTTTTGTAGATTAATTTAAATTCATCCTTCATATAAACAGAGAAAAAAACTCTACATTGTAGCTGGTAATGCGCACCAGCCAAACATTTCTTTAAAATGGTAAATGAAGTCTCAAGATAAGACTTTTGGACATATTTTTGTTATAATTTAAAGAAATTCAACTGATTGCCAACAATGGCTGTGGTAGCTTGGTGGTCAGTGCCATGGTCTTGTAATCTAAACTTCCTTAGATAGAGAACTTTACTAATTGTTTTTTATGTATGTGAATGTTCCTGTAAGGTGTCCTGAGACAACTTTGTTGTGATTTGGCGCTATATAAATAAACTGAATTGAATTGAATTAATCCTGAGGTAGTCGGTTCAAGTCCCGGTTGAGTCAGGAAGGGCATCCGGTGTAAAACAATTGCCAAATCTTTCATGTGAGTTTGCTCGCTGTGGCAACACTTAAAGAGGGATCAGCCGAAAGAGACTTATTGCTGACAATTATAAGGCCTTGCATTCTTTCAAGGAATGCATATCGCCCACCACCTTTTCCATGCCAGAGTTTTAGATCTTATATGGACCTTTTTACCAAGGCTCATGCTTAAAGTCAGTACTTTCCAGTGGATTGGAGTCTAATATATTCATGCCTTCTGGTTCTTTGACAGTAACTTATTGTTTGTATGTGTTTATTGGGGACTGCCTTGAAAGGCAGCAACCTATTATTATCAACCTGGCAAGGATTTCTTAACTTTATATCTTTATCTTCCGTCAACTTTAATGTGGCCAGAATCGCAACGTGTACTCCCACAAATGTTATATAAAAACGACCTGCTCAACGTTGTGATATGTGCTATTACTTTTATTGGCATTTCGAGTTACTATGGTGACATAATTCGCAAACAACGACGCCATTTTTCCCCATTCAAAACGCCTGACGAAACTTTAGAATGACCGTCACGTGGCAGTCCCTGTCAAAGTTTCTCCAGGAACTTCCTAGTTTGTTTCTATCAGTGACTATACCTTTCTTTTCCAACAAAAAATATGAAAAATTATTTTTAAATGTAATGTTTCATCTTTGTGTTCACTTTTATCAACAGTTGGTTTTCCATTTGGGCACCTGCTGCCTGATGCTACACACATTGGTTTTCATTAAAAACAACAACAACAACAAAAAAAACATGAGAAATGACATGGCTATAGCCATTTTAGTAAAACCTTATAAGTAACTTTATGCACAATCTCGTGATTTCACATTTGTCACACTCAGTGTATGTGTTGTGGATGACCCTCAGCTACTACCACATCTAATTTTAGCTCAGTACTGGTCATACTGACTGAATTATAGTCATTTTTGCATTGCCTACTGCCCATTAGCTGTGGCAGCCATCTTGAATTGGATTGACTTTGAATGTTAATCAGTTGTAGATATAAAGACAATATTTACTTTTTGAATGTTTATCGAAATCTGTTGTGACTCATGAAAGATTTAGCTAATGAGACAAAACGCACATAGACACACAAGTAAAATGTATTATTTCCACGTCCTCTCTCTAAAACTAAAGAAAAACCTCTCCATGTGCAGTTTACCCACCCAGCACCAGCCTGTGCCCACATGTCTGCTGCAGTAAACGTTCAGTTCCAAACTCTGTTTTGTTTGGCCCTCGGGTGCGTTTATGAATCAAAGTGATTACTAAGTAGATATCATCTGTGTATGTGTGTGTACAAAGCAAATCTGCCTGCACAAGTTTGAAAACGATGCATCACTTAGTTACTGGCGCAAGCTCCCAGGTCACCACGGAAACCAAGAATTTCTGTGGTGTTTCACGAGAGAGAAGTCCCAGAGGAGTGCGATATATCACACCAGCAGACTCGCACACAAATGAAGAGATGTAGCGCACCTGGAATGTGAGATTGTCTGAGAAACGTGACACATTATTCTGTTTGAACAGTAGCTGGAGAACAAGTGTGGACCAAAACACACTGTGGCTGAGAAAAGATCAACATGTGAGCAAAACTTGATCACGTTTGCAAAAAAACTAGAATCTGAAGTGATAAATGTAGCCAGGCACTGTGGTAGACTGCAACCTGCACGAGTCAAGATGGTTCCGTTTTTAAAACTTGGTTTGAAACAAAGGAAAGGAATGCATCTCACCTTTTTTTATGCCAGAGTTTTACTGAAATACTGGGAAGGGACAGAGGTGTAAATGATTTAAAGCGCAAACTTGTGAGTTTTTGTATGTACTGTGAAGGACTCTCAGCTACTACATCTAATTTTAGCCTTTATTAAACCTTGTAAAAGCTAAAAACTACTAGAAGTATCCCATTAAGAAATCCCTTTCAAAACAGGTATTGTAAATACATTTTTTTTAAATGAAAAATATTTATTATTGATGACGCTTTTGGAACAAGAACTTATTCTCTGATAAAGAGCAGGGTGAATGTTGAGAAATGAGTCCCGACTTGCAGAAAAAGAATGAAAAGGCAGGAAAGATCACTCAGACCTCGAGCCCAAATCACTCCCTGTTCCTCCCTAAACACTCCCCTCTTACCCATTTCTTCCTTCACAACCTCTGAGACTTCAGATTTTGGTTGTTGGGACTCTCATCAGTCGTTTCCCTCATCTTTTTCAGCTGCATGATCATAAAAAATGATCTTTGATCTGATTCAGTGAGTTCACACTCCCCTCAGGTTTCCACTCTGCACCTGAAATCACATAAAAACTACAGAGCGCAGTATTTTAGATTCACTTATCAGTCGAATACTTGACTCATTTCCTGGATGAACATGAGCAGAATTCACTTCAGCTGATCCACCTTTGTTTGCCTAATCCTTCCTGCTTCACCCACAAACTGTTATTGGCAAGAACACACACACACACACACACACACACACACACATGCATAGAGCAACTCATAGAGCAGATTGGCAGGAAATAAGAACACCCTCCAGTGGGCT
Organism: Nematolebias whitei; assembly: GCF_014905685.2. Lineage (NCBI taxonomy): Eukaryota > Metazoa > Chordata > Actinopteri > Cyprinodontiformes > Rivulidae > Nematolebias > Nematolebias whitei. Next base: position 36,369,052 of record NC_056506.1, read on the forward strand.
GCAACCAGTTTTCACCCCTCCTTTCTATTTTTACAGCATTAAGTAGAATAAAAACACCAACATGGACATTATCCACATTCAATCTCTAATCATTTTTCCCAAGCATAAATGTTGTGTAAACTCTTACTTGTCTCCAAATACCTGCAGAAGCCGTGCATGAACTTGTCCGTGTTGCCTTTTACTGCATCCACGTGCAGATGTTATTCAGTGGTGGCGAGCTTTTGAAGAGTATTGAAATGCTAAAAATGTTCCTCCTCAACACATTTTCAATTCCGTTTGTCTGTTTTGTTTATTAGCTGATAAAACGTGATTCAAGGTACTGAATGAAGCAACTTCAGACGTTGCTGATGCCAAAGAGAAAACCCCTCTGAACAGTTCAGCTCAGCCAAAACAAATAGCCAAATGGTTTAGATTATTGCCACTATGATTATTCTAATCTCAGATAATAGGCTTGCTTATACAGATACATTAAATGTAAATTTTCCTGCTTACAAAAAATAATCTTGAAGATTCAAAGCAGGAGCAGAGCTGTTGCTACAGAGGGCGACTCCAGACTGAATGTGAAACATGCGCTGCCATCTTCTGATGACATTTATAATATACAGCAAGTTTTTAAAAACTAGTCTGGATTTGTGCAACCAGCAACAGATCCAATGTAGTTTTTCAGGACAAAGATTTTAAATTGTAAAACTGAAAGTTGCCTTAAGACAAAAGGTTTTGAGAGATCTAAAGTTAATATCTTAAAACAAAGAGACATATTTTATTAGAAATCTTTAAATCAATTTTGAGGCAAAAAGAAAAATCTGAGTAAATGTCAATAAATATCCAGTTGCTAAAACTTTATAGTGTAATGAATTTTTTTTTTTTTCATTCAACCTTTATTTAGACAGGTTAATCCCACTGAGCCTCGAGGACTCATTTACAAGAGACTTGAACTTTCAACTTTGAACCTGACTGTAAAATATGAACCCTCCCAAATTAGAAATGTAATTAGAAATATACCAGAAGAAATGTCAGTTTTGTGATTTTATTACAATATTCAACTTTGCCTGGTGCCAAATCTAGTTTTTTTTTTCTTTTTGATAGATGTAGTTTATGTGTAAAAAAAAACAGAAGGCTTTAGTTTTTTCCTCTGCTTTAAATAATTTCCACTTAAATGTTTGGTTTGTGTCGATCGCCCGGTCACACATTGAGTTCAACTTCTGTTAAGAGGTTTACAAGTCCTCATGATGAAAATTAATACAATTTAAAACTTATTACAAACTTACAATGAACACAGATGTTTGTTCCATAAAAGCAGAAAAAAAAAAAAAAAAAGCTAAGGTCTTTGTGTCGAACATGCAGTCCAGTTTCTACTATAACAGTGTTTATTATCACAAATAATAGCTTTAAGATCCTTAATTAGTCCGCCGGTGGTTTCTGTCACAAACCGTCCTCTTCTGGTAGTTAGGTGAGAATCTTCACGCCATCTGACGTTATCACCACCGTGTGTTCAAACTGAGCAGACCTGCATGACAAAATCCACGTTACAGTACTGGTTTATATCCTTTCAGCTGGTACACCTACAACCTTCATTCTGAAAAGTCTGTTTAAACATGTGATTTATTTACTATTTTGCATAGGCGATAAAATATAAGTTTGCGATTTGCAAATCATTTCATTCTGTTTTTATTTACATTTGTCAGAAGTGTGGTTGCCCAATCACAGGTACCTTTTATCGTCGACTGACACTGCGGTCCATTTGTCTTTTAAGATTTTAAACTCTGTAGACCCCTCCATCACTATGGGCTCTAACAGCATGGGATTAAAAAACATCATCAATCAAAATGCACTTGTATCAAACATCTTAAACACTGTTAAGAGTACCTCACCTATTGTGAAAGCCATCCCTTCATCCATGGTGACGTCATTGTCGTTTGCTGGAAATAAAATTCCTAATATTATCCAACCTTTTAATTGAAAAAGTCGTGGATTTTGTGCAACTCAAATCACGTGCTCAACACCAGGAGCTATGAAAAGTGTAAAAGATTTTAAACAATCTATATTTTGTGTTAAGCGGTAATACTGACATCACATTATTACTCAATTTATCTGCATTTTTTCAAAGACAAACATCTAATAAAAGCAACCGAAATATTATATATATACAACAGTTTTCGTTGTTACCATTTGCTCTTCTCTGAAAAACTTTTCTACGACTAAATGCATGAATAGAAGCATGATCGGTGCTGTCACAATAAAACCCAGGAGCAGCTTTCAGTAGGGAGTGTTTCTTTTAGTCTTTATTGTTGCCAACATAAATGTTCAGAACATATTTTCTAATTAAATGAAAGTGTCTAAAACAATTTAGTAGAACCTTTTTGTGAATAAATCAGGTTTAAATAAAATGAAGGCACTTTACGGTGCAACCTTTGGCTTGTGAGTTATGTTACGACAAATTCTCAAGCACATGCACATGATTAAATATGTTTTTACAGCTAAAAGACACACGGATATGTTCTTACATGAGGATCAATGTCTTAAAATATGACAAGAATGTGTCACGCCCTCTAACTTGAGATTCAACTTACCGTGGTGCCAAATCTCAGGGTGACAGTGAAAGTAGGAGCCTATTCCATGTCCGATGAAATAGGGACAAACTTGAAACCCATCGGCTTGAGCTATTTCACTATAAGCAGCACAGACAAAGGTTGTGACAGAAACCATGTGTTTATAGCAGTATCTAAAGATTTAATGTGTATTTGTTGTGCTGAAATACCTGATGGTATTTCCAATAATGCAGAGCTGTGCACCTGGTCTGCACGCGGCGACGGCCTCATCTCTGCAACGCCTCGCCGTCTCCACCAAACGCTGCCCGACTTCATCCACCTGCCCAATCAAGAAGGTTTCTGAAGTGTCACCGTGGTAACCGTCCAGATACACCTATCAAAATGAGTCTGAGGTGAGTAATGTGCGATGCTGAGACATTTAAAGTAACGGTTACAGGGTTCAAAACGTAAACTTACAGTGACATCAACGTTGATGATGTCACCATCTTCAAGTTTCCGACTTCAGATCACAGCCGCGTCAAAAGAAAATCAGGATGCACATAATTCATCTCGAAACAGCTTAAAGCTTTTACTTTTATACTTCACATCAATAAAACAGCTTATAATATTAAATTGTACAGGCCTAAGAGTAGATAACAAACATTTTTTAATTTGCCTTTAAAACAGCTTTTCAAACCGAATTCATTTTATATGTTGAATTACTTGTACTGTACACATAATTTCCTGATGCATGTTCAATAATCCAGGTAGAAAAATCTAAAAGAGTTAATTCTGGTCTTCTGGACACACATAATTATTTACTTCTTTATAAAATCTCATTATCAGATTTTATTTATTTTCAAACAAGAAGTATATTCAACAGTAACACTGTCACATGTTTTGGTTAAGTAAGTCTAAATGAAGTGACTAAATCTTCTTTACCTGTCAGGTATGCCATGACACACCACATTATTTACAGATGTACAGACTGACTTGGGGAAGCCCCCGTATCGGAGAGGGGAGGGGTAGGCATTGTGTTTGATTATCTCCTGATGCACAATGAAATCGATTTCATCTGTTGTTACACCGACCTGAAAGACAGAGGAGACGGTTGTGTTGGTTTTGATGACACAGAAGTCGACGGGAGACTTGCAGTGATTTTGTTCTCACTTTCAGACTGCGTCCGGCTAACTGCAGTACATGTCTGGCTAACTGACACGCACTGGCAAGGCCTTTAATCTGCTCGTGGTTTTTGATCTCTATGTAGTCCGGCCATTCTGGGACCAGTCCAGAATCGACATAGTCCGGCTGCACAATGTGCTTGAATCAGGGAAAAAATGAGAACACAGAATATTAAAAGCAGGACGTGATGCTGTTGAACAAACTGGACTAAAATGAAGTGATTAATAGCTTTATTAAAGTCATAATGGAATTTAAATCACTGCACAATAAATGATTTAAACAGTGAATGAATGAACAAACAAAATACCCTGAACAAAAATATAAATGCAACACTTGTTTTTGCTCCCATTTTTCATAAGCTGAACTCTAAAAGATCTATTTTTCTCTCAAATATTGTTCGCAAATTTGTGTAAATCTGTGTTAGTGAGCACTTCTTTGCTGAGATAATCCATCCACCTCAGAGGTGTGAAATATCAAGATGCTGATTAGACGGCATGATAGTTACACAGGTGTGCCTTAGGCTGACCACAATAAAAGGCCACTCTAAAATGTGCAGTTTTATCTCACAGCACAAGGACAGATGTTGCACATTTTGAAGGAGCGTGCAACTGGCTGTCCACCAGAGCTGTTGCTTGTGAATTGAATGTTCAATTCTCTACCATAAGTCGTCTCCAAAGGGGTTTCAGAGAATTTGGCAGTGCGTCCAACCGGCTTCACAACCGCAGACCACATATAACCACACCAGCCCAGGACCTCCACATCCAGCATCTTCACTTCCAAGATGGTCTGAGACCAGCCACTCAGACAGCTGCTGCAACAATTGGTTTACACAACCAAAGAATTTCATTACAGAGTGTCAGAAACGGTCTCAGGGAAACTCATCTGCATGCTCGTCATCCTCATCGGGGTCTCCACCTGACTGTAGTTCTTCATCATAACCAACTTGAGTAGGCAAATGCTCACATTCAATGGCGTATGGCACATTGGTGAGGTGTACTCTTCACGGATGAATCCCAGTTTACACTGTACAGATCAGATGGCAGACTGCATGTATGTCATCGTGTGGGTGAGCAGTTTGCTGTCAATGCTGTGAATCGAGTGACCCATGGTGGCGGTGGGGTTATGATATGGTCAACGAACGCAGATTACACGTGGTCTGCGGTTGTGAGGCCGGTTGGATGTATTCTCTGAACACTGACATTCCTGCAGTCAGCATGCCAATTGCACACTCCCTCAAAACTTGTGACATCGGTGGCATTGTGCTGCCTGATGAAACTGCACATTTTTGAGTGGCCTTTTATTGTGGTCAGCCTAAGGTACACCTGTGCAGTAATCATACTGTCCAATTAGCATCTTGACATGTCAAACCAGTGAGGTGAATGGATTATCTCCAGGCCAGAAAATGGTCTATATAACACATTTCTGCTCAGACTGCCAAACAATAAAATGCTCTAGACAACTGGTCCCAAAGTTGGGGACAGGACCCCACTGTGGGTTGTAAAAACAAGTGGGGGTCTAAAGATGATTTCCAATAATCTAATTAGATTTAAAATTTGTTCAAACTGGATATTTTGCAGCATCTGAAAGATTAAAACAGTGGTTGGGAATAAATACAAATTGTATAATTGTTAAAGCTTTTTGTGTTATTATGCCTTTTTCAACACACTTGGTTTAAAAATGTTTATGCTTCTATCAGCAATAGCTGAGGTCACAAGTCTATTCTGTTTTTTTGTGGGTCTATAGTTGAAAAGTTTGGGAACAATCGTCCTGGACCACCTTTGAATATACACTCAGTCCACCAGTAATGTGTGAACACCTGTACTTAGAGCTATCTACTTCTAATTATTTTACCCAGAACAAATGTTAGCACCAAATATGAACAGCTCCTAATTTTCCTTTTCATGTTTTGAGGTGAAGTACCTTGGGTACTGCGTAGGCAGGTCGAACAGTGGCTGGACGAACAACATTGTGAGAATTTTGCCACTTTCTCCAGAGGAAGGAACGATGTTGTTCACATAAAAGAGTCGGGTAATGGCCACAGCTTGTTAGAAAATAAACTTTCTCCTGGAAACTGCCAAGTCCTGAAAATAATAAATAAAAACAGCACACATTTTATTAGTAAAAGGTTCAATAATTTGTCTAAGAACACAAAGTGTTTCTCCTTCATTTAGAAGATTGACTTCCTTCTCTGTATTACAAAGTCTTTCATAGTGACCCATAATCCACGCAAAAGAAAATATAATCATGTTTTGTGTTGGTGTAGTTTATTAGACATCCTGGACATGACAATCAAAGGTGGTTAAATAGATTAGACTAGAAGAATTAGTTTGTTTCTTGAAACAAAGTTCAAGAATCAAATGATAATCCACTTAGGATAACTGTGTTTTGCTAATAAAAATTTTATCATGGTTTTAAATAATTTTTCAACGTTTATATTGAAAATTCTTTGCCTCGAGTTGTTAAAACCTGTTTTGTGGAACCTCTGCTGAATATGGCTAATATCCAACCTTACTACTGCAAACAATTAGAGATGTAATACTGATGTTGATGGAGTCGCACTTTTGAGTCTTTTGTATTTGTAATGCCCCTATGCTGCAGTCAAAAAAATGTGGTTTCGAATTAATCTAGCTCCAAAACATACAGTGTATTAAAGACACACAAAAGACAAAAAATATATATAATTTTTGGCCAAGATTATACAATTTCATACATCCATACAAATTTCCTTTGTATTGAAGTCTTAGATTTTTTTATGACAAAAAATATTTTTGAGCAAAAAGTCTTAGAAGAGAAGTCAAATGGTGTAACTGGTAAAACCCTTCGGCTAAATAAAAAAAAATCTAAAAACAGCCCAAGAGGCTTCGGATAATACATACGGTATAAAATAATTGTAATTTCATAGGAGTGCAAGAGAGAGACAGAAATTATTTTGTCAAAACACCAACTTTGACCATCTGCTTAACTAAATCAAAGGTTGTGTTTGTTCACACGGAAACATTCCCAAAGTTTAGATTTACGGCCAAATATTATCATTATTAAAGGAACTGAGCTACAAAAAACTTTTCTTAAAATAAAGTCTAACAAGAGCCTGGAAACAATATTGTGTGTGACTGGTACAAAGAACATAGAACTGTAAATGCAGATTTAATATAACTCTAAATATAACTATAAATCTTCTAAAGTCCATTTTTATCCTGCTTGTGTGCAAATAAAACGATGTTGAACCTGTTTAAATACCAGAATACTGCATCATTATCTTTAAATGTTTTTTGTCTAAAAAAAAAAAAAAAAAAAAAATCACACCATAAAAAAAATCTATAATTCTAATAATATGAAGTGATCTTTTTGAAACTTTGCTTTGTAGCTAACGTTTTTGTAAGCTCAATCATCCAGGTAGACGACAACAAAAATGGTTAAATTATGTCTTCATTTTGTCAGATGACATGATTTAACCATTTTTGTTTTAGCAAATGTTATATTATTTTCTTCAAAAGGCTCCACTTGTAGTTTAACGTCTGCCATAATGCTTACAAAATTAGTCTATTTTTGCTTACACTGATACTGTTTTTAGTATAATTTAATGCAGTTAGGCGACACAGTTATTGTGACTCTTCATATTGAAATCTGTCTTTTTTTTCAGAGTCTCTTATCACGCACAGCAAGTTAAGCTAACTAGCTACTAGCTAGCAAACACTATATATTTTCAGGGCTGCTGTATTTTACTGCGTATTTTTGTTGCATCTAGTTTTGATATCTTGTTACATGAAAGCTCGTCATTCTTCGCCCATGACTATTATCTGAATAACGAAATATCACCTTAAATACAGTACCTGTTCTGGCTACAAACCCTCGACTGCACCGAACAGCCGCCATTCATGATTTTTGTTTTGGTCACGTGACATAGGGGTATGTAGTCACGTGACGTAGACTTTAACCCGATTGACATTCAAACAGTACAAGAGTCCAGCTAATCACGGTTAAAGACGCTTAAAGATTGACTTTTAGATTTGTTTTGACATGTTTTATTGTCCTGTCCTTTCTGTTCCGATATACCAAATTTAACAGCATCCAGAGTCAAAGAAAAATATTCTCAACTACAAACTGGGATATAAATATATAGTTTATTGTAATATGATGATGAACACATTTTGGTGCCAGTGTTCATGCTAAACCCTACCTCGGATATTTAGGCGCATTCCCATTTTAGCAGACATTACTTCTATTTTTAGCCAAAGTTACACATTAAAGGGCCTGGAATACTGTAGTAGGTCAAAGCCATATCAGTGTAAACAAATACTGCTGATAGCAGAGTGTATCTCATTAACCAAGGTCAGTGAGATACAGTCTCATTCACTGAACCAACAAAGGATTAAAAAAATATAAATGATTCATTTAGCAAAGGGTCTTTATTCAAATTGAGTTACAAGTTATAAACACTTTGCTAGGGGGTGGGAGTATCATGATCCTGTCTTGAATCCAGACAGCAGTTTTCTTTCAGAGGGAGTGATCGCTTAAACTACAGCTGCTTCATTTTAAACCAGGAGGAGGAATTTCCATTTAAATTTTAACGAACACAGGTCTTTTCCACCTGAGACACATCATGGAGGAAGTACATCAGGTCAGTAGCAATAACTCATTAGGAATAAGTGGGATCTGTTTCCCTCTAATAACAAGAAGGAGCAGAATCATAACAGTAAAAGGCCTGGAAGTAAAACTGATGATAAATTAATAAAAGCAATACAGCATCGTACAATTTAGTTTAAAACATTGTCACAGAGTTAGGTTTCAAACTAATTGTTAAAAAGTTGATTTATATGTAGTACTAGAGAAACTGCATTTCTGTGAATATATGATGTGCTGAGGGCTGAATTTGCTGAAGAAGTTCAAACTGAGTTGAAGCTAAAATCTAAACAAAACAAAACAAACAGTAGAAAAACATTAATTAAAATCTAAAAGTATCAAAAGGCCAGCTAGAAAACAAAAATAGCTCAAATGTTAGTCAAAAGCAAATTAAAGCAATTGTTACCTAAAATTTAAAATTGACTAAATGTAAACAGCTAAACGTATTAAAAGACTAGCCAAACAGGGGAGAAAAAAACCCAGGTAAAGGTAGCAAAAGACTAGCTAAAAGTAAAAGCAAAAAGTAGCAAACGGCTCGCTAAAAGTAGCACAACAGTTCAATTCAATTCAGTTTATTTATATTTCGCCAAGTCAGAACAGAAGTCATCTCAGGACAATGAACTGAAACATTCCCATAAATAAAAAGTAAGTTAATAACATCATTTATTTGAAAAGCAGACTGCTTTGAGTTTAACTTCATCACAGACTCTCATCTTGAGCAAGCATGAAGGCGACAGTGGAAAGGAAAAAACTCCCTCATGAGGAAGAAACTTTTAGCAGAGGGTCAGGACCAAGCGGCCATCTGCTTTGACTGGATGGGTTTGAGAGGAACAGGAAGGAGGAACAGATACACAATGGCAGATCGAGAATCACATGTTAATATAAAAATAGTATCAAATGAAAACTATTCAATTTTAATTTATTCATTTTAAGAAATGAGATCCATTTGTCCTAGTAGTCTAAGCCTACGGCTGCATAACAAGCCAACCCTAATTATAGGATTTATCAAAAAGGAAAGTCTTAAGCCCAGTCTTAAAACTGGACAACGTGTCTTATGGACAGAAATTGGAGGTTGGTTCTAAATTGGTACAACAGTAGAAAAATACTACCCAAAAGTGGTAAAAGATAAGCTAAAACACAAGTTCAAGTTCAAGTCAACTTTATTGTCGTTTCCATCACATGTGGTACATGAGGTGGAACAAACTTATGTGCACAGGGTCCCAGTTGCACCCAACAATAGTAAAATATAAAGTTTAAAAAGAAACAATAGAATCTAAGATATACACTATGATATATGCTAAACAAGCGCCAAACGGTACGCTAAAAGATCTAAGATATACGCCAAACACTAATAATGTAAAACAATACGACGTAACAACAGCAGCCCGAACATGAGTCAGTGTGAGCAGATGGTTATGACTGAATACAGCAGCATGAGATGATCAGCAGCATGAGATGATCAGCAGCATGAGATGAGTATAAGAAAAGTATAAGAGTAGAAAAGTTGAGCAAATATGCTGAATCAGATTTCAAAGAGAACAATATTTTGAAGGAACTGAATACACCATGTATTCCTGTGAGAAAATGTTTATAATAATGGTAGATTTCTTTTTTTTAATATTAAAGTTACAAAACCCAAAACGTCACAGCACCCATCTCCTGTATGAGCTGAATATTTTAGATTGATGAATAATTAAATTAGCACAAAGTAGAAACTGAGTGGTAGGTTTGTATTAATCCGCAGCCTCTTTACATTCGGGCAGTGATGCATGGCATTTGCTTCAGTTTGTACACAACTACCGCCATATTTTAGAAGCACATATTCCTGAACACACTCCCCCGTCAGTCATGACTTTTGCTAGCTCGTCCTTTTCGCTTGCTGATTGAAAAAGGTGCGCAGCTCAGCGTCCCTCTGAGCCGCGGTGCTGCGGACCTGACTCAGAGGTGCGTCCGCCGCGTCGCCTCCTCCTCTCACCCACTGCGCGTGACGTCAAGCAAGTATGGCGGTCAAGGTGACTTGGGCATCGCTCTCGTAGCGATTTTCAAACCTCTCGGTTACCGTGTGTGCATGTATTCTGCCGGTAACCTGGTGTAGGAGTCGCTGCAGCTAAAATGTCCGTCAGGGGAGTCTCGGATGCGGAGTGTTGTGACGCTGTAGCATCACTGAGCTAACTGCCGCCCTGCTGGCCTCGAGACCTCCACAACCTCGAAGTTAGCTAGACTCCACTAAACATATCAGACTGCTAGCACAGCGGTGATAAAGTTACCTGTTTTGACTTGTCAAAGGCATTGCTTCCGACAGCCGTGTTTTTGTTAATCTTGAAGTTCGTTTTAGTCGATGTTCGGCTCATTTGTGGTCTCTTGTTAGCTTGCTACCGGGTTTCTGTTGTGACTTGTTGGTCGGTAAATGTGAAGTTAGCTGCAGCATTTCTGTCGTTTCGATTCCTGCTTGTTGATCTTTTCTCTGGTATCTGCGTCTTTTCATTTAAAATCTTGTTTCGCTTGTTGCTCTGTAGCCTCTTGTCAAATGATATTATGCCATGATTGTCAAAAGGGTCAGCGTATATGTTTTAAATGTTTGTTTTTAGGTGCAATCTACCAAACGGGGAGACCCAAGCGAGCTGAAAGCAATTTTCCAAAAGGTAAACACACGCATCACTTCCCATAATCAACATTAGATATGGCTGATCAGAGGTAATAATGAAAATAATAATAATGGGACCACACCTCTTAGAAAAGTTTGACATTCACAAGTTTGTCAGAAATTTAAACACGATTAGCCTTTATTAACTAGTATAGTAAAAAGTCATCAGTTGTTTAAAACTGTAAGGAAAATGTAATGTTTTTTTTTTTTAGTCTGTATAGCTCAAAGCCTTAAATGCTAGGTCAATGTTGAGCACCAGGCTTTTATTGTGAAAGTCCAGGCTGCAGCTGTCATGTTACATTTTTAAGATTTGAACAGCAGCACACAGACGATAAATGGGAGACTGCAGTAACAGTAGTCTGTTTACCTACACCTTGCTCCATGATCGTCTTCTCCACGATGAGAATGTGATCAACACGGGTCAGATAACTGACGAGCTCAGGCCAAAAACCTGGGCTGCTATCCTTCTAACAGGCTGTGTAATTAAATCAGATTGTTTAGAAGCAGCGTGCCGAATGAGCAAGTTTAAGTATCACATTCATTATTGGATAGATGAGTTTGTAAACCACTAGGCTAATTTGTTTTGTAAAAAAAAAGAATCCTTGGCTGTAACAAACTCCTAATAATAAAGTCAATTTTATATTTAAAAGTCAAAATTGTAAAAAGAAACAAACCTTTAATCCTTGTTTTATTTCATGCACACTTCTACAGTTTATTCCTGTCGTACTCTGTAGTTTTGCTGCCAACCACTGGTTATTGCACCTTGAGGGATTAAAAACAAAGCTACTGTAAACATTGGGTTAAGTCTTATTTATATAACTCATTCAACCGGCTCCCCTCAGCATGCCAGCATAGTGGACAAGGATGGAGAGAGGTTCATGACCCCAGGAGACTTTGTTCAGAACTATCTGGGACTACAGACACAACTTCACCACAACCCCAAAACTGTCCAGCTCATCGCTGCTGTAGCTGACACCACAAAGGACGGGTTTGTACTGACGCAATCACTGCGCACACACATATACACACACACACAGCCCCAGCTTATCAATGGTAATCAGTTATTGAGCCACTTCAGATCAGTAGTCTACATTAACGCTACCTGAAGATAAGATAGTGCTCATTATGAGTCGGCTCTCAACGTCTTTGTATTTAAAATACTATTGTATCATTTTAAAAGTTATTTTATGTATGGTGTTTCTTTTCAAAAGCATTTACAAGAATGTCTGTTTAAAACAACTGATGATAAATTGTGAAATAGTCCCTGTGGAACCAGTGTTTTGTTTATGTCTGGCAGTACCACATAAGCTTGTCATTGATTTATTTTATTTTTTCCTCATTATATAATTTTCTTTTAAGTTCTCCATGATGAGTTGAATTATCACAGTGCATTTGTTCTATCTACACAACTGCAGGCTGATCTCCTTCCAAGAGTTTCTTGCATTTGAGTCAGTCTTGTGCGCACCTGATGCTCTCTTCATCGTCGCATTCCAGCTGTTTGACAAGACTGGAACTGGCACCGTCTCTTTTGGTATGATCTGGTTTCCGTTATTTGAATTTCTGAGAGTACAGTAGTCCCTCACTACTTCATAGTTTGTTTTTTGCTGACTCACTCTATCGTGGTTTTTCAAAGTAAGATTGGACATGACACACAATTGGCTGATTGATGGATGAGCCACACGATCATCATGGAATTTTTATTTAAAATAAATTATTTCAAATTATTTAGCACCTGTGTGCAGCCCACAACTGTGGGAGAAGCTTCCTCCTGCAGCTGATCCGCTGATCTCCACTCTGCACGGAGAAGTGGGCGTGACCAAGAGTGCAGCCAGAGGCAGACAGCTGAGATCATGACATGCTGTGCTCTTTAAGAGCGTTGAGTTTAGAAGCATTGTTTAAAATATTGCAAGAGTGTGGGAAGGGTTTAAAACACCTCGCTGTTTCACTTATTGCGGAGCTTCAGGGTACGGATCTCCCGTGATAAATGAGGGACTACTATATTTGGTGCTGTCCCTAAGCAGATGCTTCTGAATTTAGACTGGAACGTGTTGTGCATTCTTCATCTAAAGTTTTAATTTTTGAACAGTAAAACTTGCTGTGGAAAAGAATACATTTTTATATGTTCTAAAATGTAAAAGTTGTGAGAAAGTGTTATTTCTTTTTTTGTGGGGAAATAAATTCCCAGTGTCTCAATGTTAACCAGATTACTCTTTGGGTCTGAATTGCCTCGCTAATGGTAGCTGCATGTTGGAGTAGCTGTTACTTTCATTCGGGGATGTTGCTTTTGAAAACTTTAATTCCTCTTTTTTCTGGATGCAAATCGCTTCTTATGGATGATTATTTCCTCTGATATCAGATGTTGTGCAGCTTGAAGGATTTTTTTACTGAACTCTTTTTGCTTTTGGACATGTTATGATGCGTAACCATGACAACAAGGTAGTTTTTACAATTGAGAGCAGCTGTTTAACATCTCAAAAGCTCAAATAATGCCTCAGCTACAACCCCAAATTACAAATGAGTTAAAAAGGAGGTGCCGTGGGCGCATCCCCGTCTACCTGGCAGAGGTGCTTGAGTACCTGACCGCCAAGATCCTGGAGCTGGTGGGAAACGCAACTCGTGACTACAAGGAGATGAGGATCATCCCCTGACACCTGCAGCTGGTTGTCCACAATGACGAGAAGCTCAACAATCTGCTGGGAGGAGTGACCATCGCTCAGAGAGGAGTTCTGCCCAAGATTCAGGTGGTCCTGCTGCCCAAGAAGACCGAGAACTCCACCAAGTCCAAGTAGACAGAGCAGCATCTGCAACCAGTTTCTTCAGATCTGCTCTAAGACGGACCGCTACAAGAGGTCCTTCCTTCCCACAGCCATCAGCATCTATAACAATTCAAATGAAACCAGAATGATGAGCTACAACATTTAATTTCCCTTTGGGATTAATAAAGTATTTTTGAATTGAATTTTTTTTGTTTAGTGACTACACATAGCTAGACTTATGTAATCACTCATGCTGTTTCTTTCTTTCTGTGTGGCACATAAAGATGTGTTATGGCACTGAAACCTTGTCCGTTTGTGCTCCAGAGAATGCACGTGATATCTTCAGCCAGACCACGGTACACCACCACATTCCCTTCAACTGGGACTGTGAGTTCATCCGTCTGCACTTTGGGAATGACCGCAAGAAACAGCTTAGCTACCTTGAGTTCACTCAGTTCCTGCAGGTAAGATGAAAACACTTTTCATCTTCTGTTAATCATTTTGTTTCCATTTGTCTCAAAGTGTGACATTTTGTGTTGCACAGTTGACCTTGAGGTGTTGTGTGTTTTAGGAGCTGCAGCTGGAGCATGCACGCCAAGCCTTTGCCCAGAAAGATAAAGAGAAGAATGGTGTCATCTCTGCGCTGGACTTTAGTGACATCATGGCCACAATCAGACACCACATGCTCACACCGTTTGTGGAGGAGAATCTTGTCTCGGTGAGTGTTTGTTCATGAGCTCAGTCCTCACTGTTCAGATCAACTGTACAAAACAGAAACATCATGGTGGTGGTGGTGATAATGATAAAATAACATTTATGATGCCTTCACTTGTAAAACTGGAATGAATACTTTTTTATTTTTGTCACATTTTTTGTAATAATATATTATAAATAAAAAATAATAATTTTATTGGACATGCTATAAAAATAAGGAGTTCTATATCAGTTAATGTCACCATGTCCTTGTGATGAAGACCTTGTATGCCTTTTCTTTCTCTCAGGCTGCAGGGGGCAGCACTGCTCACATGGTCAGCTTCTCCTACTTCAACGCCTTCAACTCGCTCCTGAACAACATGGAGCTGATCCGCAAGATTTACAGCACGCTGGCTGGCACACGGAAGGACACGCTCGTGACCAAAGGTGCACGCATTGTGTTGTTTAAGCGTTCTTGTTCTTAGTCCTGTAGTTTTATGTTTGTGTGCTCTGAACAGTGTTTCACTCTCACCTCTGGGTCCCTCTCTGCAGAGGAGTTTGTTCATGCGGCCAACAAGTTTGGTCAGATCACTCCGATGGAAATAGACATCTTGTACCAGTTATCAGGCCTGCACTCCCCCTCTGGGTAAAAACTCACTCTGCATCTCATTCAGAGTCTGATAATCTGATTACGGTAACTCAGTTCCGTCCATCCGTTATCTTTACCCACTTCTTCCTTTCTGGGTCACGGGGTTCACTGGTGCCCATATCCAGCAATCACTGTGTGAGAGGCGGGGGACACCCTGGACAGGTCTCCAGTCCATCACAGGGACACACAAAGACAAACAAGACAAACAACCATTCACTCTCACACTCACACCTAGAGACAATTTAGAGTTACCAGCCCAATGTATGTTTTTGGTCTGTGGGAGGAAACCCACACATACATGGAGAGAATTTGAGGGCTTCGATCCAGCAACCTTCTCACTGAGAGGCGGCAGCTCTACCAACTGCACCACTATAATTCCACCATTAACTGATCTCATTAAACTAATCTTTAAAATGTAGAGTTTACTCTGTGGCAGCTGTGGCTGAGTGGTTAGAGCAGTCG
This sequence comes from Nematolebias whitei, assembly GCF_014905685.2. Classification (NCBI taxonomy): domain Eukaryota; kingdom Metazoa; phylum Chordata; class Actinopteri; order Cyprinodontiformes; family Rivulidae; genus Nematolebias; species Nematolebias whitei. The sequence continues at coordinate 36,384,586 of NC_056506.1, forward strand.
TCCTCCAACTGGAGAGTTGGGGGTTCAATTCCATCAGCAGTCACATGTTGGAAGTGTCCCTGGGCAAGACACTGTGAACTCTTCAAAAAACATCCGTATTGTCGAAGCTTCAAAATTCACAGTTGAAACCCGTGCCTTTGTGTAAAAAGTTGTTTTTCTCTGCAAAGAGAAGCTGAGAACTTGTTTACTAATTTTTTTTTTTTTAAATTAAAAGCTTTGTGTGAAAAATGTTATGCTAAAGAGCTCAAACCACACCGAGCGACTGCCATTTTGAGAACTGAAAAAAGGAAGGAGAGACAGCCCATGTCACATCAAGGGGCCTCCCTCCCATTTTTCTTGAGACATGCTGCGCGCTCCCTCACTATCCATCCTTTGTTTCAGTCTTATACTGCCATCTGGTGGTCGATAAAAGGGACTACACGCAAAACAAATTAACCAACATTACGTTAATCGCAATCATTTCTGAGCCAATTAATTGCCCGGCAAAATTTGTTATTGTGACAGGCCTAATAATAACTTTTGTTGTGTGATTTGCAGACGTCTCAACCTTGCGGACATTGAAAGGATAGCTCCGTTGGAGGAGGGAAGCCTGCCCTACAACCTTGTTGAAACCCAAAAGCAGGTGGGATATATACAACCAACATGATGAATAAATGATTATTTTTGCTGACACATTACTGGGTGAGCAGAGGTGTGATTGTCAAAGATTCTTATGAACTTTAAACTGGGACGAGAACTGCTTCTTGTTGCACGTCTCATGTTGTTTACAGTAATTGTATCATCAACATTATCTGTAAAATCAAATCATATTTGTGTTTTTCCTTCAGTCCCACGGTGAAACTTCCAGGCCCATTTGGCTCCAGGTTGCGGAGTCGGCCTACAGATTCACTCTGGGTTCCATTGCTGGAGGTGAATTATTCTGTAACCCACCAGATACAGTATTTACTGTGGACGCATTGTGTTTACTCCGATTTTGTTGTGCAGCCACTGGTGCGACCGCAGTGTATCCCATCGACTTGGTGAAGACTCGTATGCAGAATCAAAGGTCCACAGGATCATTTGTTGGAGAGCTCATGTACAAGAACAGCTTTGATTGTGCAAAGAAGGTGCTTCGCTATGAGGGCTTCTTTGGCTTCTACCGAGGTAGGCAGTGTCACCCTTCTGTCTGTTTACATCAGTTATTTGTGTGCATACAATTAAGAGCCTAATCTAAATTAACACCACTGGATTTTTTTTAATAAAGGTTTTTCTATCATCTTTTGCCTAATAATCGACTAATTCTATTCAACACTTGGGGCAGGTTGCATCATGCTTATTATAATAAACCAGTTCTGTTCGTCTTCTAGTGTTCTCATGCTTTTCCTAATAATGGATTACTCTTTAATTTCACCTCTCAGGCTCCAGTTTGTTCCCTATTTTTAATGAAATGTTTATTTATATTATTTCTGTTGTCCTAATCTCTGGTTTGATGCAGGTCTGGTTCCTCAGCTCATTGGTGTGGCACCTGAGAAGGCTATTAAACTCACAGTACGTCCCTCTGCTCATTTACACGTTATTCTCCACTCCATATTCAGTTTGCAAAAAAAAAAAGTGCGCATTTTATTTTATCACAAGGCAGGGTCCAAGGAGGAGTCATAAAAGCCATATGACTAGATAATTAGAGCTTACTGTATTTCCAGCAGAGCATAAACAATGTAACTGTAACGTTACTGGGTCATGGTGCAGCACTGTCCACTGACTGTTCAGTGACTATATGTCTGCTTGTTTGTCTTTCACAGGTGAATGACTTCGTAAGAGATAAGTTCACTGAAAAAGATGACTCAATTCCTCTGTTTGCTGAGATTCTGGCCGGCGGCTGTGTAAGTACGAGGTCCCACGCTAATTTCTTACTGTCTGTTGGTGAATGCACGAGAAAAAGTCAAGAGGAGGAAATGAAAAGTTAATCAGTCACACACGGGCTGTTCTTTAATGTGACGTGACGTGAATACAAGTCTGGATTGTTTGCATATGTTGCATTACATTACATTAGTGAATAAAATCACAAGGTGCTCCTGAAACAAAATACTGAGTTAATTAATTTATTATTTCTGTCTAATGTTGCACACGTAGACCCTGCACATTGTTACCCAGCTAGGAAATGACAGAGAACAGTAATTCTTTGCTATGCTAAAAAAAGAAAAAGTCCTTTGCCTCGGATGTGTGATTTGCTAGAGCAGTTGTTTTGAACTCGGTAAGTGTTATAGTAAACCCTCATCCTTGTGTTAATTCAGGCTGGAGGCTCCCAGGTTATCTTCACCAACCCGTTGGAGATTGTGAAGATTCGCCTGCAGGTAGCAGGTGAGATCACCACGGGGCCTCGGGTCAGTGCGCTCAGCGTCGTCCGTGACCTCGGCTTCTTTGGACTGTACAAGGTAACGTTCTTTGAAATGCACCGTTAAGAGTCCGCCCAGGCTGCACAAGCAGCTCGTTCTAGTAAAAGCAGCCGTGCAAACAGCTGTGTGTGAGAACGACCTCTGAATAACTGGTGCTCGCTCTGCCCTCTCACTGTTTTGTTCATTTTTTTGGGTTACTGTTTTTGTCCAGGGTGCTAAAGCTTGCTTCCTAAGGGACATTCCATTTTCAGCCATCTATTTCCCCGTGTATGCTCATATTAAAACTCAACTAGCCGATGATCAAGGCAGACTAGGCCCCCTGCAGCTTCTTACAGCTGGAGCGATTGCAGGTAACCTTAAAAAAAATGACCCACTACATCAGAAACAGTTGGTTTTCATGTCGTTAGGTAATCATATAACAAGAAATACAATATTGTTTTACATTTATCTGGTTAAATGTTAACTTTACTGTTTCCCAGGTATCCCAGCAGCCTCCCTTGTAACACCTGCTGATGTCATCAAGACACGTCTGCAAGTCGCGGCAAGAGCAGGACAAACGACTTACTCGGGAGTTGTCGACTGCTTCAGAAAAATTCTGAAAGAGGAAGGCTTTAGTGCTTTGTGGAAAGGAGCTGGAGGTGCGTTTGTTCTTGTGAACAAATACATTCATTCCAGTGTTTTAATTTGGTTTGATTAAGATTAAAACTATGACAAACTGTTTGTTTTCTTCAGCTCGTATGTGCCGGTCCTCCCCTCAGTTTGGCGTGACTCTCGTGACCTATGAACTCCTGCAGCGATGGTTCTACGTTGATTTTGGAGGACAGTAAGTTCTGTTGTACAACACGAGCAGTGGGTGAAGTGGAGGAGGTACCGACTGGTTTTATACAGGATAAACAGCCGGTATAGAACTACAAATACACTCCTTCAAAACAAGGAAAATATTATAACCACTGTGGTATTTTGTGAAAAGTTTTTACAAATTGAGTTTGCACTAAAAACAATGTCTAGCTTGAATTGAGAGTTGAGATTTTGTCAAAATTACAGGTGAAAGTACTTCATGCCAGCGTTTGTCTAATTATAGAACTTGAGTTATGAACATGAGCCTGTAGTAGGATTAACACATCAGTAGTGTTTTGTTTCTCATATAACTCATGTTGGCTGCCTTCGACTTTATAGAAACTTCCCTGCACAAAAAGCTATTATTAACATCTTGAGTTCAGCTGCAGAGCTTATTGTAGAACATGTTCTGCAGAGTAAATAGTGACTCTGGTCCTCTGCTTTCTACAGCCGTCCAGCAGGATCTGAACCAACGCCCAAGTCTCGCATTTCAGAGCTTCCTCCCATCAACGCCGACCACGTCGGAGGCTACCGCCTGGCTGCGGCGACATTTGCTGGGGTGGAGAATAAATTTGGCCTCCACCTTCCCAAGTTCAAGTCCTCCGGCGTGGTCTCCATTCATCACCAGGAGTCGACCGCTGCCAGCCGAGCTCCGGCGCCATAAAAATTAATGTCTGCACATCATTTCTCCACCCCCCAGGGGCCAGACACAGAGATAAACACAAGCACAGAGTTGATACCTGACTTCACGTTACGGACTGTTGACGCAGGAGCGAACACCACCAGCCCGTTCCTCTGTCCAGAGTGAAGTTGTGCTCCAGAGGTCACCGGCCAGCTGTTGGCGTAGAGGGGCGTCTGCCACGAAGCACACAGCACCAGGAACGGAGCGCTGACTGTGTTGTATCTTCAGTGGCTGTGTGCTCCTGGGAACTCCATTTTTGTGTTTTTTTTTCTCTGAGCATTTATGTAAAACTGAACCCTTGGGCACTCCTTGTTGTCTCATGAATAGATTGATTTGTTTTTTGTCCAATCCTCAGTATGAGTAGGACTTATCTTATTGGGCAGTGGGAATAGAAAATATTTGATTGATGGTTTGCACAGTGTGTGAGGCCCCCCCTCCCCCCTCACGGCAGCTCCTACCAGGAGGCTACATACTGTACATATTGTAAAACTGTACTGAAAAAATGTTACAAGACAAAGCCCTGAAACATTCAGCCTGCATCGTTGCACACTAATGCTAATGTTATGGCAACATGGGGCCGTAGGTCCTGGTCTCTGAGAATCACTCTTACTGATGTACAGTACTTTAAATTCAAGTGTTTTCTCGGTAAAACACGAGTCGAGCAAAGAATTGGGTATAAATAAATGTATCTCAATCTAGTCATTGTATTTTAATGAAATAAAAGACCTATGTGGTTTTAATTATAACCGTTTAAATTTTCTTCTTATTCAGTGGAAACCTTTAATGGTTTTTAATAACAAGAACAGAACAGTTGGATGCAGAAAACATCAAACGATGTCAAACTTGAAGTGTTGCAAATGATGAGGTTGGATGTTGCATCGTGGAATGAACAGGAAAACCTGGTTCTGTGTTGATAGTTTCCAAACTCAGCATTGTTTCGTTTCAAACTTTATACATTTACCATTTCTCTTACAGAGCAAGTCAGAGAACAATTCCTGTTCGTTTTCAACAAATACACAGTATAAAACATGGGCTGTGTGGCTACAGGAGAAAGTTCTGGTGTCAATAAACTGAAGCAAAGTTTGAAAAGCCAATTTCAAAACTACTATTCAAGTACTTAGTCCAAATATGCTTTTAAACAATACATAAAATATTTAAATAAGTGCAACCAAAACAATAAATAAAGTAATTAAGCGCGTTAGTTGTCATTCAGTCCAACTGAGGATATATCAGATGTGTCTGTAAAATATTCAAATGTAGAAACACTCAAACGGTAATAAAAAGGTGCAAGTACAAAGGTTTGCATATGTAACAAACAAAAAAACTTGGTAGAGGTCTGAGGAGAAAATCAGATTGTGGAGCCCCGGTGTTATTAAAGTTTAGAGCTGTTGCTGAACATCACTTCCATGCACTCGTCTAATGTGTTAAAACTACCCAACACTGGTTTCTGTAGAGAAGCTGCTGCTGCGTGCCCTCTAACCTCTTAGACACATTTTAAAACTGCTCTAATGCTCTGCACGTCTCAGGCCAAAGTGTTTAAAGAAAAAGCTGGAAACGAGGAGCAGGCGCGTCTCCTCTGGCTGTGTTGCGTAACGTCTTTCAGGTGTGTAGTGTACAGGAGTTTATTAGCTGTTGGTGAGGAGCTGCAGTGTCAGACGTTGGCCAGTTCCTCAGCTTCGTCTCTGTTCTCGTTGATCTCAGCCAGCGTCCTGACGAAACGAGTCCACTCGTCTGCTTTGGGCACACAGATTTGCTGCGGGAACATCCAGACAACGCGTGAGACAAAACCCCTCACGTTTCAGCTCATTAAACTGAAAGCACATACAGGATTCATGAAAATGATTCAAAGAGGGGGCTGACATCTTACCTCCCCAACATCGTAGACCTGAACCTGACCCTCTGAATCTCCAGTGGCAATCTCCTTTCCAGAGTGGGACCATCTCACGCGGTTCAGTGCTGGAGACCCGTCCACACACACACTGGCAGTAGGAACCTAAAACACGTTAAATTTAAAACGGCAGGAACACGGTGGTGCTGTGATCCATTGTAATCAAATAAGAAACCTTTTATTAAAATTTATCTCATACTGGATGGTAAACGTGTATGTGTGTGTGTGCGTACTTCAGTATCATTGTTGAGGTTCCACAGGTCCAGGCGTCCAGACAGGTCCACACATGCAAACAGAGCAGGATGTGTTGGAGACCACATGGCATCGTAGACGTAGTCACAGCTGTCCTCAAATGAGTACAGAGGTCGGGTGCTCTGCAGCAGCAAAAAAAAAAAGCAGATTTGGTAATAAAATGCAGTTAAAAGACGAGAAGTAGTGTCTGATTTATTTTAAAAAAAAGGTGTGTGTGTGTCTCACCTTGGTGCTCCAAAGTTTAACAGTCCAATCAAAAGAAGATGAGATGAAGAGGTGAGAGAAATCAACAGGTCCTGCAGCACTGTGGCAGCTCAGCCCTGTCACAGGACCATGGTGGCCTTCAAACACCTCAGTGATGCCTGCTTTACTGTAACACACACACACAAGAGACGTGTGACAATCGCTGATCCCACTTCCTAACATGGAGACTTTTCCATCTAAATTCTGTGAGAGCAGTCGTTTTTAAGACATTTGATGTAAGAAATCGTCCCCTCGAACACTCACCTGCCATGGCGACATGCAGTATAAACAGAGCCGTCCTCGCTCCCCACCACAAAGTTGTTGACGTCACCCAGAGGAAACGCCATGGAAGTTACAGCCACGGCCTTGCTCTGTTTGAACACCAGCTCCAGACTGTCCTGTGAAGAAGCAGCAGCAGCTTCGAATCAAACAGCAGCTGCTTACGGCAACACATCTGCAGTCATCCGTTCAGGTGAGGCGTACCTGCGGCTGGGAGAGCATATCGAGGCTCCAGGAGCACATCTTGCCATCAGTGGAAATGCTGATCAGGTTGTTGGCGTTTTGGGTTCCAACCACACTCACACAGTGGACGGGATGCTGAGTGGGATAAAGGACGGTTAGAAACGCACCACTAAACAACACAAGATTAAAAAGTAAGTCAAACATAAAGATGCAGACAAAACGATGTGATGCTTTGAGAGTTTCATTAGATTACTGTGTGTGCAGCTGCAGACAGGAGAGTTCTTTGAACTGGAGTCCGCTTGTTGCTTCTGTTGTCCCATAAGACAATTTGTCCAGAGTACGTTCCACCCACCACCAGGTTGGGGTGAAACTTTGCAAACCCAGCTGACATCACCTCTGACTGCAGACAAGACAATAAAAACCCTGAATAAAAATATTCATGTTGGCGCATAACATTTCGGAATTTCACGTGAAGTCGATGGTTACCTGGCAGTGGAAGATGTACTCCGGTGTAGCCTTCTTGTACTTCATGTTCCAGACGAGCGCCACGCCATCAGGCTCATGTGGCGCGTCCTCGTTGTTGTTGTACGAGGCCACCAGCAGCTCTGGATACTGAGACAAACGCAGGAGTCGTGTTCATTTGGAGACAGGAACCATGTGAGACTGTTTTTGGCACACACACTTCAGGACACAGATTCTCTTGAACACTTCAGGGTCAACACACAGGTCAACTTAACAACTGGTTCCCACTGCAGGTGCTGTATGTGTGAGCTCATCCCACCTGAGGCGACCAGTCCAGACAGGTGACCACTCTGTTTTTAGTCCAGCGCTCATCTGCAAACTGCCTGTTCAGAACCAGCTTTGCGCCTGCCTGCAAGTCACTGAGAGAAACAAAAACTGGCTCAGCTCGTCCGTCTAATTGTGTGAATGTTCATGAAGCATCCACGCTACTGTGAGACGTTTTTCAGCACGATTCTCGTCCCAAAGTTTTCAACCTATTTCAATAATCATAAATCAAAACATTCAGATCTTTCATGACGATCCTGCTATGACTTTTGGTGTTGGTGCACCTTTAGCTTATTGAAATATTTAGCCTTTTCTGCCATTTTTTTTTCTCATAGGAAACAAATTTGAGTTAATTTTACATCCTTCAAATCTTTAGATCTGTTTACAACCTTTTACTGCTCCTTTCACATTTTGTTCTGGTTCAGCTTCTTTCAGCTGTTTTGTGATCATTCAGATTCTTTCTGCTAACTGCAACATTTTTGGGCTTCTTCTAAATTATTTCTGCTAATTTCAGCTTGTTATGTTCCTTTCAGATTATTTCTGAAAGTTTCAGTTTTTACTGACATTTAAGCTACTATTTAGCTGTTTTATGCTACATTTAGCTTTTTCAGCTAATTCAACGTTCTGCACTCATTTAAACTTTTTCAGCCGAATTCAGCAAAAATGTGCTCTCTCCACTTCCTTCTGTTAACTCAAGCTACTGGAACTTTCTTCTTTTTGAGCTGTGTGGTTTTTTTGGGGGGTTGGGGGGTGGGGGGTGGGGTTGTGCTAATTTCAGCTTTTTTCAGATAATTTCCACTTTTTTGAGCTCATTTTTGCTTCTTTCAGCCAAGACGGGCAAACGTGTTCTTTATGCTTTCTTCTGTTAATTTAAACTTGTTCAGCCTTTTCAGCAAGAGTTTTAGCATTTTTTTTAGCTGTTTTCAGATTAAAGTTTTTTGTGGTAATTTATGCTACTCTCAGCTTAATTAACTTATTTATGCTAATTGCAGCTTGTTATGCTCCTTTCAATTTTTTTCTGCTAGTTTCAGCTATTCCAGCTACTATTTAGCTGTTTTATGCTAATTTTAGCTTTTTCAGCTAATTCCACATTTTTAGCTCATTTCAGCTCTTTCTGCTTTCTTCTGGAAGTTTAAGCCTCTTTCTGTCTTTTCAGCTACTTTAAGCTATTTTTTTTCTAATATCAGCATTTTTTTAGCTAATTTTCTAATTTTTGTGCTCATTTCAGCTTATTTAAACCTAATTCAGCAAATATTTGTTTGTTTTGCTTTCTTCTGCTAACTTAGGCTTGCTCTTTCATTTCAGCTACATTTCAGCAATTTTTTTTAGCTAATTTAAGCCATTTTTCAGCAAGTTCTTCTGCAATAAGCATTCACACTGCATTTTTGCAGGAAATGTAATCTCTCTAGTTAGAGTTTGGTTTCTTTATTCAGCACTGATACTTTTGTCCTGACATGTGCCTCACCCCTCTTTATCCTCCAGGTCTCTCCCACTGTAGTCGAAGCAGACGTCCACCTGCTCAGACAGAGCTCTCTCCACGATTCTGCTGCCGCGCTCAAAAAACGACAAGAACTCGTCAGAATGCAGGACCTGCAGCTTCTCTTCTTCCGTCAGCTCCTTGGGAGTGTCTGAATACATAATAAGTGTAAAAAGACTGAGAAAAGTATCTTGCTTGCAGACAACACACTGTTCTGTAAAGTTAAAAATATATCTCGTGTGTAAACAAAAAGGCATTTAGACGCATTTAATAATTTAATGTGTCGCAGGGTTTTGTCCTCACCATCGTCCTGCATTTCACCGTGTTCATCTACGTCCTCCTGGGTGTCCTCTGTCGGCGGGGGAGCGCTTATCTCTTCATCTTCTTCTTCATCTGAAACACGCAAATTCCTCAGGATTAACTTTGGTAAAGTTTGAGAAGAATAAATCTGTAAAAATGTGTTTATCTTTGTTTACCTGCTTTTTGATCAGAGTGGGACAAAGCCTCTGTGGGGGTTTGCGTTTCTTTCGAGTAGGACACAGTTTCCCGTGGGACAAAATCCACCTGGGTCAGCTTGGACATGCCGAGCCTCACAGGTCCACATCTAAGCATAATATTTAAAAAATCAGAAGACGGGTTTGCTGTGTTGAACTGGACGTAGTGCTAAAATCTTCCACGTATGAACATGAATATAATGGTGTGCAGACATATCTGATGTAGAGTACTAACACATTTGGACACATCTAAGATGAAACCACGAAAAGTTGGAAGACAAGCTAAAGGAAAGAGGAGGAGCAGTACCCCATCAGCTCAGAGTCGGAGTGGAGTTGCAGAGTAGAGGGGTCGGGATCCCAATGCAAAGTCCTTATACAGCCAAACCATCAGATGGTGTTAGTAAAACAAAAACAAAAAATAAAAGAAGCGGGACAAGGAAAAAAAAAACACAAAAAGAAAGAGAAAGCCAAACAGAAAAAAAAAAAACAGGCAAAAAGTGAAGCACATAGAAGATGTTAAGGATGGTAAAAGAGAGTAAAAAGACAGGAACAAGACGTTGTGTTACATCAGTGTGACGGTGAAAAGGCAAAGAGACAGGTCAGAATTTAATAAAATATAATCACAAAGTTAAAACACACAGTTTGCATGCAGGTACTTGACTAAACAACAACAAAAAAGAGACTTCTAGCAACTAATTATCTCCCTGTCTTTTTGTCTCACACACACATTACACAGACCTTGGTCCTGCGGTTCCATCCCCAGAGTCCTGGCTTCCTGCATCGCTGCCCACTGATTTGTTGGAGGGAGACATGGGGGCAGGGACTAGGTAGTGAAACAGACATGTATCTTCTGTTACTACCCTCAGGGGTTGAGCTGTGAACACGTGTGTGTGTGTTTGCCAGTGGTCAGTGAGTGCGAGAGCACAGTGAGTGAGACAGTGAATGTTTGAGGGAGGAGGTACACAACAAGTGTGTAAATGAGTGAGTGAGTTGATGAGTTTTCATGCAGCAAGGACGCACAAGGAGAGACAAGGGAGGGAGAGAAAAGAGAATGAACATAAACGGCAGGCAGGTTTTAGGTGTCACGCACAAAACATGTAACATATGTAGATATTTAGTGTGTGTTGTGGGGAGCGATGAGGGTGACAACAAATTGTGCCGAAAGGTGTTAGAAAGACTTGTGTAGACTGAAAATTCACCAAGCACATGAGCAGAACGTGGGGTATTAAGTGCAAGGTCAGAGTAGGAGAGTACGTTTACCGTGAGGTATATCTGGGGTGATGCCAACACTCTGCAGCAAAGCCTCCGCCTCCCTCCTCTTCCTCTCCAGATCAGAGTCTTCACTGCCCATGGAGGAGCCTCCCTCAGCTCCACGCTTTGTGTCCCCCTACAGAGCATGAAGCACGAGCACCGTCAGAATCACTAAACCTGCACGAGCTGAGGAGGCAGCCCAGAATCACTCACATCCTTCTTTTTTTTCTCCTCTTCTTTCCTCTTCTTCTCCTCTCGAATCTGAGCGATTCGTTGTTTCTTTCTCTCCAGCTCAGCCTTCAGTTCACTCTTATCAGACATTCTGCCGTGAGGAAAGCCAAGTTAAAACCTCAACAATTTCATTATTTGTCTCTTTAATAGGGTTGTTAAAAATCAAGGTGTGCATTTAACTACAAAATGTAATTTGGAAGGGAAATTAGTGCAAGTTTTTTCTTTTTTAGGAACATGAGGGAAACTATATGGATTAGGGTAACAGGTGGGATCTGGAGAACTGGTTTTCACTGTCTTTATCATTACAGTTTTAATTTTTGCAACCATTACTATCTGTTAACAAGATACAATTTGATTGGGCTGATTTGATAATAAAGTTTGTTGAGGGGATTGAGGGAAGGTTTAAATCAATTCATGACATTTTAAATGCAAAACAAATGGATACATTTTATATAAAGCATGTAAAAAAAGGCATGATAATTTCAGAACACTCTTCATTAAAACGAGTTTCTACAAAAAGTTGTAATGACTCCTTGGATATTAGTTGTTCTTTTGTCTTTCTTGTAACTTAGACAGCTTTCTATAGTCAATAAACTTAAGCCTGTAGCCCTGAGCCTGTCACACTGCTCACATGTGAACATCAGCCAGATGTTTACAACAATGTTGTCTTTGTTCATCACAGCCATCCCAAAATAACTCACTAATAATGGCACCCACAAAATGTAAGCTACCACACAAGCTCATATACTGTTAAATGTTATTAAACCTTTTTAAATTATTTGTTATTTTAAAAGGTGAGTGTATTTAAAATAACGGTGTCATGTGAACTAAATAACTCCCATTAATGCTGCTGATGTTGAGATGCTCGCACCCAAAACAACTACAGAACTAACTGCATGCTCCTTTTTCACCTCGTCTTTTACAATTACTCGTTGATTTGTCTAATATTTCAGCATAACAACGTTGTCCATGCGGCTAAGGACAGGCTGGACATATGTATTGTCCACCGGGTACACCTTTAGCATCCCGAACTAGCTAGTTGTGTTAGCATGCTAATCTCCATGGCAGCCAGCCAGCGGGCCTACAGGCGGAATTACAGGAGACTAACGATGAAACAAACTAAACCGACGGCAAAAGTTCACTGATTTTAAGCTTGTATTAAAAAAACACATTTATAGGGGATAAGAAAAGCTGTACCTGATGTCAGAAGTAAGGTTTAATTACGAACGAGACAACAGAGGCCAGTTTTCTGGACGTTGACTCCCAGGACAAGATGATGGAGGAGCGGAGCAGACTGATGATGCTGGAAGGCGCAGTCCTCTGATTACCGCCCCCTGCCGGTAGAGGAGGGAAATATCTGAGCCTGCAGCTAAACGAGTTTTTTTTTTTTTTTTTTTATGAAATGTTTTACTTTTTACGACTTTATTCTCGTAATTTTATGGCTTTTATTTTTATTTTTTCTTAGCGTGGCAATGTAATTTTTATTTATTTTATTTTTATTTTTTGTGTGGCAATGTAATTTTTTATTTTTTTTAGCGTGGCCATAGAGCTCCGTCGTATCTTTTGTTGTCGCTTTTTAAAGTCTTTTTTTTCTGTTGTATTTAGACCAATTGTACATTTTAAAATAATGCCTCATCTTTTGTTTTTACTAAACGGTTTGTGCATCAACAACTTATTATCTGCATCAAAAAGAAATAAAGATAAACTATAGCAGCTAGAAATTAGGCTACAGCATTTAATGTACACAAATTAAAGACTAACAGTCTAAACATAAATAGATATCAAAACTCATTTTGACATGTTTGTTACCCATAAATTATTGTTTTAAATGTATGTCTTTATTGCCCATTCAAAAGTTTATTGTGCATGAAATAGACATTCTGTGGTTTGACATGTGGATAAACTGCAATCAATTGCCTTTTCTGAATTGTTTGTTATTTAAGTTTTTATCTTGCCCTGAGCAAAAGGCCTTTAAGAAATTTTACTTTTTTAGTGTAATAGCATGGCCTATTGTCAAAGTATGGAACTGTAATTTATTGTGCATATTAAGGTAATGTCACAACTGTACTGTTATCTTAAGAGTATCGTTTATCAAAGCAGATGTTCCTCTGACTTTGAGTGAAATTATACTTTGGCTTGAAGATCTCTGTACTCATACAAACAAATTTTAGGGAAAAAAAATGTTATTCTACAAACGTAGGTTAACATTAGGTTAACTAGGCCAGTGGTGTACACGATACGCGGGTAAACGGAGTATACCCACTAGAAAAGCTTGGGAATTTCAGAATACCCACTTAAAAGTGCCCAATGATACATGACAGCAGATTTTTTTACCCATTGAATTGTGTTAATTTGGAGAAATAGCATTAATTCTGTTAGAATTAACAGGATACGATGCTGAGACCAAAGTCATTAAACTCCTCAAATTCACAAAAATGTACAGGCTTTTTTACAAAACTTTCTACTTTAATACCTTGCCTGGTAAAATAAAAGTCCTAATTTTTTTTTTTTACTGCTGTCAGTTTTGCGTTACACAGTTATTAAGTCAGAACTATTTTGATTCTGATGTGTAAAGTGCTGCATGCTGCACCTGCAGTGCAACAGCTAGCTGCTGCTGTTATATGCAGTTGCAAATTACTGTAGAAATCTAAGAAAATAATGGTGCAATAAAAGTTGGACAACAATGTTATGGTTCCTAAAGTATAATTTTTGTGAACCATTATGATATTTTGAGGCTGTATCTGTTTTAAATAGCAGCAGTTCTCATCAGTCTTGGCCTCCTCTGACTAGCTGTTAGCTCATCAATCCAGTTAGAACTAAACTCTTTCAAACGGAGGTCATTCAAAGGGCTATCTATAACACATAATTAATAATTGTTTTGTTCTTTCCACAGCTTTCTGCTTCCAAGGCTTCAATGGCTTCAGCTAATGAGAATTTAAACCCTAAGATTGTGAGGACAACATTTAAAAATAAATCCATCCATCTGATAAAAGGTCTTCTCTATTGTCGTCAAAGGTAAATCATCTCTGGATGATCAGTATCAATGGGCCTCCTGTTCATCATTTTAAGCCTAGGAAGTAACAACATGGTTAAAGCAACAGAAACAAGAAGACTACAGTAATATAAGGAGCCTGAGAACAAACACATCTGGAACATTTTATACTTTGAGTTGCTTCAACCTGTTTTATGTAGAATTAATACTTCTGTTTACTTAATACTTGAACATGTTTTGTTTTGATACTGTTCTATAAATTCTATAGCATGTTTTTCATACAAAGCCAACTAATGTACAAAGTTTGTTGTTCATTTATTCACATATAAGCATTAGAGACATTTTGAAATGTTCATTGACGATTACATTATACTAACCAGTGTACTTTGGTTTCTAAGCACAGTAAGCCCATTATAAAAATGTAGACTGCACCACTGGTCATTGCCATCTTTATTATTATTATTTTTGTTTGTAGTTTTGTAGTAATTTATCTGTTTGGAGGGCAGAGTAAAACAAGAGCATGAGCAACACCATTTAATTTAAATCATTATCATTTGTTTTCTCATGATTGTAAGATCCCAGGTTCAAACTTTGAGGAAAATAAAACTATGTTTGCTGCTAAACTTTATTTATTACTAAGCATGTACATCTGTAACAAAGGAAAAACACAAAAAAACGTGAGATTTTCAGATAAGTTGGGACACAAAAACAGAAAGATTTGCTGCGATTTCACTCTTTTGATAGACTTCGTTTTAATCCACGTTCTGCTTAAACATGGTGAGACCTCATACTAACCAGGATTTAAAAAAAAAAACTTGTTTCAGTAGTGAGCAGCAAATCCTTACAGGCCTGCAGGACACATTTTCAGTTAAACAAAGTGGTCAGTAAAAAAACTTAAGAAACAATCTGGAAAATATCAACCTTGGAAATCTAACTTCTTCTGTTTTTGAAGTTCTTGATGGTAGAATTTTTCAATTTGAGATATTCCTATAAGTGAAACCATTTTCCCCTGTTGTCTTCAGTGTACATGTACATGCAAAGAATTTCCACTGTACAGTGTGATTCAGCGACAGTCAGCTTTGTGACCCCTGTGAGGGCAACGCGGTCCATGTTGGAGGCTGAAAGCACAGAGTCTGGACCTGGACCTCCTCCAGGAGGTCATTCAAGGTCTGCAGCTGGCTCTCCAGCAGACTATTCACCAGATCTGCTTTATTTTGAATGCTCTGAGTCATCTCAGGGAAAGACTTAAATAGTTTGTCTTTTTTCCAGCTGAAGCTACATCAAAAATGAAAGTGCGCACACTAATCTTTTATCAGAAGTTTATAACTGTCCTTATAACTAAACATTGTAATAAGCTTTAATTGTTCAAGGTTTCCAGTGCTTTTGTTTTGGGTATTTTAATTTCATTCAGTTAAAGGAGTGTAAATAATTGAAACTGTCCTTTCTAGAGTTATTTTGTTTTAATATAAGCAGTGCTATAAATTAATAAAGATAATTGCTACAGCATAGTTAAGTGTTTCAGTTTCCACAGTAAACTTTTATTGTTACCAAAAACATAACAGACAACTACAGATACATCTGAGCTATAGTCTCCTCTGTTTTCTCCTCGACTTTTGAAATAAACTCAATGACATAGATTTTCCTGCCAGAGAACTTCTTCTGTTTCACCTATGTGTCCTCTTCAGGATTAGCAAAAAAAAAAAAAAACAAGTCACATGAAAAAATGCAGAAAACAATAAAGTTGTCATGGTCTGGTGGTGTTAGACCCAAGTGCAGGCAGACATGGGGAGCGGGAACTAAAACAACAATGGGGTTATTAATAGGCTAAACAAACAAAAAACAAAAGGCTCAAGAGGCAGCAAAACTTACATGAACATGGAGGAAACAGAAACACGACAGGCTGAGGAAAACACAAGGAAGACAGAGACATCTGAAGGATTTCAGAACAATGGACTGGTGAGCAGGAGGGAGAGTGGGAAATGAAAGCACCCGGGATGATTACTGGTTACAAATGGCGAACAGAGACAAAAGAAAACAACAGAAAAAACATGGCTTATGGCAAAAATTAAGAATTAATGTCAGATAATTTCCAGTCAAGGGTTATGGATGTTTTATTGTGTTTTTATTACTATGGTTGTGTCAGAAGGCTGCAACTGGCTTCAAGGACACCTGAACTCTGCTGAGCGGAGGGGAGTATAAAAGTGAGCAGATAACGCAGCTCGTTGCTTTATTTCTGTGACCGATTCTCATGCGTTTACAACTATGTATGTGATATACCGGTATGCATATTTATGTAACATCTGACCTTGCAAATATAAATACTGGTTAAAAATATTCACCTGCCGTCAACAAACTTCACATCTATAATACATTGTTAAAATAAAACCTTGTATATAAAACTTGATATTTGTGGTATTTTCTGTCTATCTTATCCATCTGACTATCTGTTTGTGTGTGTGTATATATGTATATATATAGGAAGTGCTTCATCTTCTGCTTAGATATCTAATGAAACTGTGAAATATGTAATTTGACCTCAAATTGCCATCTACCGTACATACTACTACTATTACTGCAGTAGGACAGGATTTCGTGTACTTAATGAAAGACACTTCATAGCTACATATAAATTTTATGATAACTAAAACGCATTTCTTTTCTGTTTAAAGCTATTTGAGATATTATTATTTTTGTTTGCGTCCAACAGACTTTCAATTTTCTTATTCTCATAGTGGCGAATACTGACCCGGAAACGCCTGTCTATTACTTCCTGTTAAGATGTCGAAGTTTTGTAGTTCTTGTGTTGGTGACCTGTCAGCGTTGTAGTACACAAGCTGTCACAGATAATACATTGTCCGTTGTCTCTGTTGTCGCGGGTTTACGGAGCCGATATAGGAGCTACCCGGGAGTCGGCCGCATAGTTTTTTTTTTTTCGCACTTAGTCTTGTAAAGATGTCGGCTAATCTGCGTGGTGCTAGCGGCTTAAGTTAGCTAACAAGCTATCCAACTTGATAACTAGCTTGTTAGCTAGCATCCGACTGAGCTAGCAGCGTAAACTACAACGCCCACTGCTCCAAATCAGTGTTTCAGATAAAAGCGGGGATGGTAAGTGGACACAATCTTATTAGTGTTAAATTTAAGCTAACATTACATCTCTGATTTTTTTGGCGTTTGACTACTTTTTTGAAACCATCAGATAAACCATGTTTTTGGTTTTTTTTACGATTGTGCTGCTCAACCAGTGTCACCAGTTCAGCTGCTCCGTCAGCTGTGTTGGTTACTTGTGGACTACTAAGTAACGAAATATTAAGTTATAATGTATCTTTTTTGTGTGTGTGTGTGTGTGGGGGGGGGGGGGGGGGGGTTGAAATTTTCAATTATTAATAATCTTAACTTTGTATCTTTAAACTTTTGTCGCAGCCTCAAAGTTTGTAAATAAGCTATCATTATTAATATTATGTTATCCGTTGAGAATTAAGCAATTAAGGTCTATTTTCCACTTAATTTTGAATTTACACGATTGCTTTATAAATATTTTAACTGGCAGAGACATATTTGGAATGATTTAAAGCAGGAATCTGGTTCAAGTCTTTTTTTTTTTTTCATTGTTAAATGAAGGTAGAGGGTTTGTTGTGAAACACAGGATGAAAGTGTCATGGGAAATGAGACAGCTGTTTATTTTAGTTGTTTTCCTATTATAGCAGCCAGGTTGGCATCTGCTCTTCACGAGCCGTTTTGTGAATACCGCCATCTTTGTTTAGCGCCGCCTAGCGCAATGGCTTGTGGGATTGTTTCGGGGATGGACAGGTTGTCAAGTTTTGAAAACTGGACTGTTGCACAGCTTAAAGACTTTTTGTTGGTTTGTGATGTACCTATTTATAATTCAAGAAAGGACAGACTTGTCAAGAGATGTTTTACTGCTCGTATGTTGGGATCGAAGCCTCAAATGACTAGAAAAAGTCATTGGTTGCACATCATGCTTGGCATAAATATTAATTGGTTAATATATGCGTTTTTGTTAAAATGGTGGAAAATGCTTTTTTTTTATTGTGGGTTGTGATCTGCATGGTGTTTGTTTTTGTTATTAAATAAACTAAACAAATGTATCGGTATGTTCAAGTTTTCAGCATCACTTATTGAAATAAGAAGTAGCCACCTTTATTCATACTATACTACTAGACCTCTAATACTAGACTTATAGTATAATACTAGACCTCTAATACTAGACCTCTAATACTAGATCTATACTATAATACTAGACATCTAATACTAGATCTATACTATAATACTAGACATCTAATACTAGATCTATACTATAATACTAGACATCTAATACTACACCTATACTATAATACTATACTTATACTGTCTATAATACTAGACCTTTAATACTAGACCTATACTATAATACTAGACATCTAATACTAGACCCATACTATAATACTAGCCATTTAATACTAGACCTATACTATAATACTAGTCATCTAATACTAGACCTCTAATACTAGATCTATACTATAATACTAGACATCTAATACTAGACCTATATTATAATACTAGACCTATATTTTAATACTAGACTTATACTGTCTTTAAAACTAGACTTTTAATACTAGACCTATACTATAATACTAGACCTATATTATAATACTAGACATCTAATACTAGACCTCTAATACCAGAGCTATACTATAATACTGGACATCTAATACTATACCTATACTATAATACTAGACCTATATTATAATACTAGACTTATACTGTCTATAATACTAGACCTATAGTAAAATACTAGACGTATACTTTAATACTAGACCTCAGTGTGACTATCTGAAGTTTTCATTTGTCCATATATTCTCACTTGCTCTTAAATCTGTGATCATTGTTGCACACGCACAGCGATCTCCACGACCTATTTTTACACTCGTTCGCACACCAGGTGCCCCTAAACAGGACCACAATGCTTTGCGCTAAGCAAAGATGGCGGTATCCATGAAGTGGCTCGTGTAAATCATCTGGTGTGAGTCCTGCAGGGCTTCTCAGCTGCTGCCAAGAAAAAAGGAACAGGGGGGTATTGCACAAGTGTGGGATCAGGTCACTGTCACCACCAGTAATATGGACCGTTACGTCCTTCACTTGTACTGAGTCACACTCTCAAAGCAAACAGAGCAGCGGAGCTACAACCCAAGATAATTATTACTGTGTACTGAATGATAAATGGGTTACATGTGTTTTTAGAAGAGTATTATGTAATTACCAGTTAAGGAAGTGGCATGAGTAAAAGTTGAACTCTCCCTTTAATTTCCCGTGGTTTAATTTGTTGTGGTGTCAAGAAATGTGTGGAATTTAGGCAGAACCTCAACCCAGAACACAAGACACCTTGTAAACGAATGCCCATGCTGATTTATTTTGTTTTGCAGTGTACTGACAGACGAATTGAATGTGTGAAAAGGATCAGGACGGGCATAGACACCTTTTAAAAAATCTGTTCACAAACCAAGACAGTCCCTTTGTTTTTCCTTTCTTCTTCTACATGGTTGATTCTTGAGATCAGATTGCAATGCAGCCTCCATCTTATTCACATTTGTGACTAAATGAATTGTCTTTGTGTTTGGGACAGTTGGTTTACCTAATAAAATATTTAAAATCATTGTTTTCTGCATTTATTTTAATTTAACAAAGCACTAAACAGGTAGATAAATAAATAAATAAAAAAATCTTAATTTTAATTTATTTATTTATTTATTTTTACTTGAACTTTTCATCTTTGCAAAAACAGCCCAGTCACTTTATGGTCACCATTAAATGTAAGATCAGTAAAGCTGTTCTGGCTGTCTTGTGCTTGCAAGTTCAATACAAACTGTCCTGCCGGTGATGAGGCCACAGCACATACCATGTTCTCTCTGTTACTTGGTCAAAGTTCACCAAACATTTCTCGGCCTCCATAACCCCACAGCTGTCCAGACTGGACTGAAGGTGCTAAAATTATGTAACTTCAGGCTCTGTGCATGGCTCTGTGCATGACGGAGCGTAAACTTGAGTGGATCTGTCTTGTTTAGATGATCGTACAAGGACGCAGTGAATCAATTAATGGTAATTTTTTGTTGTTGCATTTGTCTTTAAACCCAGATGGAGGCTGAAAGCTCCTGCGAGCTGCTGCTTTCTAGAAAACGAAGAAGAGAAGGCTCCAATGGAGAGACCGAGGACGGGGAAAGACTTATGAAAATCCCCAGAAGCACTGTGGTGAGTCAGCTGCACGCTTCAGCGTAGGTTTTAAAAAGACTTTATGCATCTTTGCAAATGGCATTAAGCTGAAGAATTCCAAAATGCTTTTAGGTTCTTGTTGAAGAGTACTTTGTTCATCCAAAAGAACATTTCTGATTACCACCGAGTTATTTTTTTATTGTACTGCGGGTAAGAATGTTACAGAACTGGTGCTGATTTGACTTTGTTCCCTCTTCCTATAGACAGTAAACTGCTGTATTGTTGTGTGGAACAATAATTTCTCTGTGAATTTATAAGTAATTTTTAATTCATCAGCCATGTCTCAGTTGGAATGTTTCTGGATGTTTTAGGGACTGAAAAATCCTGCGCCTTTTGCTGATGAGCTCGAGCCGGCTGCTAATAAACCCTATGAGAGAGTCAGCATGGAAGAGGCAAAGAAGGGAACACCTGGTGAGTCTGAAACTTCTTTTATTTATTTATTTTGCTCATGACCTTTCTTTTTTTTAATCAAAATGTTCTCTTTCTCAGTTTCATTTGCACATATGGGCTAAAGCTGAGTGAACCATCCAGGTGTGTGTCCTCTCTTCTTTCCCCAGCTAACAGACCAGTGAGAGTCTATGCAGATGGGATCTTTGATGTTTTCCACTCGGGTCACGCCAGAGCTCTCATGCAGGCTAAACGCCTCTTTCCAAATACACATCTCATCGTTGGGGGTGAGTGTAACAGTTTGGGTTTTAAATTGGTGTCTGCATTCAATTATGCAAGTACAGGATTGTTTGAAATGGAATATTTAAATGCACAAGTGGGAAATACAAGCTTAACAAGATCATTGAGCATGCTGCTTTCAATCCTTTGTTTTGGATCAGATCATACATGGTTTAATAATTGAGAATGGAGAACTTCTTCACAGCTGAACCCCACACAACATGAGATCTGTGTGTTCAGGTGTGCTGCAGAAAGACTCCCAGTTGGTGCTAAAGCTCACCTGAACACAGATCGCAGTACTGAGCTGTCAGTAAGTTCCGAGTCTCTTTTTAAACGATAATGTTTTGTAAATGTTTTTTTTACCATTCAGTGTGCAGCGATGAGCTAACCCACAAATACAAGGGCTTCACGGTAATGAACGAGGACGAGCGATACGACGCCATCAGACACTGCCGCTACGTGGATGAAGTGGTGCGAAACGCTCCCTGGACTTTAACGCCAGAGTTCCTCGCAAAGCATCGCGTGAGTGGATGATAGAAAAAACAACTTAGTTTCTGAGCCGAGGGACAAACTACTTACAAGCTTTTAGTGAAAGCGCTAACAAGCTCTTGCATTGCGCATTTTAATTTTTGCACAAACTGTAGATCTGAATCTGCTGTGTTGATTTGTTGTCCTCTCCAGATTGATTTTGTGGCTCATGACGACATCCCGTATATATCAGCGGGCAGCAACGACGTGTACAAGCACATTAAAGATGCAGGTCAGTTTGAAAGGAACCAGAAGTGGTTTGGAAATAATCACACCAACACAATTTTACTGGTATTCTAGCTAAATGCAAAATAACATTTTACCTCTAAACTCTCCAATACAAAATCTGTTTTATCCAATTTAGATTTTAGATTAAAGAAGCAAGACATTGTCTCAAAAATCTAAAGCGGTTGAAAATTGAAACGCTAATACCAACAATTATGTTAAAAGTGGTTTATTTGGCACAAACTTGCACTCAAAATCCTCTGAATGTTGAGAAAACATTTTTTATAAAACTTGGTTGCAAGTGGCAATAAACATTATTTTTCTGCAGAACTGATTGGTAAGTCATTGGCTTTTGAAATTAAGGCTGCTTGTGTTTTGTTGTGTGACTCATCAGACGATAATTGAAACTCAGAACGTGTTAACTCAGTGGCTAGAAGGGACTTGAATGTCAGTGACTTGGTTAATGGTAAAAAGAACTACAGAAATTGCATTTCCTGCAAAAATGCAGTGAATGCTTACTGCTGAAGAATTTTCTGAAATTAGCTAAAAAAAAAGTGCTGAAATGGAAGAACAAGCCTAAGTTAGCAGAAGAAAGAAAGAACACATATTTGCTGAATTAGGTTTAAATGAGCAAAAATTAGCACAAAAATTAGGAAATTACCGGAAGCTAAAAAAGCTGATTTTGAGCAAAACATAGCCGAAAAGGCTGAAAAAGCTTAAATTACCAGAAGGAGGTGGAAGGAGCTGAAATGAGCTCAAATGATGTGGAATTAGCTTAAAAAGCTAAATTTAGCACATAAACAGCTAAATAGTAACTGAAATAGCGGAAAAAGCTGAAACTAGCAGAAAAAACTGAAAGGAACATAACAAGCTGAAAGTAGCATAAATTACCACGACAAACTTGAATTTATCTGAAAACAGCTGAAGCTAAATAATGCTAAAAAGGTAGCTGAAAAGGTAGAACAAGCTTAAATTAGCTGAAGAAAGCAGAAAGAACACATTTGCTGAAAGAAGCAGAACTGAGCAAAAAAGTGGAAATTATTTGGAAAAAACCTGAAGGAAGCAACAAAAAAAAAAACCTGCTGAAAAGTAACTAAAAAAGCAGAAATAAGCTTAAATTACCAGAAGGAAGTGGAGAGAGCACTTTTTTACTGAATTAGGCTGAAAAAAGTTGAAATGAGTGCAAAAATGTGGAATTACCCCCCTCCCAAATACTAAAATTAGCATAAAAACTGCTAAATAATAGCTGAACTAGCAGAAAAAGCTGAAACGCATAAATATGCTGAAAGGAGCATAACAAGCGGAAATTGGCAGAAAGAAGTTAGAAGCAGAAAAATGTTGTAGTTAGCAGAAAGAAACTGAAAGGAACACAAAACTGCTGAAAAAATCAGCTAAAAGTAGCTGAAAAAAGTTTAAATTTACACAAGGAAGCTGAAAGAAGCTGAACCAGAACAAAATGTGAAAGGAACAGTAAAATATTGTAAACAGATCTAAAGATTTGAAGGATGTAAAATGAGCTCAGTCCATTTTCTATGAGAGAAAAAAAATGGCAGAAAAGGCCAAATATTTCAAAAAGCTAAAGTTGCACCAATACCAAAAGTCGTAGCAGGATTGTCCTGAAAACGCTCAATGTTTGATATATGATTTGTTGAAATAGCACAAAAATTGTGGAACAAGAACAATGCTGAAAAATGTACAGAAGAAAAATATATCACAATAGTGTGAATGCCTCATAAACATTCACACTATAAACATCAACCCTCATCTTGTTTTTATATGCGTGGAGTGAGTTATCCTCTTGTTCCTTTCTGTTTGCAGGTATGTTTGCTCCCACCCAGCGGACCGAAGGCATTTCCACCTCGGACATCATCACTCGGATAGTCCGTGACTACGATGTGTACGTCAGACGCAACCTGCAGAGAGGATACACAGCCAAGGAACTCAACGTCAGCTTCATCAATGTACGACTTCACTGGGTTCACTTTAAGAACAGCGCTCAAACACTAAGTCTGATCTAAAGCAACGCTCCACAGATTATATTCATGACAGCCCTTTCAGTAATCTGTCTTCATCGCTGTCCTCACACCAGGAGAAGAAGTACCACCTGCAGGAGCGTGTGGATAAGGTGAAGAGGAAGGTGCGTGATGTGGAAGAGAAAAGCAAAGAATTTGTCCAGAAGGTGGAGGAGAAGAGCATCGACCTCATCCAGAAGTGGGAGGAAAAATCCAGGGAGTTCATCGGTAACTTCTTGCAGATGTTCGGCCCTGAGGGAGCTCTGGTGAGCAGGCTGCTCTTCTTTGGTCTCATATTGTTGTTACTAAAAAGACTTTTTAGGAATTTACTTAAAAAAAAAATAGTGTTGTAGGGAAAACCAGCTTTATATTAACAGCTTTTATTATACGTCTGTCAAAAGCAGAACATATTATGGTACACTGTTTCTATATCTGTAAACGTTCTCTTGTCCAGATCATAACTTCTGATCCCCTCAAGACAATTTAAGAAATGTCATACACATATGCATCATTGTCACGTACACTTCATCACCCCAGCTTCAAGGTCAAATGTTATACAAGGTCCAGGCCATTGCTGTATAATAGTTTGATGACGGACGTACAGTGTGCTGTTTGCAGAGCTTTATTTATTTTTATGTACTTTAATTTTATTTATTTTAAATCTGCGAGAAATCCTGGTATCAAATTCAGGGTGAGTCTCCAAATATGTGACATGTCCTTTAAGCCTTTCTTCGTAACAGTCACCACAATGAGCCAAAAAGACTAAATGAACAGGATGCAAAGATCCAAACATCCATACTTTAAAGGCAGATTGCAAACCAGATTACTTTCAGATTATTTCCCAGAAAACATTAGTTTAAAAGATCAAAGTTCATGCTCAGTAATCCAGATAAAAAAACCCAAACAAAGTTAAGTGAGGTCCTTTGGACGGTTTCTTTGTGTTGAAACGTTTCGCCCTTCATCCAAAGGACTTCATCAGTCCGAGGAGCACAGCAAACTCAGTCCCATAAGCAGCATGCTCTCGTAGTGTAGTAGCCAGTTTGATGGTGATAAGATGGTTTCTGGACGTCGACTGGAGGAGTTGACGGGGGAGAGGGCGGACTCCAGAAACCATCTTATCACCATCAAACTGGTTGGCCCACTATGAGAGTGTGCTGCTTATGGAACTGTTTGTTGTGACTACTCGGAGTGATGAAGTCCTTTGGATGAAGGGCGAAACGTTTCAACACAAAGAAACCATCCAGAGGACCTGACTTAAATTTGTTGGATTAGCTTAAAAGACAATACAGAGTAAGAAGGATGAAAGTTTACAAGGTAAGTAGTTTATGACAGTTATTTTAGGCCAAAAATCTCAATCTAAACTTTTGATTCCTAGCGTCTTTTGCCTGACTTTCAGCACGAGTTTGCAATGTCCCAAACAAATTGTAGTACAAAGTTAAATTAATGGAACAGCTATGTCTGTGGAAAGATGCAGAAATAAACGGTTCTTGCCACTTTGGTTGGTGTCTTTTTAAAAAAAGGTTTGAGAGAACAGACCGTTCTGAGCTTAAAGTGCAGCTACATTATCAGATGTCTTCCATGCAGATTGCTCAGTGATGTAATTTAATCTCTTGCATGTACCAACAAGTACAATCTGTCATAAACATCCAGTTTAGACCACTTCTTGTCTGAACCGAGCTAAACTTGGTTTTCATAGATATCTATACTGACGAGCAGAATGAATACAGAGTAACATGAACACTTACCGTCTGCCGTTTATAAATAAAACACAAACTTAAGGCTTTTTCATTTTTGAATCAGAGATTGGAGAAATACTGTAAATACATTTACGACATTTATCCATTTCCTTATGCTGACTGGTGAATTGTAATTCATGCAGGAACTTCTCATAGTTTTACTGTCTTCTGTTCCATTCACAAAAACGCATCCTCGATGTTTGATAGACATTTGAATCTACCAATGAAGATCTATGGCACAAATGTTCAAAAAATTGTGATAAGATGTGTAGATCTTGTTCATAATCTTTACATTAAACAGAGTTTATTGTGAAACATTCACACTATTGTAAGCCACCTTTCTTCCGTACGTTTTTTTCAGCATCTTTCTCGTTCCACAATTTTTGTGCGATTTCATCAAAACATTCAGCTCTTTCTGGACAGTCCTACTATGACTACTGGTATTGGTGCAACTTTAGCTTTTTGAAATATTTAGCCTTTTCTGCCATTTTTTCCCTCATAGAAAATTAATTAAGCTCATTTTACATCAACAAAGTTCATGCTTAATAATCCAGGTATACAATCCAACATTTTTCAGTCAGGTCATCTGGACAGTTTCTTTTTTTGTGCTGAGACGTTTCACCTTCCATCCAGAAGGCTTCATCAGTCAAGGAAACGCACATCACAAAACTGATTCTTCCCCCAACAGCTTACTCCAAAGTGGAACTAACCAGTTATGTTGGTGCTAAGATGGTCTCATTTTACATTCTTCATATCTTTAGATCTGTTTACAACCTTTTACTGCTCCTGTCACATTTTGTTCTGGTTCAGCTTCTTTCAGCTTCCTTGTGCAAATTAAACTTTTTTCAGCTACTTTCAGCTGTTGTTGTTTTTTTGCTCCATCAATTTTGTGCGGAGACCGCACGCTGGACCGTGTTTACACGAACGTAAAAGATGCATACAAAGCCGAACCCCGCCCCCACCTAGGACTGTCAGACCACATCTCAATCTTCCTGGCTCCTGCTTACATGCCCCCGCTGAGACGCTCCAGACCGGTACAAAAGAAAGTTAAATGTTGGAGCCAGGACAGTGGACCCATACTGAGAGATTGTTTTGATCGAACAGACTGGCAGGTTTTCAGAGAAGCTGCTGAAAATGGAGGTTCGCTTGATCTTGACCAATACACATCCTCAGTACTGGGTTACATTAGTACATGTACTGACACAGTCTCCACTATCAGAAATGTTAAAAGCTACCCAAACAGAAAACCTTGGCTGAATGCAGAGGTGCGTACCCTGCTGGAAGCCAGGAACACTGCCTTCAGGTCTGGAAACTCAGAGGAGCTGAGTAGGACAAGAAAAGAGCTGGTTGCTGGTATTAAGAGGGCCAAGGCCACATATGCAAAGAGGATCGAGGGTCAATTCATCTCACAAGACCCTCGGAGCATGTGGAGGGGCATTAAGTGCATAACAGATTATAAAGGAAGGAGTGAACAATGCCCCAAAGACCCATCTCTGCCTGACGCCCTCAACAAGTTCTATGCACGCTTTGAAGACCCGAACAGACCACCCAGCACCAGACTCACCTCGCCACCGGATGAAGAGCATCTCAGCGTGACCTCAGCAGAAGTAAGGAGTACTTTCAGGAGGATTAATCCGCACAAAGCAACTGGCCCAGACAACATCCCCGGAAAAGTGTTGAAGGAATGTGCTGATCAGCTCTGTGAGGTGCTGGCAGACATCTTTAACACCTCACTTACCCTGGAGACAGTTCCCACCTGCCTGAAGACTGCCACCATCATCCCAGTCCCAAAAAGCTCTACAGTGACTGGTCTGAATGACTATCGGCCAGTGGCCCTCACCCCGATAGTCGCTAAATGCTTCGAAAAACTGGTCATGACTCACATCAAAACAACCATCAACATCAACGAGGACCCTCATCAGTACGCATACCGTGAGAACCGATCAACAGAGGATGCAATCTCCTCTGTGGTCCACACTGCACTCAACCACCTGGAGCAGAAAAACTCTTACGTCCGTATGCTCTTTGTGGACTTCACATCCGCCTTCAACACCATGATCCCCCAAACCCTGATGGACAAACTATCCACACTAGGACTAAGCCCCTCCATCTGCAACTGGGTACTAGACTTTTTAACAAACAGACCACAGTTAGTGAGGATCCACAACCTCTCCTCCTCCACCATAACCCTCAGCACTGGCTCTCCTCAGGGATGTGTGTTGAGCCCCCTTCTGTTTACTCTGCTCACATATGATTGTGCAGCTACCCATCCAGGCTGTCACATTGTAAAGTTTGCAGATGATACAGCGGTGGTGGGATGCATCACAAACAATGATGAGTCCAGCTACAGGCAAGAGGTGGAACACCTGGAGAGCTGGTGCAGAGAGAATAACCTTCACATCAATGTGAAGAAGACAAAGGAGATGATTGTGGACTTCAGAAGGAACAAAAACATCTACACCCCCCTGAACATAAGAGGATCTGCGGTGGAAGTGGTCTCCAGCTACAAGTACTTGGGTGTACACATGAATGACAACCTCAGCTGGAGCAACAACACCACCAGCCTGATCAAGAAAGCTCATCAGAGACTCTACTTCCTCAGACGGCTGAGGCGAGCTGGTCTGGGAAGCTCAGTCCTCACCTCCTTCTACAGGTGTGCAGTGGAGAGCATCCTGTGCTCAAGCATCAATGTGTGGCATGGAGGCTGCACAGCTGCAGAAAGAAAAGCTTTGCAGAGAGTGGTGAAGGCTGCACAGAAATCTGTTGGAATCAGTCTCCCCACCATCACAGACATCTACACCTCCAGATGCAGGAAGAGGGCCACCTGCATCATGAAGGACCCCACCCACCCAGCACACACACTTTTTGCCCCACTCCCCTCAGGAAGGAGGTTAAGGAGCATTAAGTGTAGAACCACTAGACTGAGGAACAGCTTCTACCCTGAGGCTGTTAGACTCATGAATCTCTAACTAGAATAATCACTGAAAAACCATATCATGTTGCTGCTGATCTGTTTCAATGTTGATGTGTTCATGCGTGCACATCTGCTCACAGACTCATGTTCATGTTTGTGGTGATGTTCAATGTTTTATGTTATGAGTGCTTAGTGTATATTTAGTTGATGTTTTTCTTAGTTCATATCTTAGATGTCATTACTGTTTTTCTTATACATTTTATTGTTGGATGTAACTGGGACCCTGCGTACATAATTTCGCTCCACCACATGTACCACATGAGGTGCGAATGACAATAAAGAAACTCTGACTCTGACTCTGACTTTCTGTCAACTACAATTTTTTTGTTCTTCTTCCAGCTTCTTTCTGTTAATTTCAGCTTGTTATGCTCATTTCAGCTTTTTTATGCAAGTTTTAGCTTTTTCTGCTATTTCAGTTACTGTTTAGCTGTTTTTATGCTAACTTTAGCTTTTTTTCAAAGTCCACATTTTTTGCACTCATTTCATCTTTTTCCAGCCTAATTCAGCAAAAATATGCTCTCTCCACTTCTGGTAATTTAAGCTTCTTTCTGCTTTTTTAGCTACTTATCAGCTGGTTTTTTTTTTTTCAAATTTCTGCTTTTTCAAACAATGTCCACTTCCCTGTGCTAATTTCTGCTTCGTTCAGCCTAATTGGGCAAATAGTTGTGCTTTCTGCTTTCTTCTGCTAATTTAAGCTTGTTCTAACTTTTCAGCTACCTTTTTTTGCATGTTTTAACAAATTTCTACTGTTTTCAGATAAATTCAAGTTTTTCAAGTTAAGTTTTGCTACGTTCAGCCTAGTTAACTTCTTCATGCTACTTTCAGCTTGTTACGCTCATTTCAGATTTTTTTTCTGCTAGTTTCTGCTTTTTCTGCACTTTCAGCTACTATTTAGCTCTTGATGCTAATTTGAGCTTTTTCAGCTAATCCCACATTTTCTGAGCTCATTTCAGTTCTTTCCACTTCCTTCTGGTAGCTTAAGCTTCTTTTTGCCTTTTCAGCTACTTTTGGCTAATTTCAGCTTTTCTTTTTAGCTAATTTATTTTTTGCTAATTGCTGCATATTTAAACAGCTACATTTCAGATTATTATTTTTTTAATCTAATTTCAGCTGTTTTTCAGCAAGTTCTTCTGCAATAAACCTTCACACTGCATTTTCTCAGGAAATGATTTCTCTAGTTGATCAAATGAATCGATCTGTGGTTTGTCTCTTTTCAACAGAAGCACATGCTGAAGGAAGGAAAAGGCCGCATGCTGCAGGCCATCAGCCCCCGGCACAGCCCCAACAGCAGCCCCACCCGCGAGGAGCGCTCGCCCTCTCCCACCTTCCGACTCCCCTTCTTCTCCAAAACCTCCCCTCCACCATCGCCTCCTCACCACAGCGGTGCGCGGGGATACCTCATCAGCGAGGACGATGACGACGATGACGACGAAGACGACGACAACTAAACTAAGTTTTAAATTTATCGTTTGGCCACAGATAGCACTAAGAGTTAAAGAGCCGTACCGCTGCGTGGCTTTCACTGAGCTCCAAGCTGCAACATTTTATTTAACTTTGTTCCTGGTTTTACTTTTAGCCCATCAGTCATGTTAAATGTAAGAGCCAGGCTCTCCACGGCTCATTTTAATAGGCACAAATCATGCTTTGTGTTTGTGTGATGGTCAGTAAAAGTTACCACTAGTCAGTCAAGTTCTGCATATTTAGTTCACGTATCATGTTTTACCACTGTCACGTAGGAATGTTTTCAGGTTACACTGTTCCACCTGACTG
Source organism: Nematolebias whitei (assembly GCF_014905685.2). NCBI lineage: Eukaryota > Metazoa > Chordata > Actinopteri > Cyprinodontiformes > Rivulidae > Nematolebias > Nematolebias whitei. Next base: position 36,414,728 of record NC_056506.1, read on the forward strand.
TATTTTTATGTTTGCATTATGGTGCAGCAGGAGGGAGCTTAAGTTGAAGCCTCTGTCATCTGAACATGGGACAGGTGAGCTGAGGGAGCACGAGATCACATTTTATATGTCTGAGAGGAGTTCGTCAGAGCAGGTCACTGCAATGTAAAGGATCTGCTCGTGTGTCCATGTTCTGCTTGATGTGAAACCAGCTGTTTTTCTTGTAAAATTCCAGGAAGCCTCCAGATTTTATCTGGACGTGAACAATGTGAAAACAGGTGTCGACTAAACGGCAGGCGTTTTATCCCGAGTTTGTCTGTCTGTGTATCTGCATGTACGCAAGCTAGTCAGCATGTTTAAAAATGCTCACTTGCTAACAGCTTCCCGTCAGTCGGCACATCTGGGTTTAGCTTATTTTACTGCATATATAGTATTACATTTGCTCTTAATTTACACCTACTGACAAATCAGGTTTCAAACTAGATGCCTTTCAGTGGACGTTGCTGATTTTTTTGGCAAGATTTCCTTCTTGGAAAATTTGGTGCAGAGAATTTGTGTAAACAAGGCAGGACTTGTCATCTAGGCGTGTTTTTGATTTGGCAAGTAATCATTCTGTTTTAAACACTTGACAATAACAGAGTTATAAATCAAAAATATACAAATATGTTAAAAAAAAAAATGCTCAGCTCGAGCAGAAAATGGCTCTCATGAACAAAGCTTCCTCATAGGTAAATAGCCAACTCACTTTTAATGAACGATTTGCTGTTAAAGGCATCAACCTTTGTGTAGCTACCTCCATCCATGAATAGTCCCCCCCACCCATGAGCAAAAAGTGTTTTACTTTTCATCCATAGGTTTGAAGCAGAGCAATTTAGGATTTTTCAGTCTGTCATGTCTTCAGTGGTAAAGCATGTGTGGGCTCAGGAGGTCTTTTTGTAATGCAAGTCTGACTAATGTGTCAGATCAGTCTGTTCCAGGCTGGTTTCCACCAAAACATTTGTTCTTGTGAATGAATCCCGTGTGATTTGCAGAAGTGGAAACAATCCAGCCTAGGTTCTGGTGCTAAGCTACTCCCAGGAAGTCTCACTTTGAGTCTTGTAAACTTTCTTTAGATCAGTAAATTTGTCTGAGCATGTCCACATAAACAGCAAGTCAAGAACTGCAACTACTAGAGGCAGAAGTTTTAAGTTCCTATTTGGGGTTGTTTTTGTCTTATGTTCTGTATGCAGAGAAAATGTGTAATTAAACTTGTTGACCAAAACATGCGACTTTTCTCTTACAAAACCATTCATGCATATATAATAATTTAAGGAAACTTCTCCCCCCCAGTTCTTCCTGGTTTAGACTAATGTAAAAACAGTGATACAATAAAACTGAGGCAAATAAAAATACAAGTCAAGTTTGGTTACATAGATTTTATTGGACAGAACGGTCACCAGGGCAACAACATGAAGAAGCAGACTGTGGTGAAGCAGACACCAGGGGGAGCCCTCACCTCACTGCAAACCCTGTAGACTGATCTTTGAATCCAAAATAGTGTGTCAAAGGTAAATCTTAGTGCTTAGAAAATATCTGTGGGAATGGGTCACAATAATCTACTCAGTAACGGTCCAACCTCAGACTGCCTGATAGAACTTTGACTAAAAGCAGGACAATGGGAATATAGTTTAAGTACAAAACCAAACTTCCACAACGCAATTCATTTTTCTCAACCATCTAAAACAGACTGCCAGAAATGATTTCACCCTCGAGTGATGAGCAGACAAGTTCAGTTTATTCAGACGGTAGACTACTGGGGCATATGGAAACTATCAGGAATCGTTTTAAATCACAACAATGAAACTCACCGGGGTGAACCGACACGTGGGACTTGTGTATGTGGAGAAAAGGAACAATAACACTGAATAAATGAAGCCTCCTGTCCTCTCCCCCTGAGCCCCCAGCATCACTTGTCTCTATCAGACACGAGATGATGAACAGCTTTACTCATCACTACTAGATATATACGATACAACGGTTCACATTTTGCATATATCTGAATTACACCATAATTCTTTTATTTTGTATTTAAATTCAATCTCCACATCTAGTTAAGAAGGGATACAGACCGAGGGAAGAATAAAGACAAAGGGAGGAGGAAAGAAGAAAAAAAAAAAAAAATCCTCAACAGTATAGATGGGAGGGAGGTGGTCAGTTTGCCGCCTGGTGGGGTCGAACTTCAGCAGCGTGTTTCGTAGATGCCAGAGCGGCCGATGTACCGCACCCATTTTATCACGTCGTGGTCACTGTAGTTGAGCTTGGACTCAAACACCTTCAAGTAGCGCACCTTCAGGCCGGATGGAGCAAAAGGAACCTGCAGAGCCGAAAAGGAGGAGGAAGATGAAACGGGCTGGGACACGCAGGCAGCTGCTGTGTGTGCACGAGGCCAACAGTAAACAGCTTGAGATGATGAATGCTGAGATTTGATTCGATCCAGAGTGAGTTTGGTTGGTAGCGCACCGAGTGGATAGAATCTCACTGGAGCTCCTCGAGTCTGGAACAAGTCTGGCTAACAATATATTTTTTTTAAACAAACTGTATGCAACAGTTGCAGGAATGTAAAAATGTTACATGTGTAATGAGTACAATTTGAAAACTAGTCAATTTGCAGTCAACTTTATGCCCAAAAACTATTTTAAAAGACAGATCGTTGTAATACTTGGTTTATTTACATAATGTCTAACTGCTGGATGTCCGGCCTCTGAGCTGCTGGCTTTCAGACACTGTGGCCCACTGAGCAGCTTTGGTGAACAACACTGATATAGATTTATGAGAGAGAGACAGTCAACTATTCTTACCTCAAAGTTCATAGAAATTGGAGGCCTGGCCCATTTCTTCTTATCGTTGGTGGGCAGCAGCTCGATCTCCGCACTGATCTGGGACTCCTTCATCCCAGCCATCCGTTTGATCCTGCAAAACACAAAAAACTGACTTCACTGGAAAGAGACCAACTTTAGTTTCATGTCATTTCAATTTACAAAGAAAACTGTTGTGTTCTACAGAAGTGCCAATGTGATGCTAGACACCAGCGAGGTGCAAGTTCCTCTAAACCATTCAATCGGAGCTTCAACTCACTTCCAGACGATGGCGTTCTCACTGGCCTTGTATTTGGCTTTTCCCTTCATACAAATCACCTGCACACCGCTGGTATTGAGGGGCGTTGGAATTCGCACCTGAGGAAAGAAGGTTTCAAAAATTGGTGATTGAGTCAGATCTGATACCATTTCAAATGAATCAGCTATAAAATCAATAAGGAGGGACAGTGATTTTTGAATAGTCAAAATCTATTTAATGGAGTTCAGTTAGAAAATTTATGTGACGGCAGCGATTCACCACAAGTCTTCCATACAAATATGTGGACACGGTCATTTTTTGAGTAAAACATAAAACAGATAGTGGCCCTAAATGATAAAAGCCGATGCTGTGATTCGCCCTTGTAAGGACTGTTTCCTGTTTTTTAACAGTTTGTTTTGCTAATAGCCCTGCGTGAGTAAGAGCTGACAGAAGCATGAGCTGAGACACAAATGGATCGCTGCAGGTTGAAGTTATGTTTAGAACAATTGCTGGTAGTTGAACAAAGTCAGTTAAAGAAAAAAATCACTGAAGAATCAAGTGTTTTTGTTTAAACACATCCCTAATAATCAAATTATAAAAATCAAAACACATTTTTATGAAACAAAAAAAAACTGTTCGAGACTTCAACAAGAGGAGCTGACCTCAATCTTCTGAGCCAGCAGTGAGGGCTTGAAGTTGGACTTGATGACCACTTTTACCTCCAGTTTAGTACGACCCACCTCCCTGACCAGAGGAATTACTCTGAACGGCAGGATGATGTCCTTAGTGGTGCGGTATCTATGAGAAACAGGAAAACGTTTTGTTCAGTTTTACAAATGTGTTAAAAATTGTGCATTCTGACAAGACGCCTCAGTTTGCAGAGTACGTAAGAAACTCCCACTTTCAGTATTAAGCAGAACGTGCGACTGTTCACCATTTTTACATTTTGTTCATGTTTAGACAATAAAACACTTTTTAAAGAATTCCTAACCTCATGAGCTCATACTCTCCATCAGGAGGGATGAAGCTGATGCTTCGCTCAGAATCAAACTTGCTGAGACGCACACACTGGTGGAACGTGCAGTCGTCGATGGCTATAGACTGCTTCCCACTGAGAAGACAGAATTATTGAAAATCAGATACGAGCTTATAATTAAAAAACACACATTTGTAAATTTGGACTTACAATGCAGTCTCAAAAATATCGTTTCAACTCTCCCTAAAATGGACTGAAGTGAAGAACAACCTATAAACTCATATTTTTTTTTTTTTTTAAAGTGGACAAAAACACAGGACATTTTATTCTGTAACTACCCCGGCAGACAAATGTGACCCGTGTCCAATAAGTCAGAATAAGCACAGGCTGCATATTTTGGCATAACCGTTTTTGTTTTCATCTTCTTTCGGCTGCTCCCTTCTTCAGGGGTCACCACAGCGAACTAAGTCGCACAAAGACATGGCAATTATTTTACACTGGATGTCCTTCCTGACGCAACCACAGACCACCGAGCTGCCACAGCCCTCTGTGTGGAGCAGAGAGCTTCTATCTAGAGCACCCGGGGGAGCAGATGGTGGGGGATAAGGGCCTTGCTCAAGGGCTCAGAGTGGGGCAAATGATGGTGGAGGTAGGTGTCCCACCCACATTTTTTAATGTTGTCAGTACTGAGAGTTTAACTAGATCTTCCAATCACAGGCCATCAAAGTAACTAAAATATAATATAATCATCCTAATTTCCCTTAAAAATTGTTTTCCAACATGTTATCAGAATCAATGTTTATTTATAATTTAATTTCGTATTAAATTGATTATATTTTTCCTGCCAGCTGCCATAGTGCTAGGAAATCCCTTCATATATGCTTTAGTGTTATTGTGAGGCTTGGGGATTCCCGTTTGTAAATTTGCACCTGAAAGGTTTGATGACATCACCCACCAATAAAAATCAAGTTTTCAAACCGGCAACTCGCAAACAAAACTAGCTCATCACTAGTCGGGTGATAAAGCACCAAATTTCTACAAGCTTTTGATGGAGAACTTGAAAAGAACGTTGAACATTTCCTCATTATGACTCGTTTGGCAGCACAGGTCACAACTGAGCTGCTGAGATGAATCGTAAAGTGTCAAGCCGGCAGGTTTGGGCTTTAAAAAATAAATAAAAAAATAAAGAGGAGAAGCAGCAGCCAAAGGAAATTCAAACAAAACTGTCTAGTTGTAAAAGCACATGGTACAAAATAGTGTTTTAAAAAATAATAATAATCAAAACTAATAAACAAAAAGACTCGTGCTGAGTTGTCATTTTTGGTCATCAGTTCACCTCCTGCCTCCTCGTCCATCACTCACCTCTTCCCAGCATCGTCAGAAGCTCCTCCTTTGCCCTGCTTGTCGATAACGATCTTGTCGTTCATGCCAAATTTGCACTCAGGCATTCCGCTCAGGTAGCTCTTCATCACGACTCGGCCCGACACGTGGGCGCTCAGGACCTGCCCTGGACGGGAGGAACAAAACTAATGAGACAAAAACTGGACAGACTTTTTATTCTTGAACAACTTATAAAACAATTAATGTTTGCCAAAACGCTTTTTATTCATTTATCATCATGTTGTCAAATATTTAAAATGAGAGGAAAAAGAAATGAAACAAGAATAAAAAATAAAAAAAATCAATGCATAAAAATTTGGAATTTATCAAAGCTAGGGAATTTTGCAATCTCATTAAATGTAAATAAACTAATAGTCATTTTAAAATTTAATGAAGATTGTGCACATTGTGGATTTCCAGCTGCAAATGTAAAAAAAAAAAAATTGAAAAAAAAAAAAAAAAAAAAAAAAAAAAAAGAGCCATTAACTTTTGTTTTATGTTGAATTCTATCAAAACGTAGTATGAGCTTAATTACTGCCAGAGAATATGAAGTATGGACATGATGGAGAGACGTTTTTTTTTTGCACAAGTTCTTCAGCCACATCCAGAAATAACTTGGTGTGGGGAGAAGCACAAGCAGCATTTAAAAAGTGATTCTCTGCCTTTGACGTTTCTGGACACTTTGTTACCAAATCATTCCTGTTAGCAGCCAGCGGGCATATAAACAGACCTTGAGGTGACATGAGCAGATTAACGCTTTCCAGTACATCCAGGAAGAGCTCATTGCGGCGATACTTGATGCCCTCACGCCGCCAGCCGATCTGACCCGTCACCTGGCTGGTGATCTGAGACTGCTCCTCTTTTGTCTGAGAGATGGGAGCAGAAACGGTTTCACAACCAACAAAAAGAAAACTGCTGGCAGGAGTTCAACAGACTGGCATTAGCAGGAGCTCAGACACTACGGGGGAAGGTGGAAACAAACGACGCATCGTTCCATTCAGGAGGAGGAAACGAGATTATTTCTATAAAGTAAAATTTTCACCATGAGATTACCTGGTGCTGAAGTGTCCAAAAACCGCAGGTGAAGGGAAAAACAGATGAGACAAAAAATAAAAATCAATTAATCACATAATAAAAAAAAGGTATACATCTAAGAATAAAACAACGTTTTTGCTTTTTTAAAGCATCTGTATTATAATATTGCATACTGAACAATCCCATAATTATGTTTTGCAGCTGCTACTCATGTTTTATGGATAATGTTAAAAAGGACTGAAACTACATCAGGGTTCATATTACTGTTACTAGTCTCAGACAAATGTGTCAAAAACAAATCCTGCAAGTCTCGCACATAAAATGCATTCATTGTTAAACTGCATGAAATAATCTGTTTAACTTTAGTTTATGCAAACAGACGCCTTCGCAAGGCTGCAACATTAACCTTCTGCTGAATTAATCTTATCAAACTAAAAGTTCGGCTCCCGTTAGATTCGAGCTTTTACGTCTGGCTTACTTGTCCTTTAATGCCCTGCTGGGTAATGAAGGTCTTGAGGGCTCCAGTCTCTGAGTTCTGGGGGTAGCCAAAGTCCAGGATCTCTGAATAAACAAAAACGAGTAGATAACTGATAAAGATAAGAAGGGCAGGAGGGAAAACTGGGACAAGTGGTGGTGAAAGTGATCAACCATGACGTTGAGTTAACAGAGCTTTCACTAACGCTCCAACAGGAAGGAAAATTAAAAACAGCTTTGTTCTACAAATGATAAGTGAATGATTAAAAAACACACAATCAACAAAACATATTTATAATGTGACCAATACTAATACCACAAGCATCTCCTACCATCTAGCAGCTCGTAGATGAGCACAAAGTTGTTCTTGATGTTCTCCTCGCTGATCTTGCCGAAGTAGGCCGTCATAACGTCACACATTTTGTAAAGGAACTCGAACACCATGGCAGCGTTGACATTCTGTTTGGTGACGGCCGCCAGCCAAATGTTGGAGCGCTTCACGTGGAAGAAGCTAGTGCGGGCGATGTTGGTCACCGGGGATCGGACCTGCTGCCGGGCGTGAATCACGTTCACACGGAACGCGTCCACGGCATTCCGTCTAGAACGAACAGACGAGCGGGACAGAGACATTTAGGTCAGAAACAACAACAACTTAAAATTAATGTTAAACAAAACTCAAAATTAAGAACCAAGGACTACCAAGGACTGGGTTTGCAAATTAGCCTGTGGCTAGAAAATCTTCGTACAAAACAACGGTTGCTTCGTTTTTAACATGCGACATTGTTTAATGTGCCGCCCTTGTTCAAATAAACTAATGAAAAAACTGTTGCTAACTGAAAGGGTCACACTCGAGAAGTAACACCCTCACTGCCCAAACATGTCCAGGTTTTACAGTTTTCAAAGAGAAGAAAGAAAGAGGATAAGTACAGAAACTTTATTTACACCAGGAAAAAAAAAAAAAAAAGATTCGACTTTATGGGATAAGATGGAAGTCTTGTTTTGTAAATACAGATAATTATCAGAAAATGATGAGACATCAGGGCAACAGCATCATTGCCTTGATTAAATAAGATAAATAAAAACCTGCTTAAAATCACTTTTTTTTTTAATCACATGGTTTAAAACTCATCCTTGTGCAAAGAGAATTACAAATTTTAATTGACTTTTTCCCCCCACTAGTGACATTAAATGAACTATTTAGCTTCAACTAGTATTGACTAAACTAATTTGGGAAATTATCCAAATTAATATGAAATTGTACAAAAATAAATCTCAGTGAGAAAAAAACAAAACAAAAACATGTTCTGATGAGATCTAATCCCACAGATTAGTGCCTGAGAAAATCCTGAAGGTCATTCCAGGAAACTGCAGCACTTCTAAAGAAATCTTTATCTAAAATTGTACAAAGTGGATTTTTATTTAATCCGTTTAACGTTTTAGATAAAATATCTACATAAACATTAGTGTACGATGCTTTACTCAAAGCCCACATCAAGTAAAACTTCAAAATATCCAAATTACTGCTAAATTTAATTAAAAAAATATATATAATTGTTAGCACACACAAAACAAAATGGTAGAACTAAATCCACCATCGTTTCATGCTCAGGCTCCATGCTTTGGCACGGCTGACTAAGAGAACTAATGCTGGACTCTGAAAGAAGCCGAGTCGATTTGCTGCTGCGTTTCAACGCGTGTTCTTTAAACCACTAATACAAAGACAGGCGACTCATGCTTAGAGGAACTGCTGGGTGACGATGCATGCAGTTTAGGGTTCAAGAAGTCACAGATTAGTGGGCAGGAGCAGGATAGCGCCAGGGGTTTGGGGGTGTCATGCTTTAGAAGCTGCAGCAGCTCTTACCTATTCCTACAAGGGCCAAGATGAACAGATGGAGGAAAGTGATGACAAACGATACATAGGAGAAAAAGGATGAAGAAAACCAAAAGGAGACAAAAATGTACAAGGAGACATTTTTGTGCATCATGTAGATAGAGTGAGTCACGTGGTGCTAATTATGATGCTACTTTGACAACACAAAAGACTAGGGATGCACGATATTATCGGCACTGGCAGATATTAGCGATAAAGTTAAATATCGGACATTCCATCATAATAACTCAGACAAAAAGGCTTCTGCTTCAAGTTAAATTTTAATTTAAGAAACCGTCAAGTACATCTATTAATGTACTACTTTTGCACTTGTGAACAGACCGAGTTTAGATTTGTGAAAATTTCCAAATTTGCACTGTTCAGAGTGTTGTCATTGCGTTAGAGAGAGTAGATGTCATGAATAAATTTGACATTAAACATAATCCGAATTGAAGTGTTACATCAGTTTCAGCTCCATTTTTGGCATCTGCATTTGTTAGCAGGCCAAACTGACAAAGACCATGCAGAATAATGTAGTATTTTAATTCCACAGCAGAGAAAGCTGTGTAGTCTCTGTAAGTAGGTCTAGGGGAAAAAAAATGCTATTGTTATCAGCCAAATATCCAATACTGTGCATCCCTATGAGACTGCTCTGCAACATGCTGTGTTACAATACAAAAGGATAGTGTGAATTAATTTATACTAAAAGGCAAAACAGCATTAGTTTAGTGTTTTATGAATTCTAACAAATGCGCAGTAAAGTATCGTAGTCATTGGCCTAGCTGCACATACAAAAACTAAAACCTTTATAAAACACAAGTGGTTTACTCCACGTTCCTGTAGCAGCACATCGAATATGCAGACTCGCAGTTCTAAATTATAATTATGCTGAACAGAAAATACAAAAGGTCAAGTTTTTTTTCTCTCTCTCCAGCATTTCAATAGTATTGTGTAGTACACAGTAGTATTAGTAAAAAGTAAAAACAAGCAGCTGTTGGTGGATCTTATAAAGACAAAGCAATGACCGACAAGCAAAACTGATTAGTAGTTTGTGCCAATACAACAAATCTAAAGATTTTAAATAGTATATAGTGTCATTAGAACTGACTGTGCCACAGTCTTCAGGTCTTACAGGTTATTTAGTCCAGATTCTAGTACTCTACCCTCTTTGTGGTTGTAGGACTATATTTGCTCAGTAAACATGCGTAGGCGTTTTCAGGAATTGCACTAAAAAAAAAAAAACTTAATACAAAAACAAATGTGCTATATGCTCTTAAAAGAAATGAAAAATGCAAAAACATTTTTTTTTAACGAACATGTTCAAACATTCAACTCCAACATAAAGTGGAGAAAAACGCAAAACTGTAAATTAAATTCATGAACAGCGCTGCAAAATTCAAATTTTACTTGAAACGACATTTGAAAAAGACACTTTGACTTCGATTATTGAAAAACAAATATGTGAATAAACAAACCAAATGAATGTCAAGCTTATTTCTAGGAAAAGATGCTGTACATTAAAAGTATCATTAGCTAGTAATTTCACTTCTTTTTTTTTTTATTATGCCAGCAGCTGTGTGATGATTACATGTCGAGTGTTTCTGTTGAAACATTTAAAAACCAACTCTGAGCAACTGTGCTGCAAAACTTTAAAATATAAAAATCCTTAATTATAAAAGGCAAACGTGACAACGTTTAGAAGCTTATGAAAAGCTCTTAGAAATATATAAATATTAAAATCAGGAATACAATTGTCATGTGGTAATAATTTAAAATGTTTGAAACAAAGTAAATGGTGAAGACAAATTGGGAGTGTAGCGTTCCACGCAGCTGGAACTAATCTTTTAATTCGATCGTGTGGTTTGATAAGCACGCCTAAATGAAACAATACTTTGTCATTTGCATGTACGGTTGTCAGAATGTTTCCCAGGTAGAGCTCATTAAAAAAAAAAGGCTAACATTCATGTCATATGCAATGACAAACAATGCTCCAAATGTAATCCTGGCTTATAGCTTTTGGCTTTCCACCTTTCAGTAACACCACAAACATTCATTTAGCTAAGCCGAGAGACATAATCCACTCGCCGAGGATCAACTCCAACACATCCAGCCCACACATTATCTCCATGAAGATTTCCACAATTTCAGGGTTCTTCCAGCAGGTTTGCTCCTGCCAACACCTACCCTATGTCATCTCGGTAGACACGGGAGATGAGGACCTCCCCCTTGTGGTTGTAAATGAACAGTCCTCCGATCATTGTGGCTGCTTCTCAATCCCAACCTGCCATGGTGAAACCAAACTCCTCCTGAGAAGAGGACAGAATAAAAAAAAGGAAGGAAGTCAGGGAAGGAAAACGGGGGTGATAGAGAAGTGAAAGCCACGAGAAAGTGACCAGCAGCACAGAGAGGCATTTGTCCACTCACATCCTCCTTTTCTGTCTAACTCGCATAAATACACATCACCCTGCAGCTGCACCTCTTCACTGACTTCATTTAAACACAGCAAGACTGACTCCAATTTAGATTAATACCAACTAGCCCCACAGGTAATTCACTGGTTTTCCAAATAAGATTACAGAATTAGTAGCCACCGGTTAGGGCTGCACATCTGCTCCATGTTTTACAAATGATTCCTGGATATGATTAAAAGATTCAATCCAATAATGATAACCCCAAGACAAGAATTGTAAAGTAAGGGCTGGTGCTGATATAAGTCAACTCGTATATATCTGTCTTGAACTGTTCCATTTAAAATATGAATGAAATTTCTGGAAAACAGGATGAAGGACATCCTTGAAACTCCTCGATGAAAGAATTCAAACACTTTAAAAACATAAAGCTCTGAAGAGCATATGCTAAATTAAAAACAAAGGTGCAAAATTTTTCTAAATAAAATAAAAAGCAGTCGTGACTGAACCCTGCACCAAACGAGGTTTAATCGTCCAGACGAAGGCAAGATGTCTGCTCACTGACCAACTCCCAGGCCATTCAACATCCATACGTTTCTCGTTCGTCCTTAGTTGATATTCGAACGTCAAATGTTAAAATTTATTTCATGGTTCGTTTGGAACATTTTAGGCGGTATCGATCCTTATGAGCTTTTGACCTTCATGGTGATGGAGAACACACCGAATGAGGCTAATTTAGCAAGCTAGCTGTCGACGCGAAACGCCGAGCTGAGTTTTAAACTGGCTTCCGGTAAAAAGAAAAATCTGATTTTCATGCATCATTATTAGTTACCGACAGCATGCACGTTAGGTGTATACATTCCCGAACAAGCTTACTGTACCAGCGCCAATTTCTTAAGCCATTACACAACAGGGACGTTTCACGGTTTCCTGCTGAACGGAGCTAAAAAAGCCAATTTGCCCGTTATGATGCGGCTAACCGCTGTTAGCTTGCCGTTAGCAACGGTTAGCTGAGCAGCCGCTAACGCTAGCATCGTCCACGAATTAAGAGCGGTCACTGGGTTTTCTCCGGCGCTTACCGTTTGTTTCAACATGGAAAGCATCAATGACTGGACTCGTGTGAACTCACCCTGCTTCCCTCACGAACACCACCGCTCTTTATGCTCCCGGTTTAGCCTTAACGGTGTCCCAGCAGGATTCCGCTCCTGATAGCTGTCAGCTGACCCGCCGTCTTTACGCACGAGCGTTCCGCTGACAGGAAAAGGCGCGGCTGAAGCGACGTTTTAACCGCACCCAGGCCTCGTTATGATAAGCCCTGTCCGCTGCTAATCACTGTTTTATGGCACTTCAGTAATTTGTTACACAGGGTGGTGGCGTGGTGAGATTTTTTTTTTCTTAATGGCTTTTGGAGTAAATTGGCAATGAACTTTCTTTAATGAACGCTGATCTGCAATTCCTCCTTTGCACCAGAGAGGGACCTGCAGGCTTTTATGAAAACACTATCCCTGAAATTATTTTTATGATGTAAAACACTCAAGGGTTGTCCTCTAACTTGATTCATTTTGTTTATATATGTCCTACAAAGTGGATTTTCCATTGCTTAAACAGTTTTTGTTCAAACTTAGCCAAGTTGGCTTTATGCATGCTTTTTCACCTGAAACCACAGAAAACTTTGCACAAGGTCAAGTCAGTTCTGTGGCAATTTGAACTATACCCCCCCCCCCCCCCCCCCCCCCCCCCCCCCCCCCCCCACACACACACACACACACACACACACCACCAACACACACATCTGTGCACCAGACTGCGGTGTTTTCTGCTTTAGGACAGATTGGAATCCACAGCAAATACGACCCGAGTTAGCAGAAGGTGAGAAGTTTCCATGTTGCACACAGAATGACACAAAAAAAAAAAAAAACACAAAGAAGCAAGTAGTTGTCATAAAACTATATTTATAAATAAAAAAGTTGTTTTTCTTGATAAAAGTAGTGTGAAAGATATGGTACGAATTTTCTTCAACTATACATTTATCACAAAACTGTAGATTTTCTGGTAAGCAGAAGAAAATGTAACAAAGCGTAGTGTAAAAAAAAAAGACTCTTGTAGCTAAAATGTTCACGTTAAACTTTTAAAAATGAAACTAGATTTTGACCAAACTATGCATATAATGTATTACAGTTAAAAAAAACTGCTGTTCTAGATACAAAAGTTTTGATCTCTTATGTCAAATATCTTAAACATCTGAATAAAGTTATTGTTCACGTCAGCTTTTTAAGTTTTTTTTTTTTTTATAGAGGTCAGCAAGTGGGGATGAAAAACGGGTAGGAAGAATTTTTCCTCTCCATTTCAATGTGGACAAGAGTAGGGGAAGGCTGAAAAATAGATAAGGAAAGAAGAAGGGGAGAGGGTAGTAAAGAGCAGAACAAATTAAAAACAAATGCGCCGAGTCATCCCAGTTTTTACCAGACAAGCCCCACTCTCACCCCTTAAACCAACTCTTCCCCTCTGTGAACCCAATCTGCTGGCTTCCTTAGATAGACAACTTTACTAATGGCTTTTTTTATGCATGTGAATGTTTTTGTACAGTACCTCAAGACTTTTGTTGTGACTTGGCGCTACATAAATAAACTGAATTGAACTGAACCAGACACTGAGAAAGACACTTTGGTTCCATGTTGAGCGAGGGCGTTTCTTCACTGAAGAAAGTATGGGAATTATTAGGAGGAAAAACAGTCGAGGTTGAACCTTTTTTTTTTTTTTTAGCATGCTAGACTGGGTTGGTTCCATTTATGCTTTTAGGAAAGTGTAATCAAGGCCTTGAGTTTTAGCTTTCTGCTATCTTGACTCCTTGCCCCATCGTTCTTATCCTTTTGGCAAAACATTATCAAATCTGCTACTTTGTTATTGAACTACAACCCAATGTCACATTACATCAACAAAGAACTCTCCAGCATTGCCCACAGCCATACGCAGAGACTGGCGTGAAGCCGTGAGCTCAGGGGGCACAGAGGTCAGCTCCCTGCCTTGTGGGGCTCCAGGTGCAGCAGTCGACAGATGTGCGGGTTGTGGGGGCAGGCCAGGGGGCCCATAAACAAGGCCATGCCCAAAGGCTATAGAGTGGGAGTTGGCACTGCGATGGCTGATGGCGCTTCGAATGCTTCGCTCACTGGGGGGCGCCGCTGAGCGCTCACTTGGAGCTCTGTGGCTCCTGATCTCTGGTTCGCTGCCGCTGCCACCAGACTTCCGTCCCTCGTTCTTGCTGCAGTTAGAGCCGCTGCTTCCTGTTAAAAGAATAAGAGACTATTGTTAGCCCAAGGAGAAATACAAACACAAGCCATCTATTACTGAAAACAACTAGATTTCATTTTATTACCACGTGTACACCGTTTGCTGTAAGAGGAAGCCCTTAAGAGTGATGAGGTAATGTTAATACCACTTGTATGAATAAGACAAAGCCCAGATTGTTAACTCTGTCATAGAACACCAAATCTATGGGATACACATATTTAACGTAAACTGCTGCATGAAAAAGGCTTGAAAATCAGCCACGGCCTCCATCAAAAGAAGTAAGTTATTCTAAACTTGTCCACTTTTTACACGAGGTAGTATGCAACCACAAAAAGAGAAGACTGCGTAAGTGAGATGTTGCTGGGTCCAGCTGCTGTTCGTCAGTAAATATCCCAGAGTAAGCAGACTGCTCATGAAACCACAAAACCCACTTTTCTCCCCAAACACACTAAATACACACAAAAAAACAGCTCATAAAACAGTGTGGGGGTTGTTAGAGGGAATATATTTCACTTTTAATCAACTGTGTTCTTAGTACACAGTGACCTAAAATAAGGAATAAACTGATTTTAAAAAGAGTCATTCTTTAAAGGAATGCATTCTGCCTTTCATTCTTAAGTCTCACATTAAGATCCGATGATGACAATTTGGTCAAACCCTGAAAATAATGTTATTCATTATCTTATGAGATGTCACGGTCTGAGTTTGTCTTAAGAATGATGCTCATCTACTACCACATCAATTTGTAGCTCAATATGTTTTAACCTGAGTTATAGTCATTTTGTGTTAGCTGACGTAGATTACTTGTGGTGGCCATCTTGAATTGTGTTGGCTCCAAAAGGTGACCAGCTGCAGAGGTAAATTCAACAATTTCCTGGAAGTTTCATTCAAATCCATTTAGAGGTTAATGAGATATTTGGCTTACAGACATAAGTGACTCAAAATAATAATTGCAAAATTCTCAAAGATCTGGTGCAATCTAAGTAATTAAAGTATGTATTTGGGATCAGCCTCAGCTACTACCACACCAAACTTAGCTCAATGGCTGTAAAACTAAGTTGCAGCCATTCTTGTTTTTAGAGGCCAGCTGGCTGTGGCGTCCTTCTTGAATTAGTTTGAATTCTTGTAAATGTGCGTGCGCTGATAACTTTCTGCAAGTTTCATTAAACCCTGCTCTGTGGTTGATGGGATATTTTGGTAACAGACACAAACACACACCGGCACAAAGAAAAATCTATTACTGTCCAAAGAAGTTGTCAAAACTTGTTTAACGTCATGTAGTATCTGCAGCTCAGAGATAAATAGCAGAGAAAAGGACAAAGCAGCAGTTAAACTATGTTTTATTCTATTAGAAGTGTTTTATTAATGCGTCAACACTGTTTGTTTGTTAAACGTTCTTCTGATCACATGCCAGTTTCTATAAGGAGCTGTGGAACCTACTCCAGCTTTAAAAACTTTTTGAAACTTTGGCTGAAAACTAACCAGAGGTGCACTCGTGTAGATTACATTGTCCATTTTCTTATGGCGTCATATCTTTATTGTAATTTCATGTTGTGTTATGTGTTATATAGGTGATGTTTGTTTTATTCTCTGCTTTGTTTTGATGTTTCTTGTTCTTACCTGCCTTAACGGATGAAAATTAGCTGTTGTGCTAACTCTGGCATAGTTACATAGAGGCTTACCTCTGATATGTTGATTAATACGCATTGTCCTAATTTGAATAAATCAGTGAAATGAAATGATGAGCACGTGTGGCAATGGTGGACTCACCACTGTGCTGGCTCCCTGCGCTGCCAGCACCTGGCCCTCCATGGAAAGGCTGTGGCAGGTCGTAAGGATGAGGAATAGGAAACTGATAAGGAAGGGCCATAGGCCAAGGAGCTGCCCCTGGGTGGGGCAACGGAGGGACAGTGTCCTGGTCTGAGGCACCCCCACTGGAACCATCGTGGTCATGTAGGGACAGGTGGGTCATATCTGATAAAAACAGAAAAAAAAAAAAACAGATTTCACTGTACTTCTGAGCCACATTAGTTATACACAAAAAGACCCAACAGCTGACAGTAAAAGTCACGGGAAACATCACTTTGAAGTTTGTTTTTATAGCCAACAGACTCTTCATAACCAAAAAGTTTCTACTTACTGCCACAGAGGTCTCCAAAGACATAGTAGCACTGTTCAGAAAAAGTGATCTTGTTGACAGTGTGTCGAATGTAGCCAGCTTTCAGCAGGTTGCTGGCATACTTCCGTGCTTCGCGGCGATCTGAGAACCCTTCAACATGGTGGAAGAGCCAGTCCACCACATCAGAACCTGACACAATGACACACAGGGCGGAAAATAAACATTTTACATGGAAATGAAATAAACACCATCTGCTCCCTAAACAGGTCTCTCTTGAAAATGAGTTCTCGTGGCTCAATGAGACTAACCTGGATAAATAAAGTGTAAATGAAAAAAAAAAAAAAGAAAAATTGTATAGTTCATACTAAATTACTTAAATGACTGCTCTCTTATACTTTTATGCATAAAAACAAAAAAACAACGACAAAACTGGTGGGGTGCCTTAATGCTTATTTTGTCCTTTATTCTATTTTTATTAGTGCATTTCTTTTATTTATATGTAATGCCAAGTGTATGTAGTCTTATACACAGGGTTCTGACAACTTCCTGAGACTTTGCTGTATTTTATCAAATTATGTTTGCTGTTCAATGTAAATAAGTAAGGTTTATTTAGATAGCACCTTTCACAGTTGTAATATCAAGTGCTTCACAATAAGAGAAACTGCATACATAAAAACAAATATACGTACAAACATACATACATAAATAAATGCATGCAATACACAATTAAAATATCAAAACTAAAACATCCAACTAAAAGCCCGTTTATAAACAAATGTCTTTATATGTTCTTTTTAAATGCATCAAATGATTTATAATATCTTAATTTTACATTGATTTTAAAAGCTATTCATTTATAATGGTGAAAAATTACGAAGGAATCTAAAAGACATTTATGGACTTCAAACACGTTTATAAAACATTGATGAAACCTTGTGAGTACGATGATGACGATGATGAACTGTTACTCAGATAAACATACCAATAAAGGCATTAGCGATGGTTATCTTGAGCCACATCCTGTCCCGCACCTCCAGCCCTGACTCTGGGCAGGCCATGGCCTTAGCAACAGTTGCCATGTCGCTGTGGATCGAGAGATGGAAGTCATCGAATCCTATAAGAGAGGACACATATAACTTACAAATATTCATCCATTACCTTTACCAGCTTCTTCCTTTTAGTGTTGCGAGGGTCACCGATGCCCAACTTATAAATATTCAGTTTTTAGAAACAAATGTATTTATCTCCACTGTGCATTGAACTGTTAATTACCGTTCCCCCGCACATTGGTGTTTATGCAACTAGAAAAATGCTGACCTGTTTTGAAAACTGTCAAATAATATAGTGGTTGGAATTGAAGTGACTGTTTATATATATATATATATATATATATATATATATATAAACTACAAAAAAAACCAGGTGGTTGTAAAAAATGTTTTGCTCATATATAAAATAATAAGACAATATAATAATAACAACATTAATTTATTTTTGATCGGGACATGTCTTTTATCCCCCACATTAAAAACGTTACTAGAACCGCCTTCTTCCACCTGCGTAATATCTCTAAAATTAGAAACATCTTATGTAAAAACGATGCAGAAAAACTGGTCCATGCATTTGTCACGTCTAGACTGGACTATTGCACTAGTTTCTTATCTGGGTGTCCAAATACTTTAAAAAGTCTTCAGTTAATCCAAAATGCTGCTGCTAGAGTCTTAACTGGAGTTAGTGGGAGAGATCATATTTTTCCAGTTTTAGCTTCTCTCCATTGGCTCCCTGTCAAGTCCAGAATTGAATTCAAAATCTTACTCCTAACCTACAAAGCTCTCAACAACCTAGCTCCATCTTATATTACAGATCTTATTGTTCCATATTTTCCTAACAGAGCACTTTGCTTTTAGACTGCAGGTTTACTTGTGGTTCCTAGAGTTTCCAAGAGCAGAATGACAGGAAGATCTTTCAGTTCTCAGGCTCCTCTCTTGTGGAACCAACTTCCAGTTTCTGTCTGTGAGGCTGACACATTGTCCTGTTTTAAGACTGGGCTCAAGACTTTCCTTTTCGATAAATCCTATAGTTAGGGTCAGCTTGGGTTTCCTGAGCTATCCCTTAGTTATGCTGCTATAGGCTTAGACTACTGGAGGACAAATTGACCACATTTCCTCACTCTGCTGCTGTCTTTACCTGCTTTACTCTACCTGTTTGTATTTGTAATTATTTATAGCTTAACATGTTTTTGTCTTTCCTTCTATAGAAAGTCCACCTGGACCTGCCAGTGTGTCCATTCCTCCTTCCTGTCCTCTCAAACCCCAGTTGTTCGAGGCAGATGGTTCTGCTGGAGGTTTCTTCCTGTTAAAAAGGAGTTTTTCCTTTCCACTGTTGCCTTTGCGTTTGCTCAGGATGAGAGACTGCGACGATATGAAGATTCAACACAATCTGCTGGCTTCCTTTGATAGAGAACTTTTACTAATTGGCTTTTGTACAGTGCCTTGAGATGTGTGTGAAGATTAAAAGCATCAAACGCTGCTTTAAACACAAAGGTTTGATTGACAGGTGATGGTGTGTTTTATGAAAGAGCAAAAACTATAAATAAAAGGAAGCGCATCTGCGTCTTTGAACTGTGTATAGGGATGTTTTTTTTAAACAGCATATCTTGTCATTATTTACAATGAAACAAGTGCTTAAAGCAAACACAGACTTAAAAAGTGTCAAACAACGTCAAGAGCACATGAAGTGGTCTGGTGGCTCTGTTTGTATCTTGCAAACCAATTTTGGAATAATTTCAGTAACTTTGCACAGTGCTGAAAAATATTTATCAAAAAATAAAACATACTGGACTTGTATATCTCAGAAAATACTTTTGTTGTATCACACATGCAGCTGATTGTAATTCATCATCTAATGAAAAAAAAAAGAGAAAACCCAGCTGCAAATGATTTGACAGCACAAATGTTCCTTTAAACTTTGCTGTAGCTGCAAATAAAATACAAAGTGTATGAAAGAAGTCCCAGATTAGTCGTAAAACACTGGAGCCAGCAAATTGACACCAAATAAATACATTAAGGGAATAATTTGAACAGAACTTTTGGTATGCGATTGTAAGAAACACATGTTCTGTTTGAAATGGAAAAGCTTAAATATGCTAATCATATAAGCTGGTTGCAAAATGTGCTCAGAGAGGAAACATTTTTCTCGAGAAATGTCAGTCGTTTCCAAAGATCACAGCGAAGATTAAACCTGAGTTATGACTCGGTTTGAGCGAGGGTTACGGAGCAGATGGAAGTTTTGAGGCCCAAAACTGGAACACAGCAGTCGCAGGAATGTAGTTTCAGGGCGAGGCCACACTTACAAACTCAGAGTAAACTCTTTGTGTCAAGAACAAACATAAACAATACAAATCACTAACTTTTAAAAAAAAAAAGACACATACTATGAGGATTATGTGGAATCTAAATTAAAGTGATGACAGTTGTTCTGAATAAAAGTGTCTTGAGAACAAGACGCAACAGGCGGGGAGGTGGTGGTGATGGGACTCACGCTCAGTTTCAGGGATCGAGCTGCTGATGGAGGAGCTGGTGGAGGTGACGGTGCTCATGGAAGGACTCATGCCATAAGCAGGATAGACTCCGGTCATAGCAGCAGTGTGGGAAACCCATGCAGCTGGGTCAATGGGCCGGATAGGCTCACCTGTTGAATGCAACAAAAGGGAAGCAGTTGATGACTGCTGCAAAAATATAAATGGTCCAGAACCATGTTTATACTGGTGTTCTTTCACTCGTTTACACAAACACTACGTTACAATGCAATCACACATGTATATATAGAGCTTTTCCCCTCTAAATCACACGCTCAGCATATACTAGGGGCAATGAAGGGACTCTGTCTCTTGCCCCAAAAACACGTCTAAACTTTCACTGAAATTAAAGAGAAGCAATTACTCACTCCGGGGCAGAGCAAAGCAGCTCCGGGGGTTTGGGTCCCAGCATTTTGCAACAGTCAGAGTAATGGGGCTGGTAATAAACACAGAGTTACTAAAACACTGAGAATACCATCAGTTCCCATTTTATTAAGTTTGGTTTTATGGATGTAATTATCTTGTATTTGCAGCTGACCCTGGTTTGTGCACGATGTCCCGTAGTACTCGGACTGCGTCGTCATTACTCATATTCTCAAAGTTTATGTCGTTCACCTACAAGAGAGGAAAAAAAAAAAGCCATAAACTTATACAATATGTCAGACTTTGTGCTTTTTGCTTTAAATAGCGTATAATTCACTGTGAGACGAGGAATGGGCCTACTATATAAATAATTTTCTACACGTTCCTCAGCTATGCCAATAAATCCTGCTGAACGGTCATTAATTGGTCTGGGACTGTCTCAACAAGGGGTAACGTGTAAAATTCTGAGAAAGGATTTTTCCATGTAAACAGTTTTACAGCATGATGACCTGCAACTAAAACAAGTCAGGAATGAGTGCATGCAGGGAACAGAAAAAGACTGTGAAAA
Source organism: Nematolebias whitei (assembly GCF_014905685.2). Classification (NCBI taxonomy): domain Eukaryota; kingdom Metazoa; phylum Chordata; class Actinopteri; order Cyprinodontiformes; family Rivulidae; genus Nematolebias; species Nematolebias whitei. The sequence goes on from NC_056506.1 coordinate 36,435,858, forward strand.
AAATGCAGAGTAAAAATCTAAAGACGTAATGCCACACAAGCAAACACAATTGTAACATATGTGCCCAAAGTCTTTTGTAATTTTGTGTGTTCCTCTTTCTGCGCCTTCACTTAAAACACACCTGTAAGAGCATGTCTCCAGGTTCTATGCGTCCATCTGCAGCCACAGCTCCTCCCTTCATGATGGACCCAATATAGATCCCCCCATCTCCCCTTTCATTACTTTGACCCACAATACTGATGCCCAGGAAGTTGTACTTCTCTGTGAGGTAAGGAAAAAAGTACATTTTAAAGCGAAGAAAACAAAACATACAAAATGTGATCTTGACCTGCATCTAACAAAACTATACAGTTTGTGTAAAATAAATTTGCACCCAAACGTTACATTTGTAAGTCTGTTCGGAAAAACAGAGTTGCTTGTTTATCCTTTTCTGTATAATTTTCCTAAAGGAATTAGGGACTTACCCATATTGAGCGTTACAGTGATGATGTTAAGCGACATGGTGGAATCTGTGATGCTGCTGAATGACGACGACTGCAGGAGAGGTTTAAAGAATCAGTTTTAACGAACAAGCTGATCTGCTGCCCTTTACATTCATCAGTGCGGCGCCTCACCCTGTCCATGTTGGACGCTTTTGGTTTCCGTCGGCGACGGCGGTGTCGTCTCATTAGTCTAGAGGAGCTTTGTTCAGTGGAGCTACTGAACCTAGAGGCAACAATAAAACAGAAATTCTGATAGAAAATTCAAATATTTCTTCTTTAGTATATATTTAGCACATCATCTGAAGGGGGGGGGGGCAATTAAAAAACAATTTAAAAATCTGACAAATTTTATGTAAAGCAGCAGAACTACAATATTTATTCTCATGTAAGTTGTATGAAAATAAACTTTCAGTCTACATACTTAAAATTAAACGTATTTAACCGATATCATAAAGATTTACCCAAGAAAACATTTGTTTAATTTAAAAAAGTAAAACCTGATAGATTATATTTGTAGAAATGTTCATCTGACAACTTGTCATTTGTCCAAATATTGAGATCACTACAATTTCTAAAATGGGTATTGGTGAACGATGGGGTTACTACAAAAACCACCACAACATTACACTGTGCATTACACTGTGCATTACACTGTATACCTGGATTACTGAGCATGGACTTTGTTATTACACTGTACACTGATGTAAACAATTAACTCCATTTCAGTTTTGACTCCTGAGGCGGCACGGCTGACCTGCTGGTTGCATCATCGTCCTCTGAATCAAAGCAGGAAGTAGACTCCAGCTCGCTGCTCATGAAGGACGAGCAGCTGTCGTACTCGACTCCTCCGCGTCCCATCGCTCGTAAAGAGTAGCCGTTCTGTCTTCCACCTGTTTGTGTAAAATAAAACAATTATTATTACCACAATTCAGTTTTTTAACTCAAAATGATAAAAACACAAACTACAAAATTTAGAGTAAAAACAGATGTTTACCAGATGCACTCCTCATATTTTAATGTGATTCAACTTTATTTAGGGAAAATTTAAAAGATCAAAACAACTTTTTTTTCTGATCAAACATGTCCTTTACTGATAAATATCAAAGGGTTATCTAATGAAACATAAATTCGAGCTCTTGGGAAACAAACCTGAACATTAGTTTTTATTTGTTAGCGTTGTTCCCATGGCGACTTGTTTAAAGTTCATCAATTGCAAAAGCAAAAGTGCCAACACATTTAAATTAACATTATAACTGTGAGATGTACAAAAACATTAGAACGATAAATCCGGTAATATCCAACAATTCAAAAACAAACGGCACACATCTCTCTGACCGTGATCGTTTGTGTGCTTCCGTCTCGGCCTCTCCCTCTCCCTCTCTCTCCTTTGTGACACCATGGAACCGGTTTCTGTGTCATTGTCCAAACTGTCCCGCCCGCCTGCTGCCTTCCCACTTCAAACAAAACAGCACAGGATTATCTTTAACCATCGTCAGAGCAGCTGAGTTTGTCTAACAACCATTAAAGCAAAGGTTGAGTTTAAAACCACCATGTTAAAATTTGACTGCAGTTTGTATTAAAGCTGCTGATGATGCAATATGAAGCAGAATATTTGGCAAGCTTTAAAGACGTGCTTATTGGTGAGCACTAAGGTACTGACTATCACCTATCCACTCAATACCTCTGCTCCAGAACACTTACAGAAACTTATTTTTGAAATGTCCCAATGAACACAACATAATACCAAAAGCAGTCTCGTAATAAGATGGAATTTTGTGGCCAATCACCAGATTTTTTTTTTATTTCATTTGCTTCTTTTTGGCTCCAATCAGAATAATTGGGAAACAGAAGGCACCAGATTTCTCTCCATCTCACTCACACACTAAAAACTCAACAGAGTACCAAGTCCTCTTTGAAAGTACTGACTGGTAGGAAGGTGGTCTCGAGTCTCCAATGCCCCCGGTCCTCTCCAAAGGTGGAGTTGGCTCTATGCTGTCTGCGACCGAGCCTGCGTCCGTGTGAGCTCCATCTCCAGAGACAAGCTGTCGACAAAAAAAATATCAACCAGAGGCACGAGGCAAAAATGAAAAGTTGTACGAAGTCAGAGAGCAAAGTGGGAAATAGATTTACAATAAACAACTTCTATGTTAACAGCACATTCAAAGCCTGCGTGTTGAATCTTGTTTTATGGTCACAACATAATTGCTTCCCAGCATTCACATGTGATACACTAACACTGTTGACGCGTTCCTTTTGTAACTAATATGCGAGATACTAAGGTGTTCCCGTTGATGGGTCAAAGACAGAGTAAGCAGCTAATTCAAAGAGTTGAGCAACAAATAGTTTGTGCAAAGATTTAAAGTTTATCAGCTTGCTGTGCTGCTGACATTACAAAGGTGTAGGCTTGTATGTAATGTTCAGTACAATTACTACAAACATGCAACGCCTGCTGGAAACTGAATTAATGTGATTACACGCACTTTATAGGTCATTCAGTTTGTGATTTGAGAGAGGAGCTGGATTTTTGTCTCCCTCTCTGAATGAATCACTTCAAATACGAAATAGTGAGTGTCCTATTGTCATGCATAAAAAGGTGGAATGTAAACAAAAAAAAAACTGTGGTGTTGAAAATACAGCAAACATATTTAATAAGAATAGAGAGGTAAATTTATAGCAAGAATGTCAAACTGAATCATTTGAACAAATAAAGTTGTAATGTTGAGTTCAACAACACTTGTTTTGTTTATCTTTATGTCTAGTTTATTTCTGCTACTATTAGTTTTGGCATCCCACATAAAGTCTCTTGTTGTTGTGGAAGCAAGCAGCATGTGTGTGTGAGGTCCAGACGAGTACCACACGGACGTGATGTAAACAAATAATTAGATAAGCAAACTTTTGTCAGCCGTCAGTGAGACAGTGCTGCTGCATTGAGGACCTGGCCTGATGCAGATCAGATAACTGGACCCCAGAGGACAATCAGTCAGATCACTGAAACAACACATGAGGAACTGTAGATAAACAAATGGATGTGGTAGGACGTACTCTTCACTCTACGTGGAAAAACTCATCAACCCCAATAAGATAAAAGTACTCACACCCAGAAATGAAGTGCTTTTAAACCAGCAAACAAAACTTCAAAGACTCTAATGAATATTACCACAACAGAGACAAGCATCAGGCTCAGAGTGATGGATATAACCCAAGCAGCTCGCAATAACACAGGGCTGATGACTCTCAGATAAAACCTATAATTACAACCACATAACAAAGCATTAGCAAAATGTATCAAGATTTTACATTGAGACGTACAAGTCTCTGAACTTTATTTTCTCCTCCCTGAGATTTAATCTTCTTGTTAGGTGACTCAAAAGTGATCACCTTTTCAATGGACATTTTCTTCCTATCCTGTGATTTCACTTGTGTTTAATCCAATTTAAGAAAAGGACAAGGGAGGCTCTTCAATAGCTTCAGATGTCTTTGTGCTCTTTAAAACAAGAACATCTTTGTTCTTTAAAAACTACCCTTAAACGATTTTTACATATACATGTTGTCTAGCTTGTTTGATAACATCAGCTAAATGCTTTAAAAAGCTACACCAAATGTAGTTCAAATAATTGAAAAACAATTTACAGGAAAGAACAATGCACGTGTTGCTCAGAGGATCATAACTTGATAATGATAGCACAAAGTGGGACAGCTCCCTAGAGATCATGGTCATGGTCGGTGTCCAAGAGATGGAAATCACTGTTACACAATAATCATGAAACAACAGTGAACCGGCACAAACGTGTAGTCTGAACCTACCCATGACACTACACGTCCATTAAAACAGGGCAGCTTAGCGTTGTCGTCAGATATTTCTTCCTTTACAACCCTGTAAAGAGAAAGAAGCTTCTTATAGCCAACTGTTACCAATACAAAAAACATTAAGTGGACAATAAATCATGAAGACATTGTGGTAAGATGGGAAGTACATCCATCAGCCAAAACAGAGACTGAGAAACCCAATGCTGTTACACACTGGGAGCTTTTGCAGCGTAGTTAAAAGGCTTGGACAAAAGCTGTTTCTGTCTCTTGAATACAGGGATACTCAATTGGTACATCACATGTAATTTGAAAACAGTAAGAGGCTATGTTTGCCCAAGTTATTAAGGCCAGAAACACTGACCCCTAATATACTAATAAAAAAATAAACTAGTCACATTTTTTTCCTCAAAACTTTAGTTTTAGACACCTGGAATGTTTCATTTAAAACCTGTTCTCTTGCACGAAGAGTTATAAATAAAACACTGTTTCTGTTGATTTACTTTAAAGTTGTTCTGTGTAGTTTTGAGCACACTGAAGGTCAGACAGAGACCGTCCAGGGGCCCCATATGGCCCTCAGTTAATATTTGCACAAGTTTCCAGCTCAACACTTAAAAAACTTGCATCTAAGAGGAAGTAAATACAAGTTCTATGAGTTTCATTGAAAACATGGGCACATAACCAATCAATTAAGAGCCCTAATGTATATTTCAATAGTTTTCTACTGATTAGAATAGTGGTAGACTACTGCCCCACCCTAGTTTGAGTTTAATCAGAGGCAACAGAAGGAAAATATTATAAAGCAAGTGTTAAAAACCTCACTACAGTTCACTTTTCTTCCTAAAAAATGTTGTCTAAAAGGAACATAAAAGACTACTCATCAGACCATGATGTTTAACACAAAAGGGCATGCACATAAAGCTGCCAGAGTGATGAACAGGACATTCCTGTGTCCAACTCCACATTCCTCGGGCTAATAGACAACAACAGCAGGGCCTGCTGCTCTCAGCCTGAACTGACCAGCCATACATCAGCCTGTTAGCATACGCTTCAATACATTAGCCAGCAGATGACAGCAAAAACTACTAAGAGTCATGTGTGTCAAATACCACTGTCTTCACTTCATCTTTTAAAAGTTAAAAAGTCATCGTCTGCTGCACACGACTCTTAACCAACGGCAAAACATGGTCAAACAAATCCGAGAAACAGGACGTATATGCTAGCTACACAGGAGCAATGTAAACAAACAGAGCCGCTGGTCGCTAGCAGCTAACAAAGAAACGGCAGAGAAGGAAGCTGGCTAATAATCAACAACTAGCTAATGTACGAAGGAAAAAAGCCGTGATGATAATAATGGCAAACAGCTGACTGTAGTAACATGTAAGCTAGCACGGTTAGAAAAACTCGTCCTGACGCGACACACAATAACTCTTATTTACCCAAAATCATCGTCCATAGACTTAAAGAAGAATTTGTAATTTGGTTTCTTGAGGACATTTTTGAAGTCTGCGAGAGTGACTTTGTCCGCCGGGACAGCCAGCTTCACAAGGTACGGTGTCTCCTGGTCGTCGAGGTGGTAGATAATTTTGGTTTCCCCCATCTCGGACTGTGGTTGTTGAGGTAAGGCAGGCTGGGTGCATCAAGCCAAAGGGCCTGGCAGGCTCCCTCTCGGGCCCCGACTCCCCGTGGTGCTGAATAGGCCGTGCCGTGGTTCTTTCAGGTCTTTCTGGCTCGCCAGCTCGTTGCTTGGTCCTGGTTCTGTTTTTCCTTATGGCAGCAGCTCGATGAAACGTCTGCCTTTCTACTGAAGGAGAAAAAACTTGCCCCTCCGCAAAGCGTCCCGGGGCACCGTCCGATAACTGAATCACCTTTGACTCCGTTTATGTGCAACTTTTAATTTACCACAGAAGCCTTAAAAAAGTGAAAAGGAGTGTAAAAATGTAGCAAAATAAACATTCTCGGATGGGTTGGTTTTCTTCTTGGTAACTGCCAACCACGGCACTTTGTTGAACACGAAACAGAAAAAAAAAAAAAAATTCCAACCCTGTCTCGGAAGATCGCCATCTACAGGACAGGAGGAGAACTGCAGGCAAATGGGCACAGACTGCCAGGTTGAATAAAATTAAAAATGAGGATTATTTGATTCTGATTTCACTGCCTGCAGCTTGTTTTTAGTTATATTAAAAAACTTTTCACCTAGAATCAGTTAGTCAGGAAAGGGTGCCTTCAAAATGTTAGAATTCAGGAAGTGATGAATCTAAACTCAATAGATGCTGTCTGCATTGCTGTAATCTCAGTAATACCACAAAGAAAATTAATCATACATTTGAATTTATATTGTCACTTCTTTTTTTGTACCCAGAGTAAACTGGTGTATTTGCAGTAGAGAAACTGAGATGAATCTTTAAACAGGAAATGCAATGAATATACAAATTTCATTAGTCATCTTGTAACTGATCCTCTAATTTGGCTTATTTAATGTAAACAGACTACACAAAAGATGAAATAGCAGGGAATAACATTTATGACTGAGTGAAAAAAATGGTGTAAAACTTAATCTTAGTGTTAAAATTAAAGGTTTACTTTTTGAAAAACTGTTTATTCAGAGTAAAACAGAAAAAGTGGTGTATACTAGTGTGCGACATGGGGCAAATTATTTCTAGGTGCATATCACACACACACACGTTTTGTTTTGCATATTGGAAGAATCAAAACACCAATGACTACCAATTTCCACATTTGTTTTCCTTCCAAAAGAAACAAATTTCAAAAGTGCATAATTAACCTAAAAAGGAGTTGGAAAATCTGACTTTTCATCGTTAGACAAGGAATTAAGTCTGGAAACAAGTTGGGAGTCTTTTCTTTTCCCAATACTTTTCAAAATCCGGAAAATACTCAGAACATGTTATACTTTGAGACTGTAAGAACTCCGTAAAGCTAACTTTGTGTTTTTTTATTATTTATTACATGAGAAGTCAAGCAAAGAGCCTCTTAAAGTCAAATAATATGTACAGCAAGCAACCAGAATTTATTGGACTGAATGAACTTTGATTTGCTGTTACAAACAAAGCATAGAGACCAAAGAAATAACTGCTGGACATATTCAGCAATTCTCATTTGATAAACTGTGTACAAAATTAGGCAAACAGTATTTCGACCTGTTTTGAGAGTTAAACGACAGAACTGTTTCTAGTGAATCTTTTGATGAGTATACAATAAGACAATAAAACTTTTTTTTTTCAATACAAATACAAAATAAAGTGAAAGGAATTGGTCTCTTTCATTTAAATATGCTCCAAAGAGAGCTGGAGAGCAGAATGGTGGCAGATTTAATCATCTAGAAATTCATCGTCGAGGTTAACGTCTGTGGTGTCGATGTCACCGAGCTCCATGTTGTCCAGGTCAATCTCCAGCTCATCCAGAATCTGCAGAAATACGCATAAAGAAGAAACGCTATTCTCAGGTATTTCCCACTTATGCGATTTTTATCGGTTTCTTTTGAGTCATGCAACTATAATACAAAATAAAAAAGACAAACCTTATCTTTCTGTGTGTCTGAGAATGTTTCTTCCTCCTCCTCCTCCTCCTCCTCCTCCTCCTCCTCTGTTTTAGGAGCAGCAGGTTCAGGTTGTGGAGGCATCAGAGGAGACACTGGGACTGAGGGAGAGTCTTCACTTTCTTCTGTCTGTAAAGAAAAGTGAGATGAATGAGAAAAGTTTGAAACTTACATAACATGCAACTCTAAGCCAACCTTCTGCAAGATCAAATACTTGAAAATAATGACACTGTAAGACATTTTAGGGCAGCCATCAGAGACAAAAATGGTACTGCAGACTAACCTTGGAGACGAGCGGAACGAAAATGCCTTTAGGCTCATACCCCTGAGCCTCCTCAAGAATATTTCTGTCTTCATTGGGCTGAGAATGTGAAATAAAACAAATATATAATCATCGTTATGGTATTCAGAGCTGAACGTGAAGTGATTAGTATTCATGATGTAAAACTGCCATTTCTGAGCACAATGACAAGCCTTACAGTAACAAGTGGATAATCTGTAGCAGGTCTGGAGCTGCCCAAGCAGCTCTCTCTCAGGTAATGTTCAGCTGCGAACGCCTCTTTCAGGCCAGGAAACAGATTTTCATACTCGGTGGGGTCTGCTAAAGATTCTGCAGCCTGCAAGGATGAAGAACAACCTCAAATTTAAAATCTCTTCTTTTTATAAAAGCAAAACCAGAGGTTTCCATTAAAAGAAATTCAATAATAATTCATCGAACCTTCTGGTTGACTTTGGCTAAACTCTCCCTCCATAATTTAACCACACGAGACACCTGACTAGGCAGGTACGTGCGAGCCAGGAAAGCAGCTTCAGGTAGTCTGTTAGTCTTGATTAGAAGCTCCAAACACTGATCCAGTCTGGAGAGAAGACATTACATTGATATACACTTTTTTTATTGTAAGAGAAGAACAAATGGTGTTTCTGAATATCTCACACATCCAACACTCACTTTCCCTGAAGGAAGTATGTCATAAAGGCCACATTGTTTTTGCCGTCTCTCTCTGCACCTTCAGCCAGCTTGCCCACCATGGTGGCGTTTCCAGAAGCCGTGGCGAGGAGGAGCAGGCCACCATAATCCTGAGCGTGGTGCAGGCACTCCTGGGCCAGGCCAAACTGGCACTTACTGATAGCCAGCTCTGCTAGCTGCTTCCATTTCTGCTCCGACTGCAGAGGTCAGAGTAACGAATATTAGGAATGCGGTTGAGCAGTGATAAGTTGCAAATATGGGAACTGTCTGAAAATGCCTTAAGGTGGACTAACTAATGATCATAGATGACAGTTCTAACCTCTGCTTCCACAGCCAGCTGGTAGGCAATCTTCAGCTCTCCCAGCTGCAAGGCCAACTCAAACCTGTGTTCAGGATCTGTAGACACTGCTAGGGCCTGCTGCTTGAAGCCCTGAAGAGAAACAAATCAAGACGATCAACCTAAAGAAAACATTCCACTACTAGTACTTTTCAGGCTAAAAATTAGAAACTAGCTAATTCTACGAAGAAGTCCTTGTCTCAGTCTTTTTAATGTGTTTGAAACAAATTAGAATTACCAAGAGGGTACAAAAAAATAAGTCATAACCATTTTGTTTTTCTTACCTGCTTCTCTAGGAAATGTGCCACCCTGGTCCTCTGTTCTTTAGGGATAGTTGGAAGCACCTTGTCTGCCATTCCGAAATCCCTTCTCATTACAGCAGTCTGGTACTCCAGGACAGAGACCAGCAGGGAATAACTAACTATGTTGAGCTCCTTGTCTCCGAGGTACAGACGGTCATCTTTGGGTATGTAACCAAGCAGGTACATGGTTCTGCAAGAGAAAGCACCAGCTGTTGATCAGTGTGCAGCCAAAATAATGGTTTAGATTTGCTTTACTCAGATATTAAATGCCTTTTTTTTTAGGCAGATTTCATAAAGTCAAACCTAAGCAATCAGGTCTTACCTGTCCAGATGTGCAATAGTCACAATCTCTCCTCCTACATAGTAATTGAGTCTGTTTACAGAGCTGGTGTAGATGAAGCAGTCTCCAACCCAAAGTCCAGTCTTCACGATCTCCTGGATCTCTCCCTGGACCTGAACAGATGGAAATGACAAGGTAAGGGAGTAAAATGTTTGTATATAAAAAACACATTTGTACTAAAAATGTAATGCCAACTTAAAAATATTTGGCAAATAACTGTATTTTGAATTCTTGGGTTGAACTTGGACCACAATGCAGCTATCAAATGTAGCTCAAGTGGTTTTAGGACTGACAGTAACAATGTTTCCAACAAAGTGCATTCACCCACTTACTGACCTCAAAGGCATCTTCAATCCCATCCTCTGTCACGCCTTCATTGTTCTCTTGGGAGGCAGCCACTTTATCTGCCATGTAACGTAGAATGAAGAAGGACTCCTCTGTTGCAATGCAGACCAACTCGCCAGAGTCTGACCAAAAGATCTGCACAAAACGTAAAAAGGAGATGAATGAAACTTAACTTACAAAAAAATATACTGTACAAAAAGCCTCAGGCAGTCTTAATAAGTAATCAAAATATAAATTGTTACTGAAAATAAATATACAAAGTGGAAAGACAAAACTGACAACATAGCTGTCTTACATGCTTGGGTTGAATCTCAATGCGACGGATTAATTCGGTGTTCTCCCAGTCATAAAATGCAAGACCGTTCACTGATCTCACCCCAAGCAAAAAGCCCCCGTAGATCCCTGCAGAGCAGAAATGCCAACACAGTCAGTAAATACATTTATGTTCAATCTGCTTTCAAAACTACAACTCTAACCAGCAACAATGCCCCAATTACCTTCTGCTCCAAAGTCGGGCTTAAAGGACTTCTTTTCTTTGAAGTTCTTGAAAATTTTGACAACACTGTTGCTTTCTCTGATGGCATATCTGTTGGGAAGAAATGGTCAAAATCAAATATTATCCCATTGCTTTATTAGTAATAGTTTCAGGAGGACTCTTAACATTTTAAGTGCAGCAACGCATCTTGAGATACGCTTCAAACTGTGTGTACACTTACTCAGAGGAGTCGTGTGCCCAGACAAACTCTTGAGCTGAGCCGAAGCTCTTGTTCCTCAAAGCCATGGCGGTATAGATGATATACTCGCCGTCTCCACACACCACGACAAACCTACAACACACAAATTTGGATAAAATTTGATCCAAAGTTCTGCATAATGCTGACCACCAGGGACAAGATTTTGAGAAGATCTTAGAGCCTGAGGATGTTTTAACCGCAAAAAGAGTCAGTGAGTGTGTTTACCTTCCATTAGGGTTATGCTGGATGGTTTGAGGGTAAATTTCACAACTGCCCATATCTTTAACAGCCAGAGGAAGTCTCTCTCCATCTTTGATTTCAGTGTCACCCATGGCCTTCAGGTTGGCCTGCTGTATTTCACTATGTTTAGCCCAGATGATTTTGCCATTGGTGTCCATAGACATGGCTGGCTCCTCCCGACCAACCTATATGTCAGAGGAGAACAAAATAAATGAAAGGAGTATGAAAACTATTCAAATATTCTAATTCATAGAGAATTTAATCTTCAGTATTCTGAACGCTTGTCAAAAAGTTTTCTGTAAAGTTTTTTTTTAGTGCTGTACAGAAAACTTTGCATCCATTTGTTCTGCAGAAGTTTCAAGTACAAACTTAGCTATAAATGTGTACACTGCAAAATGTTATAACATTTGTTTAGAATGCATCATTTTGACTTTTAAATATTTTAACTTTTCTTTTCACCCACTTTGATAATGATGCTGCCTTCATCGTATCCCAGCGCCACGTTGTTGGAGCCCCTCAGGCCACACACGCACCACACTCGTTCCATCCCATAGTTCAGTGTGCTTTCCAGCCGGTACGTGCTTGAGTGCCAAATTCGCACAGTACCTACAGAAAAAAAATAAAATAATGCAACTTACAAGTGAACGAAAGCATTTGTGTTTAAGGATGAGTGAGACTTCTGCTCACCATCCTCTGATCCTGTGATGATTATGGGCAGCTCTGGGTGGAAGCTGACACAAGAGACATTCTGAGCATGACCCTCCAGAGTCTGAACACAGGTCTTGTTCTAAAACACAGGAAAAAACATTTGTGAAGATAAAATGTTAAGAGAAAGCACAAAAATATATTTTAACACATTTTAGCAGTCAAAATACAAACAGAGTGAAGTGTTCTAAATGATATTTAAATGATGGCACAAACAAATGACCTAGTTGTTTTCTAACCTGGTAGTCCCAGATCTTGACTTGGCGGTCATCAGCTCCTGATATCAGGTACGGCTTGTCTCCTCCGCTGTAATAGTCAATACAGTTTACTCCTTTCTCATGACCCTCCAAAGTGAAATTGGGAGATGAAGACCCCAGCTGCCAGACCTATGAATCCCCACAAAATGACAAAGAATAAATTAATGTTTCCCTGAAATATATTGAGATCTGAGTACCATACTCATCACATCCAACCATAAGGTACCATCATAAGTTTCCACCACAAATATAAAAAGATGTTTTCTTACATACAGCAGTTCAAAACAAATCATATCTAAATGATTCACAAAAATCTCAAATTAGTAATCTACCTTAATTGTTCTGTCCAGAGAGGCGCTGGCAAACTGATTGTTGTCCTTCGGGTTGATGACAATCTGCATAACGTAATGAGTATGACCCTCAAACACCTGACTACAAGACCACTTCTTCTCCCAGTCCCACAGCTTGATCAGCATGTCATCTGCACATACACATTAATGCACACAAAACCATGCAAAACTTATGTTAAGACACAGTTAAAAAGGTGTTAAAAAGTTAGTAAGACACAGCTTCTAACATACCACTGCTGGTCAGGATGTATGGCTGTGTTGGATGAACAGCAATGCAACGGATGTAGTCAGAGTGGGCCTCAAACATGTGGACCCGCTCCAAGGTGTTGTAGTTGAACACGCGGATCTGCATGTCATCCTGAACAAAAAGATCAAATTAGGAATAATCATGTAATTCAATATATGGCCTATGTGCTCAGTGTTGCGATTTTTGTTGCAAATATTTAAACACTTATAAATCATGTCAAATAAAACAGGTTTATGTTTATACTCATTATTGTGCCAGAAGTTTGCAAAGCCACTAGTGTTATGGAAAACCAACTTTCATAACTGTAAGCACAATGCAAAAGTTACTCACTGCTCCTGTGATGACCCAGTTCTTCCTTGCCACAAATTTGGAAGCTCTGACAGGCAGGTCACACACCTCAAAAGTCTTGACCAGAGTCTGAAAAACCAGAACAGCGTCTTTGAATATGACAGAATATAACAAAATATGGTCCTTCATTTCATTGTTATGCTGATGATTGTCAGATTTATCTGCCCTTAAAACCTAACAGTTCTTGCTCCATTCACCCTCTGTTAAAATGTTTTGATGACATCAAAGAATGAATGGCTTCAATTTTTTTTAAGTTTTAATGATCAGAAGATTGAAGTTATTGTGTTAAGCCCTAGCTCTATCGATGTCTCTGATCCTGTAAACCTTGACTTTCTTCAGCCATATCTGAAGCAGTCTAACAATTCTTGGGATGGTTTTAGACTCTGACTTTAAGTTTAATAAACAAATTAACTCTGTTCTGCACAAAATTTCTTCCAGTTACAGCAGAGCTAAGCTTAAGTCAGTGTTGACCATACCTGACCTTGAAAAACTAGTCCATGCCATTATTAATACCCAATTGGACTATTGTAATGCACTCTCTGTTGAGGCCAGTCAGGTCTCCATTTTATGTTTCCAGCTTGTCCAAAATGACACTGCTCGGTTCCTAACTGGAACTTGTAGGTTTGGTCATATTACACCAGTTCTGTCCTCCCTTCACTGGCTCCCTGTGCATACCAGATTCTGGTTTTAAAATTCTCCTGCTAAACTTTAAGTGCCTAAACGGCCTTGCACTCTCATGTCTCTCTGAGCTACTGCAACCATAAGTTCCTACTCAGGCCTTGAGACCATCTGATCAGCTGCTTTTGGCTTTTCCAAAAACAATATTGAAACTTAGAGGTGATCGGGCTTTTTCAGTCATGGGGCCCAAACTTTGGAACAATCTGCCACCCCCCACCCAAACTTAGGCAGGCCACTTCACTCGCTGCTTTCAAATATCTGCTAAAAACTCTATCTATTTTCTCTGGCTTTTTACACAGCGTGACTATTTAGTATTTTATTGCTCTGCGTTTCTTTTGATGCTTGCAATTAATTTTCAGTACCATCATATTTAGTTGTGTTTTTTCCATAAAATTACTCCCACTGATTATTGGTGATTAGTGTTAAGCACTTTGATAACAGCTGCTGTTGTAAATGTACTTTATAAATAAAGTTGACTTTGTAACAGTCTGCAACATTAAGATCTCTCATGCGCCTGTCACATATTCAGCTGCTTGGTGGTGCCTCTTTTAAAGGTGTTTCAGTCTTCTTACCTGCGTTTCGTGGTTCCACACGCAGACGCTGCCGTTGTAGAGACTGGCCAACATCCATGGCTCGGTTGGGTGAAGGTCCACACTCTTTACCCGGTCCGACCTGGCTGTTAGCCTCCGTTTAATGTCCAGCCTCAAAGGCTTAAGAAGCAAAACAAGATAATTATGTTGTCATTGATTTGTAAGTCAAAGTGTCGCCATACAGTTAACTATTGTACACTATTTGTTAAGAACGTTAACAAAAATGTCCGAAAACACGAACACCAAACCACGACGAACCTTGTGGATTTCTATGCAATTCCTGGAATTTAACGTCCATGCATCTTACAAATAAATCTGAAGATAACTCAGAATTAGATATGAAACATAAAAACCTAAAAAAGCCCTCAGTGATCAATTGTGTTTGCGTATAAGCTCTCGTGCCAACTCAAGCTAGTTAGCCGCTAAGCTGTATTTGACTAGATCTCCCCATTTTAATAAAAATAAGCAGTAGTCTTAGTTGACATATATCGAATCTAAATTTTCTAACAAATACCTAAAATGTCACTTACCATGTTTTTATCCCCGTTTTGTCACAAGAAGATGCAATGAATGCTCAGTGAACAGTTTTGTCGGGGTCTGAATGTTGGCGAATGAGCCGTGGAACTGACGTGGAACTTCCTGAAACAAAGTCTCGCGAGATTTGGATTCTGGATTCTGGAAAGATGACGTGACACAAGGAATTGTGTTTTATGGCAATACGTTTTAACATAAAATCGATTAGTCAGTCTGTAGTTGCATTCTAGATCTAAAAATGAGTTTTGACTAAGAACAACTACATTTTGAATATCCAGAATGCTAATTTAAGACATTTGCCTGTATAATCTGTGAGTGATGAAGACATCGAAATATATACGCAGAGGCCTCATTGACAGCTGAGTCGTACGTAGATTTATTTTTTTTTATTGAAGAATTGAACATACATAACAAGTGAACACACTAACAGAATAAATGACAATCTCAGATTCCAATGTTACATATAACATGTAAAAATATCTACTGTCATACCTCCTAAATTCAACATATTCTTAAATTATCATAACAACCATCATAAAATTAAATTTAGGTAATATTACTATCAAAGAGATTGCACATAATAAGGTACAAGTAAATTTAAAAAAACACAGAACTATATATCTTACATTCTACTAATTACTAAAATAATTTGTCAGAGGGCTATATTATCTGAGTGAGGTGATCAGAGAGATTTTTTGCATGTGGTTTTTTAGCAATGTCCAATGAAAGTTTTAACATCTGGAGTTCTTGTATGAATACAGACTGAATCGTACGTAGATGTCGTTGCCATTATGAACGTGGCAAAAGTGAAACGATAGATAGAAGATGCCTGTTTACATGGACATAAGTAAGTGATTCAGAGTTGCAACACGGAAAAAACGGTGCAAGACTATTATTTTACAAGGTTAATAACTTACATGCACATACACACATATACCAATCAAACTTAGTGGAAGGTCTTGCTCATAAAATATCCTGATGCATGCTCAATAATCTTAATAATACTTTTTTAGATCTTGCTCATAAAGTTATTTTGGGTCAGGATATTCCAGTTTTAACAGAACTGATCCAGTCTTGTAAGCCAGTGTATGTGGTAACCAGAGCCCTGTAAAGAGGCTCTTGCTCTTTACAGGGCTCTGGCACAGTTAAACATCGCTGGTGTTGCCAGATCTTGATGGGGACATTGTGGGTTCACAAGTTAATTTCAAGAGGTCCTTTTGATCAAGCATTTCCAACACAGAGGGAGAAATCATTAAACACCCTGATGGGGAGTGTTATATCCTTAGAGATGGGTTGTTTTATTGTCAGTGTGGGAAAATAGGATCTGAAAAACTGCCGGTATCTCAAAGTCTGAGGGGACAAGTGCTAAAGTTGGTTCATGGTGTTTCCTGGGCAGTGGGCAGGACATATGGGTTTTAAAAAGACATACAACAGGATTTCTGCCTGTTTTTATTGGCCAGGTCTCTATAATGAAGTGTGTCAGCTGTCATACAGCCCATTTTTTCTGAAGAATAAACGTTAAAAAAGCTACTTCATATGTGATCAATACATTCTCTGGTGCTTTAGGTTGGTTTGAAATGCAATTCAGTTTATTTATATAGTGCCAAATAACAACAGAGGTAATCTCAGGGCACTGAACAGAACTGTATATAAAAATAACTTAACACTATCTGAAGAAATGAAGAAAATATGATTTATTGGCAAACAAATGCTCTTACTGAGACTTGTTGCAAGATTGTCCTTTTTAAAGCCAAATGGAAACATCTTGTGGTATAAAAACATTTCTGAATGCAAAATATAATAGTTTAGTTGTCTGTAATATGCTTAAAAGTTTACACAACCGATCTAAAGGTTATCCAGTCTCACATTCACGCTGCAATAATAAATGAGTGTGGACAAAAGCAATTCTAATGAGCATATTTGAAGATCGTTTTAATTTATCAAAATGTCCACAATCATTTGATTTGTTACATTGTTTTTGTTAGAATTTTATTTATTAACCTTTATTTAATCCGATCACACGGATCAGATCACACTACAGTAGCATATCAGCAAGGTTCATTTTAATATTTCTTGTGGAACGGCACACTTCTAACACATAGAGTTATTACCAAATAGTTATTTGACTCTAAAGACAACTTAATTTATGCCTTCAGCATGTTTGTGTTTATCTGACATTGTCAGGAATAAAATACTGGAAAGATATTGAATGTATTTGCTTCCCATTTGTGTGTTTCTGTGCTTGATGATATCAAGATAAATTAAAAAGAGATATAATTTTACAATATAAGTGCAGTATTCATCTACTGAGTAATTGAGAAGCACAGAAATGAAAATTACCATACTAAAATAAGCTGCTATTCAATTTATAAAATAGGTTTAAAGCTTGCTGCATAGTCTTAACAAGAATTTTGTGTTGCCAGTGTAGAATAATGCACACAAGTTTGGGTTTTCTTTAATTATGCTAGTTGGAGTCATACAATCAGTCTTTAACCGTATAAGACAGGTAAATCAGCCGAAGCTACATCCTTTTTGTCACGTTCAGGTTGGACTGGATTCTCAGCTGAGACTCTGCTGCAGGCTGCCAGTCAGTCACAAGGTTCACAGACAGCCAGAGGTGTCCAGCAGATGGAAATGCAAACACTGGTTTAACAGTAAAAAACATTATAAAAGTGTGTGTCATCTCAGTGATGAGACATTTTCTCAAATCCTAAAAAAAAAAAACATTAATAATGCTTCATTAAATACAAATGTGTGTATTTTAAATACACCACAGTAGATAATATTTGCACCTTTTTTTATTTAAAAAAACAACAACAAACATGTATAGTGTCTTTAGCATCAAACTTTTATTAAACTCAGACGTTAATCTTTTCTCTTGAACACTTGGAGACAAACTACATCTTCACATGTCAGCTCCTGTGAAACACATAATTTAATGTTATTCAGCAGAAAGACCACCTGAACAACAGGATATGATGATTATCATCACAATAAAACCTCCAATCATAATAAATTAGCAAGTGTCTACCCACCAGGTAGAGTTTGTCTCCTTCGATCCAGTGTTTCCAGCCTCGGTTTGATTTTTCACCTTGCTGGGTGCACACCAGCTTGTCGCCATCCCACCTGACCAAACTCTACAGAACAACAGATATATTAACACTTTTTCTGGCAGAATATCCTGATTAGGAGCTAACACACAAGCTTTCCAAACTTCTTTAGCACTCATACTCTAACTAGATAACTGTGTTAGCAGAATTAGCAATAAAAACGGAAGTTAGTGTCACATTTGCTCTTCCTTTATGTGTAATTTTACAAATCAGTGTAAAATCTCAGAACGGGAAGACTGACAGTGTATCTGTTGATTCAATCTGAACACTTATCAATACTAAAATGAAGTTACATTTATTAAATCATGTTGTATTATAAAGACTTGTACAAAAAGTGTGCCTTTTTTGCAACTCTAAGTGGCTGAAGATGCCATCTGGGTGTTACTGACCTTTCTTAAGCTTGTGTAACATCAAGTATTTGACTATTGCCTTTTTTACACACTCATACATTGTTGATGTTGCCAGCTTTAAAAAAAACAGCAATGGGGAAAACAAACAAACAAACAAAAAAACGCCTACAACAAATCTGTCCAAGACAAGTTTGTTCTTTGTGTGAAACAATTAAAATATCTCAACATTCACAATTTCTGACTTGTACAGTTTTGGCATCTTGTAGAGGAGTGACTACACAACTGAGCCACATTGCTTCAGAGTCAAAAACCTCAAAATGTTGTCATATTAGTTTATATTTAGGGTTGCAACATTAAAACTATATAAGTAAATATTCTTAAACTAATTTAGTAAGACATAATTAAAAGTACGGGCTCCAAAACAGAAACTCAATGCAACCGTAGTTTTAAATAAATAATAAAATCAGGTATTATTTCTGAAGCTGTTTGTTCTGTCATTATGATCTTGTTTAATTTGCTTCTTAGCCATCTTTATATCCTTTAACCAGCGATAGTTGGGGGCCACAAGTCTCTTTCACTGTTAGCTAGACAAATTGCATTTCTTGCGAAAATGCAGTATGAATGCTTATCGCAGAAGAACTTGTTGAAAAACAGCTGAAATGGAGCTGAAATGGAAGAATAAGCCAAATTTAGCAGAAGAAAGTAGAAGGGACACATATTTGCTGAATTAGGTTTAAACGAACAGAAGTGAGCACAAAATTTGGAAATTAGCTAAAAAACAGCTGAAATCAGCAAAAAATGTAGCTGATAGCTGAAATGTCTGAAAGAAGCTTAATGTAAATGAGTCCCCGAGGGATAAAGGTTGAATGAGTTAAACTACTAGAATGAAGCAGAATGAGCTGAAATTTGCAAAAAAAAAAAAAAAAAAAAGGAATTATCTGAGAAAGCTAAAAACAGCATCAAAAGAGCTAAATATTAGCTGAAAGAGTAGAAAAAGCTGAACCTAGCAGAAAAAAAGCATAACAAGCTGAAATTAGCCTAAAGAAGTTGGTGAAAAATGCAGAAATTAGCACAAAATAGTGGAAATTATCTGGACAAGGCTGAAATAAGCTAAATCAGCTGACAAGTAGCTTAAAAAGCAGAAAGAAGCTTAAATAATCAAATTTTTGCTGAATTAGGCTGAATGAGTGCAAAATTAGCTGAAAAAGCTGAAACTTGCAGAAATGAGCTGAAATGAGCTGAAATTAGCAGAAAGAAGTTAGAAGAACCACAAAATGTTGTAGTTAGCAGAAAGAATGTGAAAGGAGCACAAAACAGCCAAAAAATCACCTGAAAGTAGCTGAAAAAAATGTTTAAATTTATACAAGAAAGCTGAAAGAAACTGAACCAGAACAAAATGTGAAAGGAGCAGTAAAAGGTTGTAAACAGATCTAAAGATTTAACTTAAAATGAGCTCAATTCATTTTCTGAGAATAAAAAAGTGGCAAAAAAAAGCTAAATATTTAAAAAAGCTGAAGTTGCATCAATACCAAAAGTCATAGCACCCTTCTCCTGAACGAGCTGAACGTTTTGATATGTGGCTTGTTGAAATAGCACAAAAATTGTGGAACGAAAAAGATGCTGAAAAACTTACAGAAGCAAAATGAATGATACGCGTTCACACAATTAGTGGGTCAGAAGCTGAAAAATCTGGAAACCAGAGTGAAAAAATATACCTCACACTGAGTCTCACCTTAAACCATCTTAACTAACCCTAACCTAAACTCACATCATCGATCCCTTAGCCATAAACCTAACTTCCAACTTAAAATGACGTTTTGCTGTTTTAAGACTTTGGTCTCCGTAAGGACCACCAGTCCTGACGAGGTGGGCGAGTATTCCAGAAAACACAAAGATACAGGAAGCGTGGTTAACAATTGTTACACACATCATGTCAGGGAATGATGTTACACAGAATGATTCATGCACAGGGCTGTTCTAAAGTGACTTTATTCACAGTTTATGAATTACACAATACTGCTCTGAAAGACAAACACGTCTATTCTTGGCACAGAGCTTATCAGCAGAAATCAGAGTTTATGTCATTTGGTCAGGACGTTACACAACTTGAACCGTTGAACAACGTTGACACAAAAGTGTTAAATTAAACCACAACAAATTTAACAGGATATAGATAATGTTAAGAAAATATAAGTTTGTGAGGTACCACAAGTTATGAGTCTTTTTTCCACATCAGATGGTGTCCATCACTTGACCTGAACCTTTCCAAGAATACAGCAGAGCATGTTTAACCCTGGCAGAGCGGCACTGAGGCAAGATAGGGGTTATTCAAGGTTATCTGGGTCTAAAGCATTTTAAAGATGACATAGCGCTATGAATACACGAGAATAGACCAAAATACTGCCTGACACAAGACCGCTTACAGAAGTTTGATAAAAGATCAAGAAATGTTGCAGGATAATAATAATAATAATAATAATAATACTGAGCAAATCTGCAAAAAGATAAATAATTTTCAAACAAAAGTGAAAAGTTTAGGTGTTGCCTGATTCAAATTCAATCAAACATCGATGTAGCAACGAGTTCAGTTATTGATGTTCCTTAAAGACTCTTCATCATTCATATGTTTTTGTTGTAGACCAAGTGTATTACTGCTAAAACATTCCCGTTTAAAGTTACTGAGTTTTTCCTCGTCAGAGAGCAGATGCTACTTTTCAGCTTCCTCTAGTCAGAAATGAGCTCCGTAGATGAGAAACTAACCTTGACACGTCTGTTGTCCAGTCCCTTCGTGTGCTCGTCAAACTCCACTCCAACGGTGAAGGCCAGCTCGTAATTCCTGAAAGTGCTGAGCGTTTTGAAGACAAACTGGTCTCCGTCTTGAGCAACCACCTTGGTCTGGGACAGGGAGATGGCAATTTTCCTTGTAGCGAAGTCAATATCTGGAACGAAACGATGAAACGGGATCATCCGGTCCATATTTGACCAAGAACAAGTTTAGAATTCATTTCAATTTGGTCACAAGTTCAACTTCTCTTCTTCCACTGTGATGCACCATCTAGAATATTCTTACAAAACATAATAGATATGATCAGAACAGCGTTTAATGACGTTTCTTACTCAGTGCTTTCAGGTAATCCTCAAATCTGTCACCGCTTTCCAGGATCCATTTCCCACTGAAGTCTGCTGCAGGCATGGTGGCACTGTGATGAGCACACTTTAGACAACGCTAGGAGGAAGATGGAGCTGGGAGCCCTCCCAGTTTAATGTGAGTCAAGGGCTACCAGAGCAAAGAGAACTTACTGGCATGGTAGATTTTGTTGGAGGGAAAGGAGGGGGGGGGGGACTTTATGTGAATATTGGGCAGAGGTTATCTAAACCACACAGACAGGCAACACAATCACTCGTTTTTTAACACACACACACTCACATACAACTGTGTGCAGACATCAGCTATTTCATTACAAACACCAACATTTTTAATATTTGGTTGCCAATTAACCTGTCGGGAGTAAAAAAGAAACATCTGAACTTTGATTGTATTTGTGTTGTTTCTATACTATTACTTAGTGTATTCTTAGTTCATATCTTAGATCTTATTACCGTTTTTCTTTTACAATTTATACTTTTATTGGATGTAACTGGGACCCTGCGTACAGAACCTTGACTTAAAATCCCAGTTTCAACAGTCGGTAATCTTTTCAAGAAGTTTCACAGTCGTCCAACTCAGCATGTTTCCACACGGATGAAGAAACTTCAGAGTCTGTGAAAGTTGGAACAACTCATGAAACAAACATTAAACAAGACAAAGTGTTTCCGTCGGACCTGCAGCAGAGCAAATTTGACTTTGAGTTGTTTTTTTTTCATAATTGCTACACTTAAGTTTAGACAACGTAAAGCTCAGTTTACGTTTTATTTGGTTTGCATTCAATAATTCAAGTGAGTTTGGTTGTAAAATTAATTTTAAACCTTAAAATAATTTGAATTGTTTAGTGATTAAAGCACAACCTGATATTTTTATACCTAAAACGAAGACAGTTTGCAACTTTGTATTTAAGTCAAGTCAGATCAAAGAAGTCAGTTTAACAGATTTATTCAATGTCATCAAAAATGTCACTAAAAATTTAAGAATATTAAAAACAACAGAGGTCATTCTGCAAAACAAAAGCGAAAAAAAAAAACCCATACAGAACAGCTTATTTGTGAAAATATGTTGCCTTTTTTACATTTTCTTTTTGATAATTTTATAAGGGCGGCACGGTGGCACAGTTTTTAAAGCTGCCACCTCTCAGAGAGTTTACTGGATCAAATCCTGGCCGTGGGCCTTTCTGGGTGGTTTGCATGTTCTCTCAATGCTGGATATGGGCACCAGTGACCCCCGTGATCTGAAAAGGAAGAAGCAGGTAAAAGATAATGGATGGATGGAATATTTTATAAATGTTTAATGATTTTTAAAAATATATATTTAAATGTTAACTTATTATTATCGAGTACTGTTGTGATTTTCAGGGCTGCAGCATCTCGGTTGCAGGTTCGAGCCTGGGTTGCGTCAGTAAGGGTATCTGGCATAAAAAAAAAAAAAAGAAGCCAAATCTTTTGTTCAAGTTTTCTGTCTGTGGTGAACCCTGAAGAAGGGAACAGTCAAAAGAAACTTTCCTACTTTACTGTTGTGGTTTACAGTGTGCAGTAAAACACGGTGGAAGTTTCATCATGAGGCTGTGAAGCTGCACAGAACATTCAGCTGCCATCAGATCAGGTCAAGCTCAGAGACGTGATTAGGGAACTCTGTGTTCTATTGTTTGACCACCTGCTTCAGATGTTATCAGCCATTAAATGGCCGTTATTAGTTGTTATCATCTCCATATGTAGCGGTCAGACAGCCCCTCCTGTACCTCCTAGTGGGTTTAAAGGTACGTTGTTAGCGATGATAATAGGCTCTGTTTTTATTTTTGTTAGTGCTCATAATAGCTTCACGTGGTTAGTTTTAAAGTAAAGGGTCTGGCGGTTAGGTTTAGGCACAAGGGTAAGGGGGTTAAGTTTAGGGTTGGTCCTCTGGGTCAGGTGTAAGCTTACGTTTAGGAAAAGGATTACATAAGCTGGAAAAAACACAAAAAAGACACTTCCTGGTTTACCCCCATGTGACGCTGCCTATTATCCGCAATATTAACAATAATAATGTACTTTTAAACCTACTAGGAGGTAGGTGGGACAGTTTGACCGCTATGGGGATGATAACAACTAATAACGGTCATTTATTGGGCTGATAACATCGGAAGCCGCTCGTCTGACCCTGTTCTGAGTCTACTAATCACAGCAGAACAAACGTACATTACATCGTGTTTAACGTACGGGAAGCTCTGTTACACATGCTTTCAAAAAAATTGTAGATACTTTATTTCTTCGAGAACTACATCACTGAAGTCAAAAAAGTTTTTTTTTCCCTCTCCAGGGGCCTTAATTGCTTTAATTTAACTGCAGCATGTGTCTTAACCTCAGATTGAAGGTGAACATTGGATATTAGAGGGAAGTAAAAACAGAAGCAGAGGAGATTTAAAGTGGAGTGACGATTCTCCTCAAAACAACCTACTAAATCCAAAGGGAACATTTTATTGGGGGTGGACTTGAATGCAGTTTTCTAGGGTTGGGTTTTGTTTTGACCCCTACCTGAGACCATCATTTTTTATCAGCCTGAAGCGAGCACACAGAGAATCAATACCAAGCCTCGGGGGCACCATAAATAAACAGAACCTGCGGTTCAGAGCTTGGCTCGGAGGGAATGCACAAGAAGCAGCAAAAGGGAGAATGACAGGGCGAGCAACAAAAGCAGAAGAAAAAAAAACAAGTGAAAGTGACGGACCTCTTAAATCAGCAGAGGCAATTCAGACAGTGAGCCGAGAGCGACTGATTCGGAGCACGGTGAGGGTCGAGTCATCTGCTTTGTTCACGTCGTGGCCCTCAGAGTCCTCACGCAGGGCTGGGGAGGCCTTTTTAGACAGCAGCTGATTATTTCAGTCAGATCAAAAAATAATGATGTATCTGAGGGTAAAACTGAAAAAAAAAAGACTCAGATACTGTTGAAACCTGCTTTATTCATTGATTCATTTGAACAGTGGCATAGTTTTTAAGGATTAGGGGGAAGATATACATACATCGTGTCTGATGCTCTTTCTGCACGTTGAATGTAACAAATATATTTAAACGATGACGTCAACACTTATTATCAACAGCAACTTATAAGTGTCATCCCCCCCCCCCCC
>NC_056506.1:36460787-36493648 GCF_014905685.2 Nematolebias whitei
TGAAGAAAATGTAAATAAGATAAATATATATATATATACTCTTTCCCATCTATACGCTCTTCCGATCTTATCTATATATATATATATATATATATATATATATATATATATTTGGCCATGCTCCACTCAGAGCCAGTGGGAATGAATTCAAGCTGGAGTCACAGGAAAATGCACTTCACATACTGCGCCGGGAGGCGTTTTGGATGTGGATTAAAGAGTCTAAATTGCTTAGATTAATATTCATGCCAGGAGCTGATGTTTTCTCACCAGATGAAGCTCATTTCCTTCCATCCAGTGGGTCCAGCCTCTTCCTTCAATCTCTCCCTTCTGAACACACACCAGCTTGTCTCCCTCCCAGTTGATGGAGGTCTGCATGAAGTAAGAGACACATTCAAACACAAAGGTGCTTAAAACACACCTGCACCACTCAGGAGTCTTTAACCTAATAAACGCGAATGCTTTGTGTGCAGTGTGCGTGCTGAGACGAATGGCGTGGCTGAAATTTGTTGAATAAACTGAATTTTTAAAGCTAAAAGAAGCAGAAAACTTACTAAAATTAGCAAAACATTGGCTAAAAAGTAAATGTAGCAAAATGCCAACTATAAGCTAACACCAGCTAAAGAGTAGCTAAACAAGCAAACTAGGCTAGCTATACATATACCTAAAAGCTACTTGAATGTTAAAAAGCAAAAGTTTAGCTAAATGTTAAAAGTATCAAAAGGCTAATTAAAAGCTAAAATTGGAAAAAAGTTAGCTAAATGCAGCAAAAAATTAGCTAAAAGCACAAAAAGACTAGTTAATGCTGAAGAAACAAAAGGTAGCTAAACACTAAATTAGCTAAAAGCCTAAGGTAGCAAACGGCTAACTAAAATAAAAAAATGTTAGCTAAAGATCAAAAGTATCAAATGGCTGGCTTAAAAAAACAGCTAGCTAAAAGCAGCAAATGGATAGCAAAAGGCTAGCTAAAAGCAGCAAAAGGATGGCTTGAAGATAAAATAAGCAGAATAAAAGCTAAAAGTAAAAGGACAATTGTTAAAAACTCAAAGTAGCAAAGGAAGACGAAAATAAAACTTTTGAGCTAAAACAATTAAAAAAAATTTTTTTTTGAAGACACTAAAGAGATGGCAATGAATTCACGTTTTGAACAATAAAGTTAAATTGAATTGAATTGTTTTGAATTGACCTAAACTAAATTAAATATCTATAAATAATGCTAAATGTTTTGAAAAGTATAAAAGCCTACAGTTACAGTGCCCATCTCTTGAATGAGCTGAATGTTTCGACATATTAATGGATGAAGTAACACAAAGTATGTAGTAGTCAGATTCCAAAAATGTACGGAAAAATAAAACATCCGTAAAATAATATTGTAGACGCCGAGTCAGCATTCACACATTAAAAATGTTTGAATACACCTTACTTCTGTTCTTATGTGTAATTCAGACATGTGACTTCTTCTTCCAACCCCCTCCCACCAGTTTACAGCTTATCTTTAATCAGCATGCAAAAAAAGCCTTTTCAAGGGGATCACAGATAATCTTTGATCCTATTCAGTATTCAGAAACACAATCTTGTTAAATGAGTCTTGACTTTGACTCTCTGCCTCTCCCATTTCTCTGCAGCGTATCTGTCATCGCTCTTCATTACACCCAGTCACAGAGAAAAACGATAAAAGTTTGACTAAGTTTTTTTTTTTTTTTTTTCTGAGTAGGAGGAAAGTTCTGTATAAAATGACCGGCTCTCTCCACACCATCTGCTCATTAGACTGCAGTCTGGAGGGGCTCCTACAAAAAAAAAAAAAAAATCAGCCCACTGAATTTGCACCCAAATGGGTTCGTTCCACAGGCCTCCACAGTTGATGCAATGCAGCCAAGCTATACTGGTTTTCTCCACAGGCTTTAAAATGGGCTCCATTACCAACATTCCCAAACACCATCTCACCATGCATTTCCTGTCATCCACTCCAGACAGATCTTCCTCAAACTCTTTGCCCACGTAGAAGTCCATGTTGTAGTTTTTGAAGGTGCTCAGGGTCTTGATGATCATGTGGTCCCCGTCGTGAACGATATCTTTGTCAGTCTTCAGCAAGCAGGCAATTTTCCTGATGGCAATATTTACATCTGCAAAAGATACCCCCAAATAACAAAAAAATGGTAACAGCAGGTAGAGAGATGCAGCCGAAGAGGTAAGATTTTATATAAAGCAGGCTATTTAATATGACATAAAGTGGTGTTTAAGTAAATTCATAGTTTCAAGACATATTACATGTTTAGCATTCTTTGAAGAAATGCATAACCCCGCCACCTTTAGAACCAGAGTTTTAGGATCAAATAATTTTTTGCTGGAAAACAAGAGTATAGCCAATTTCAAAACATCATGCAAATTCTGATATCATACTCAGAATATGTGTTGTGATAAACGCTCATCTAAAAAAACACCAAATTTCAGCACAACATTTGTAAAACTGACTGAATTAAAGATATTTTTGTGCTTCCTGATGGTTCAGCTGGTTGTTGTGGCTATTTTGAACTGGGTTGGCACCAAAAAGTACCGTAATCCAATTTAGAGGTATCCAATGATTATTTCCAGAATCTGTCCAGCCGTTCATGAAGTATTTTTGGTAACAGATAAGAACATGCACACACACATGGGCCAAAACATTATGTTCTATCTTTGTTAAAAATAGAAATCCATAATCACAATAATAATAAAATTCATGCAAGTTCCTAAGAAACTTTTTTTTTTAAAAATAGTATTATATGCTTTTCTCCAGGTCAGACACAAACTCACCTAGCGCTTTCATGTACTCCTCAAAGTTGTCATTGGAAACCATTTTCCAGTATCCGTTCAGATCCACTGGCATTGCTGAGATTCTTCTTCTTCTGCTGAGGTAAAGAAGAGATGCTCGGTGGACGGCGCTGGAGAGGGAGTGAAGAAAAAACCTCATTAAAGGTCCCAATTTGAACCCAACTCCATAATCCGATTACCTGTCAAAACAATTTTTTTAATTGCATGAACACGGGTGGAAATCCCAAGGGAGTGGGGGTTGTTGGATGTGTCTGAACCCCCCAATTGTGGAAAGCTGAAGACTGAAACCCCTCCACTACCACCACCAATAAATAACTTGAGAAAATTCTACTTTTAAGTGATATAAAGAAAATAAAGCTTATCTTCATTGATTAAGACATAATGAGGCATTTATGCCTCTCAAAAATGTTGTCCCCCCTCATCAAACTAAGAGTGGTTCAGTCCTATAATCCTTGACACGAGCAGAGTGCACCTAAGGTCTGAAAGGATGGAAGCCTCATAATGAGTTTAATAGTTTAATTGGTTAGTGATCTGGGCTTTCAAATGGGAGGACGGGATTCTATTCTCAGAGCGTGGAATTGTTCTTATTCTTCTCAAACCAAAAATATTTTAGCTTTTTGTAGATCAATTCAATTCAGTTTATTTATATAGCGCCAAGTCACAACAGAAGTCATCTCAGGGCACTGAACAGAAACATTCATATACTTAAAATGTAAGTTAATAACATTAATTATCTGAGGAGCAGACTGCTTTGAATTTAACTTTACTGCAGAACTCTCAACTTGAGCAAGCATGAAGGCGACAGTGGAAAGGAAAAGCTCCCTCATGAGAAAAACCTTTAGCAGAACCAGGCTCAGGACAAGCGGTCATCTGCTTCAACCAGCTGGGTTTGAGAGGAACAGGAAGGAGGAACAGATGCACAATGGCAGGTCGAGAATCACATGAAAATAGAAATAGAATCAAATGAAAACTATTCATTTGTAACAGTTCATTTAAGGAAATGAGGTCAATTTGTCCTCTAGTAGTCTAAGCCTATAGCAGCATAACAAGCCAACCCTAATTATAGGATTTATCAAAAAGGAAAGTCTTAATCCCAGTCTTAAACCTGGACAATGTGTCAGCCTCACAGACAGAAACTGGAAGTTGGTTCCACAAGAGAGGAGCCTGATAACTGAAATATCTTCCTCCCATTCTGCTTTTGGAAACTCTAGGAACCGCAAGTAAGCCTGCAGTCTGAGAGTGAAGTGCTCTGTTAAGAAAATACGGAACAATAAAATCTCAAATATAAGATGGAGCTAGGTTGTTGAGAGCTTTGTAGGTTAGAAGTAAGATTTTGCATTAAATTCTGGACTTGACAGGAAGACAATGGAGAAAAGATAAAATTGGAGAGATATGATCTCTCCTACTCCAGTTAGGGTCATCCAGGTTTTTATGTCTTTAAAACATGCTTGTAGTCTAAGTAGCTGTTTGGATTAATTAGGTTTCATGGTCAAATTTAACTGTGTATCATCAGCATAACAATAAAAATGTATCCTTTGCTGTATAAGGTAAACAGTATTTGTCCAAGCACTGAACCTTGAGGAACTCCATGACTAACTTTGGTGTATGATGAAGATTAATTATTTACATTTACAAATTGGAATTTAAACCAATTTAGAGCTGTTCCTGTAATTCCAATATCATATTCAAGTCTCTGTAATAGAATATTCTGATCAACTGTATCAAATGTAATGCAGCATTGAGGTCTAACAGGACCAGAAACCTGTCCATTGTTAGTCAGAGGTCATGAGAATATCCTTTGTATCTTTCACCAGTGCAGTTTCTGTGCTATGGTGCGCTCTAAACCCTGACTGAAACAACTCTTCAAACAGATTATTACTTTGCATATCACAACAGTCATATTTCTATAATGTTTACAAAGGGATCTTTGATCAGTAGGAACAATAGACCTTGCTTGATAATTTCAGTAACTCATAGGTTATAGTGAGAGTCCACTATAAACAAACGTGTCTGAAGAATATTTTTGTTTAATTTAGTGGATTTATTTATTTATTGAATGAAGTGGTGGGTGTGCATTTTACACCTAGGCCTTCAATGGTGTGCTACCCGAATGTATCCACTTCTTAATACTGTCATTATGACTTCGTGGCTACATAAACCATCAATGATACACAGAAACACGGAATAATATGGTTCTGTATCACAGACGAGTATCTCATGTAGCAAGAATGAAAGCCATTACTGAAGCAAGAAACCCAATAAACTCAACTTCCAAGTTTCCTTCAGCTGCACCACAGACATATTTACCAATAGCATCAATATGGATGTAATAAATTGAAAAAAAAAAAAACTTGAATAAGAATTTTACTCACCTGAAGTTTTAATTATCGCTACACAAACTTCATCTTCCTTTCTTTCCTCTAGAAGAGCTCAGTTCCTCCATCCTTCAGGTCATCATGGTGATTATTCAACAAGTCTTTCTCTATCGCCATGAAAACAAACGTTGAGAGTCGAGTCTTTTCCATCATAATTCTGGCATAAATTTTAATTCACTTTAAGGGGCAGAGAATGTTTGCTCGACATGTGCAGATCACAACAAATGTAGTTCTCTATTTGAGCAGTCCACACTCTGACCGTCCAATGAAACGTGGGAATGTTGACGTAATGCCTGCTATAAGGCCCAGATGTTGCCAACTCAACATTTAACTGGTCAAAGCAACAGTTTCATTGCCATTTCCAACATATTTCATAGGTCATCTGGGCATTTTTTTTGTTGTTGTTGAGATGTTTCGTCCTTCATCCAAAGGACTTCATTAGTCCGAGGAGCCAGAACAAACTGAGTCCCACAAGCAACACACTCCCATAGTGGACCAACCAGTTTGTTGGTGATAAGTAAGGAAGGAAGTAAAGTTTATTTATAAAGCGCTTATCACAGACATAAAATCACAAAGCGCTGTACAATAAAATCAACGCTAAAATATACAAAGAATAAATCAAGCCTAAGAACTACAAGAAGCACAGTAAAATCATGACATAAAAGCCTGGGAGAATAAAAGTGTTTTCAGTTGCTTTTTAAAAACCTCAACAGAGTCAGCAGAACGAAGTTGCAGGGGCAAACTGTTCCACAGTCTTGGAGCCACTGACTGAAAGGCCCTGTCCCATTTAGTTTTCAGCCGCGTACGTGGAACATCCAAGAGGTTCTGTGACTGGGAGCGAAGGCCACGAGCAGCAGAGTATTTGTCAGCTTTCCATCACCTTCTTTATGAAAAAATTGAGAAACATGTTACAGTCATTGTTTGAGGTTAATGAAGCCTGGTGCGCTGGAGGAGATACAACACTGCTGATAGTATCAAATAACACTTTAGGATTGTTTTTGTTCAGGTGAATAAGATTGCTAAAATACGATGGCCTGGCATCACTAACTGCCTTGTTATAAGCACCAAGGAGCTCCTTAAAATATTCCCGGTGGGCAACCAGACCAGTCCTCTTCCACAAGCGTTCAGTTTTCCGACAAGAGCGCCTGAGTTCTCGAGTTTGATAGTTTAACCAAGGTGAACAGCGGTAAACGGGCCCACAGTGGGTTTTGCAAGGAGCAGTACTGTCAAGAATGGTAAGGCAGTGATCATTAAAAGAGTCAACCAGAAGCTCCACATCATCATCATCGTCGTCATCATCAGGAGGTGTCGTAAATGAAAAGAGGGAAGAAAACTCTGCGACTACAAAACTGTCAATAAAGCGTCTGCTCTTACAGGTAACCTGAGAAAAAGTCTCTAAATAAGATAAGATGGTTTCTGGGGCTGCCCTCTCCCCCATCGACTCTTCTTGAGGCAACCGTAGCCAAAATGGTTCAAAACATTAAAGTTCATGCTCAATAATCTTGTAACTGAAACGTCCAACAATAAAAGAAACCATCCAGATGATCTGACTTAACTTTGTTGGATTTTTTACCTGGATTATTGAGCATGAACTTTGATGTTTTGAACCACTTTGACTATGCTGCCTCAGAGGAGTCAACGGGGGAGAGGGCGGGCCCCAGAAACCATCTTATCACCAGCAAACTGGTTGGTCCGTTATGTGGGTTTCCTGCTTGTGGGACTAAGTTTGTTGTGGCTTCTCGGACTGATGAAGTCCTTTGGATGAAGGATGAAACGTCTCAAAAAAAAAAAAAAGAAACCTCCAGATGACCTGACTGAACTTTGTTGGATTTTCTACCCGGATTACTATTAGTTACCATTCTGCTACTTTTTTTTCCCTGTTTTCTCTGTTCTTGTTCTTATTAGAAAATAGATTTGTTATGCAAATTCATGTGAATAAAATTAGAATAAAAATCTTTTCAGCTGTTTGTTAAAAATGCTCTGTAGTAACGGGAACATTCAGATCAACTGAGCTGAAAAACATTCATCTGAATCTATTACGGGTTTCACAAAAGGCTCATCTCTGCTTTTTTGTCTTGTCTAAATAACTCAATTAATTTGATAATCTCTCTTTAGAGTCAGCTGCAGCAAAACAGCTTTGTAAGTCATTCACTGACATTCAAACACTGATACACACACCACCATCATCATCATCATCATCATTTTTAGAGGCTGCCATCCAGCATCAGTGGCAAGCCAGTATTTTCATTCATTGGCCTGAGAGAGAAAACACCTCCTGTAGCTGAGCAACTGTCAGGATTACTTTAAATCCTCGGGTGGAAGTAAGACACAGTGTGTGAGGAATAATGGGGGAGAATGAATGGATCCACACTGAATTGGTGTTGGGAAGAACAGACACCCAAATCCATACTGGATGGAAAAATGGGGAGAAAAGACTGATTACAGGCTACAAACAAAATCTTATTGATCTAATGCTAACATGTACACAAATGCCTCAGAAACTTTTGGCTCCTTCTTTGGTAATTTATGCATTTGGTTAATAATAAATAGGAAAAAAAAAACAAAATTAATGCTCGTTTGTAATCAGGGTTTTTTTGTGTGTTTGTGTGTAAAAATATTTAACAGATTTATGCTTTATGCTGAAACATGTTTAGGTTTTAGTTGGTGTAATTAAAGCTTTTCACATCAGCTGCACTGCTTAAATTAATTTTTCTAGTCTTATTTATTAAACACCAAGTGTGATTCTGCCAGTCATGAACTTGATTGCTGCTAATGATCTAATAATTTCAACAGAGCACACAGGCAACTGAGATCTGAGGTTGAGAATAACAAAAACAAAATGAACTAGAGAAATTGCATTTCCTGCGAAAATGCAGTATGAATGCTTATTGCAGAAAACTTGTTGAAAAACAGCTGAAATTAGCTAAAAACCTGCTGAAATGCTGCTGAACTGGAAGAACAAGCCTAAATTAGCAGAAGAAAGCAGAACAAAAACACACATTTGCTCAATTAGGTTTAAATAAGCAGGAATTAGCACAAAAATTAAGAAATTATGGTAGCTAAAAAAGAAAGGCTGAAATTAGCTAGAACCAGCCGAAAAGTATCTAAAAAGGCAGAATAAAGCTTAAAGTGAAACTTAAAGCTTAAAGGAAGTGGATGGAGCTGAAAAGAGCTAAAAAAAATGTGGAATTAGCTGAAAAAGCTAACTTCAGCACAAAACAGTTAAATAGTAGCTTAAATACCAGAAAAAGTTGAAACTAACAGGAATAAACTGAAAGAGGCATAAAATGCTGAAATTAGCAGAAGAAAGTGAATTAGTCTGAAAGAAGCAGAAATTATCACGAAAACCTTGAATTTATCTGAAATTAGCTAAATAATGCTAAAAAGTTAACTGAAAAAGTAGAACAAGCTTAAAATAGAAGAAGAAAGCAGAACAAATTTCTAGAATTCTCGAATTCTAGAATTGCGCCGCTCCAGGTGGCTGCATGTTGGAGCAGCTCTGTTACTTTCATTCTGAGATTTTGCTTTTGGAAACTTTAATTCCTCTTTTTCTGGATATAAATCACATTTTTTGGATGATTGTTTCCTCTGGTATCGAATGCTGTGCAGCTGGAAGGATTTTTACTGAAACTTTTTTTAGTTTTGGGCATTTGTTATGATGCGTAACCATGGCAACAAGGCTGTTTTCTACAACAACAGCAGCTGAATAACATCTCAAAAGCTGAAATAATATCTAAGCTATGGCCCCAACTCTCAAATGAGTTGAAAAAGATGTTCTATGGACGCATTCTCATCTACCTGACAGCTGTGCTCGAGTGCCTGATCACTGAGATCCTGGAACTAGCAGGAAACACGGCTCATGACAGCAGAAGGACAGGATCGTCCCTCAGCACCTACAGTTGGCTGTCCGCAGCTATGAGGAGCTCGGCAGACTACTGGGAGGAGTGGCCATCGCTCTGGGTGGGAGGAGTTCTGCCCAGCATTCAAGCGGCCCTACCGTCCAGGGGAACCAAGAGGCCAGCCGAGTCTGGGTGGACGGATCGGACGGCATCTGCAGCCAGTTTCTTAGGATCCACTGTGAGATGGACCTTTACAAGAGATCCTTCCCGTCTACAGCATCAGCATCGATAACATCTCTTAATGAAATGAGGATAACGAGTTACAACAACAAAATAATTTCCCTGTGGGATTAATAAAGTATTTTTGAATTGAATTGAAACAAGTTTGCCCACTTATGCTGAAAGAAGCAGAAATTTGCACTAAAAAGTGAAAATTATCTGAATAATGCTTAAATTAGCCACCCCCCACCCCCCCACCCCCCAAAAAAAAAAACCCTGCTGAAACTAATCTACAAAGGCAAAAAAAAAAAAAAAAAAAAATTCCAGAAGGAAGGGGAAAGAGCACATTTTTACTGAATTAGGCTGAAAAAACTTTAAATGCGTGCAAAAAATGTGGAATTAGCTGAAAAGCTAAAATTACTATAAAAATAGCTGAATAGTAGCTAAAATAGCAGTAAAAGCTGAAACATGCAGGAAATAAGCTTAAAGGAGCATAACAAGCTGAAATTAGCAGAAAGATCCTGAAAGGAGCACAAAACAGCTGAAATTAGCTGAAAGTATCTGAAAAAGTTTAAATTTGCACAAGGAAGCTGAAAAAAGCTGAACCAGTCAACGGTTGTAAACAGATCTAAAGATCTAAATATCTGAAGGATGTAAAATGAGCTCAATTCATTTTCTATGATACAAAAATGGGAAAAAAGGCTAATTATTTTAAAAAGCTAAAGTTGCACTAATACCAAAATTCATAGCAGGATTGTCCTGCAAGAGCTGAATGCTTATTGATTTGTTGAAATAGCTTGAAAACTGCAGGAGAAATGCGCCGAAAAAACGTACGGAAAAGAAATGGATCACAATAGTGTGAATGCTTGATAAACATTCACACAATGAAGCAAAAACAAATACACACATATTACAATTTATGTAATCGCAGTGATGTGCAACAACTGCAAAACATTTTATAAGTAAACATAAGTGACTCTGTAGCATAAAAAACTAACATTTAAAACACTTCTTGTGCTTGAGTCAAGAGACATCAGACTATTTGCAAATTCTGTGCACACATTGTCTCTGCTAGCGAGAGGAGAGACTGTTAAAGTTCAGCTCAGTCGTTCAGACTCTTTAGCGGCTGCTGTGCTTGTTTAACGAGCGGCCGCAGGACCGTGCCCTCGTTTCGACTCTCGCTGTCCTCCGTGTAGAGGTCGTGCTTGTGAATATAATCTATCACAGAGTCCGGGATCAGGTACTTGACGCTCAGACCGCGTCTCAGTGCACGCCGGACCTCTGTAGCGCTCGTCTCATTCCTCACCCATTCCCTCACTAGGAAAATGTTCTGTCTGTGGCGGTACAGTGTGTCTGACTCGTGCACGGCACGCTCGGGCTGCAGACTCCCTCGACTGACGCAGACGAGGCCGAACCGGCCAACCAGGTCTTCTACGTGATCGTCCAGCCACAGGCCAGGAATCTTGAAGGTGTTCAGGAAATCAGCACCGCACAAAAGCTTCAATCTGGGAGCTGGACCTGAGGAAGAGAAAAAAAAAACAGATTTGATGCATTATATTTTTAAGCTTCTCAACATTAGTCAAATAATAAAACTACCTAATAATTAGATAACTCAAGCCCGTTTCTACTGTTTGATATGAACTCATTAACCATGGGTTCAATTTTCATCTGTTGTGTTCCTGAAATGATTTTTCCACCATATATTCTGCACTTTGGCTGATTTCTCAGCCTACTCTTCCTGTGCCTTTATCTATGCAAATGCAACAGCAGAAATCTAATCCTCAAGTGGTACTTGTTTTGAATACGTAAAAATATTTCACTGGATTTTTGCCAGCTGGCTAATCCACAATCAAACTACAAAAATGCACCATAATACTACATGATTGACTAACTGCTCACACTGTCGAAGAGCCAACATTTTAAGCCTGTAAGCAGTGATGTTAGGGATATAAAATAAATAAAAAAGAACAAACTTTCACTGACTGCCAAATAAAAACATGTGACTAAAATTGACCCATTATTTCTGCAACTTATAAGATGCTCAGCAAGGTAGAGACAAAAGAAAGTTGCATGGAACACATTATTCCAGAAATTTTACTTTACTACAGAACCAAACACTGTGAACTTGTGTTTAAACACCCATACAGTGGGTGGGGTGGGTGAAACACCCACACTTGCCCCCACCCTCATTCGCCCCACTCTGGGCCCATGAGCAAGGCCCTTAACCCCACCATCTGCTCCCTAAACAGGTCGCTCTTGAAAATGAGTTCTCGTGGCTCAATGAGACTAACCTGGATAAATAAAGGCTAAATGAAAAAAAAAAAAAAAATACAAGAAAAAAGTCCAACAAGGCTGCGTCAGGTCTGGACGGATTCTTCTTTGTTGAAACGTTTCATCTTTTATCCAAAAGACTTCATCAGTCTGAGGAGCTGCAACAAACTCAGTCTTATAAATAGCACCTTCTCATAGTGGATCAACCAGTTTGCTGCGGACAGCCAGAACTAGTTGTTCACATGCAAAATATGTATAATTGATCAGAGTTCTCCTTGCACATTACTCTTATACATCGGGTAAACTAAACAGCCACTGGACAAAAGGATGGTCCAGCACAAAAGAGCAACATCATCAGACCTGGACTCTGTGGTCTACACTCATCTGCAGGCCAGCGCTCACTCTTTCAGGGATTAAGGTGTGCACATTGTCAGGGGAATTTTGGTAAAAGTTTATGGATGTTCATCACTGCTAATGTTAAATTAATGTTGAACCATGTGTGTGAGTTTAGAGAGGATCCTGCAGGCACCCAATAACTCCAAGGACGGTCTGTGAGCTGGGGAGCTGAGGCCATCATAACCTATAGTGCTGATAAGCGTGTATAAAAAACACTTCTTGTACACTGCCCGTTGCAGATTCTCATGACGGGGCTTTAAGCATGTAACTTTGAAACATATGTGGTGAACTCTGCCATTGCAAGTAAACTGGGATGAAAAATCTCCTGTCTTCGTGTGTGGCTCTTTAAAAGCAAGTACTAGGGGCGTAACGGTACGCTAAAATCACTTTTTGGTTTACTTAAATTTCAAGGAGTGCTCGGTTCGGTTAATTTTCAGTACAAAAAAGGCCAAAAAGAAGACTTGCAAGATGTTTATTTTGAAAATATGCCAAATAAAAATACGTTTATACAAAAATAAATAAAAAATTTCCCTGAAGTGGAAGAAGACTCAGCTGCTCAGCTCTCTGTGACATCCTCAGACTGCAAACACAAAGAGGTAAAAAAAAAAAAAAAAAAATGGAGTTAATAAGATTATAATTTTAAATTAAAAAAGTTAATTAGATCACAATAATACAATAACAATACCTCTTCTTGCACCGTCACCGAGTGAGGTGGTTGAATCTCTCGCTCATCATCATCAGCGCAGGGCTTGAAATCTGGGGTCGGGCTCGTTGACGATCAGTTTTAGCTTTTTCATAAAGTGCTGCTACAACTTTTTGGCTGAAGTGTTGACGTGATGGGATGTCGTAAGCAGCGGGGCTCAAGAACTTTAACCATATGCTTAAAGCCGGCGCATCAACAACATTCGGCCGTAGATCCAGAGCTTTAAAAACTCCTACAGCTTGTGTTATTGCTTTGTACTGATCTGAATTACCCGTTAAATGCTGCTGTTATCGGTCTTTGCACCAAGCTGCTAGAAGAGACATTCACGTTCAGATGATGTGGTTTCAAGAGCATTAACAACTTAGACGTGTTGCCTGCTGCAGATCCAATCTTCGTGAAACAACGCTGACACACAGCTTTGGATTTGCACAAGAAAGCCATAATGTTCCCAAACAGGAGACCGCAACGAGATGCTAGGCTGCTAATGCTACGCGTACTGCAAAACTATGCAACAATTAATAGCGCCGTGCTGAAACACGCATAGGAACTTTAGTTCTGTGGCGCATAATCTCTCGTTAATAAAATTTAATGAGTGAAAAAACAACAGAAACGGTACGCACGTGGACTGAACCAAACATGCTGTACTGAAATGGTTCAATACACCCACATGTACCGTTACACCACTAGTAAGTACTGGTAGATAATTAAGGATATTTTTGTACCTAACACGCACCCTTGATAGACAGGAACGCTGGAGATCGGAGTAACGGAAGCTATGTTTGGTAAGACAACCTATCCATCGTTAAACAGGGGCGGAGGCCTCTGTGTTCAACTGTCCCCCTCTTACAATGCTGTTATTGCAAGTATCACTCAGCCCCCTGTGAATAGCAAGCGAACTTCAGGGCACTAACGATTAGGCTGATGGTCCTCCTTTTGTGAACAATTTAGCTGTCATCAGAAAACTGGTTGTTCCACTATGAGAAGGCGCTGCTTATAAGACTGAGTTTGTTGCAGCTCCTCAAACTGAAGAAGTCTTTTGGACAAAAGACGAAATGTTTCAACATGAAGAATCCATCCAGAGGACCTGACTCAACCTTATCTACCTGGATTATTGAGCAGCATCAGGACAAGAAAAAGCAGACTGAAAAAGAGACTAACATACATTGACTATTGTATAAAACATAATTTTTTCATGGACTATGGCATCTGAGCAAAAAATGGATTGAGGAAACAAAATATTATCTCAAATTTTGTTTACATAAACCACAGTTTATCAGTGACAATGTTCCTGATAACAGTTATGGCACATTCAGAAAGAAATGAGATACTTTAAGGGAACACAAAGCACCACAAGGCTTGGAGCACAGGAGCATTATAGGGGATTGATTTAAATCCTTCCTCTGAGCCCGTTGAATACGAGTATTAAACTAATATTATCCCCTGCCATTCTACAGGAAATGAAGAAGCTGGTACTCTGGTGTGCCCAAACGACAAGTTGAACTTAAGCTCCAATCTTTAATACACTCACCATTTAAGATAAGTAGCCCTAAAACACAAAGAACAGCTAAGACGGTAAGGAATGGCATTAATGCTGTCAATATTTGATCCTAAGCAGCTGTATTTGAAACAGTCCTGATACGGTTGCAGAAAAGGTCAGAAGATTGATGCAAGAGGCTAGAACTCTTCTGGACTCTGCAGCTTTATGTGAAACAAATAAACATGAAATAGTTCAAATATTTCAGGTTGGAATAAAATGAATAACTGAGCTTACTCGTACAAAACAGGAAGATTTCTTAAAGTTAGGTAAAATAACAGCGATCAGAAGAGGCAGGTCTTGAATTATCCTACTTTTTCAACAATGACAGATTCTTACTTGAGACGTTTGTATTGTTTCCAACGGGGCTGCTGTGTGTTCCTGTGCTCGGCTCATGCTCTTTCAGAATGCGCTCATAATGATACCTGCCCAACAACAAAAGAAAATGTATTACTTCACGACAAAATACTAAATTATTCACTTCTCAATTAGTGTTCCTTACTCGCTATAATATTCTCCCATTCTACTGCATCATACTTTTTTTTTATACTGAATTCAGTATTTTTTTTTTCTCATTTCTCAAACTGACCGTAACTCGGAGAACCTCATAAAGGTACAAAAAACAAACAAGAAACCACTAGTGTGTGTTCAAACAAAGCTTCTTAAAGCTGGTCCAGTACTTTTCACTGTGTGTACATGTATGTGCATGTGTTTGTGAGCAGCGTGTGACGTGGTCAGCTAACAAACGACCTTGGGGACAACGGTCCAATTCACGCCTTGATCAGTACACGTGTTGTACAAACACGGCTTAGAGACGACCAGCTGGGAGGGGAGCACAGGGCACTTATGAGATTTGTAAAAATTAGGGAGCAGCAACTAGAGGGAGGATATAAAAAGCCAGCAGGAAAAAATGGCTGAAATGATTGATGCAAGGCAAAATCTGGGTCAACTTTTATCTAAACTGTAGGCAGTTTGACAGATTGGGTATCTACAGCAAAGTCCCAGATAAGTTATCCTGCTAGAAAACAGGTAGCTGCATTTTATACATCCTGTTGTCAAAAAAGTAGCAATTGATAAAAGTCCAGCATACAAATATTGACAACGGCTTAAGTAAGAGATACCAAAGGCCTAAATTACTCTCTCGACATCGTGTCAGGAGGTGGACATTCAGATTATTCAAGAGTCTTTAATGGGGAAAAAAATACTCATCAAGCTAACCCCGGGGTCTGCAACTTGAGGCTCTGGAGCCACATATGGCTTTTCAGACCCCCTGAAGTGGCTCCTTGTGGCTTTGACCAAGAATAACACAAACCTAAATAATCTTATATCTAAACTGACAACTAGAAAAAGTACTCTTAGCAGTTTTTTAGTCCAGATATTTGCAATAAGTCCGAAACATTTTTGCAGCAGAATGTCATTATTGATTTTAGGTGGCTTGGTTGCCTGTGTAAACTCATTTTTGATAATAGACATATAAATTAGTTATACATGCACGGTGTAGGTGATAAATAACTAACACAATTTTGAATGAAACTAAATGGTTGAAACTTATAGTTTTTATTTTTTATCCTAATTTTGAAGCTAACGCTCAAGACGCTTTTGTGGCTCGATATAAAGGAGAGATTGTAAATATGGTGCTTTAATTACGATGGTTAAAGACCTCTGAACTAACTTGTTTATTATTAATGAACTTATTGCTGAACTTTTTGACACATCGGCCTCAGCGTGTCAAGATCCACAGCACTACATATTCCCCCATCATCCCCAACACTGGCTCTCCGCAGGGGTGTGTCCTCAGCCCCCTCCTGTACACTCTGAGCAGTTGTATTGTGAAATTTGTAGATGACACAGTTGTTGTGGAACTGATATTCCACGATAAAGAGTAATCCTACCGTAGAGAGGTAGAGGATCATATGGACTGGTGTGGGTAGCACAACCTCCACCTTATTGTAGGTAAGACTATAGAGATGGTGGTGGACTTCAGAAGGAGGAGTCACACCTACTCTCTGCTGGTGATCGGAGGTACAGCTGTAGAAATGACCCACAGCTTCAAATATCTGGGACTCCACATTTCCAGGAATCTGACATGGACCATTAACACTCAGAACATCATCAAGAAGGCCTACCAGCACCTGTGCTTCCTCAGAAGGCTGAGGCAGGTCTCAACTCCCCAGTGCAGCCTATTGGTGTGTGATAGAGCACTACTATCAGAGGACCACTTATTGTAGTTTCCCTTCTTTGGAGGACATCTAAACCAACATTATGAAGGACCCCACTCACCATGTCTATAAACTATTGGACCACCTCCCCTCAGGCCAAAAACTACAGAGCATTAGGGCCAGAACAAGACTCGAATGCAGCTTCTACCCTGAGGCGGTCAGACAGGTAAGATCTGCCACTTCGTCCCTATGAGTGTATTTATGCATACATTTGATTTTTAACTTGCATTTAATGCATTTTATAATGTGGATGTGCATGCATGTATACATGCACGTATATGTATGTGCATATATCTATGTGTGTGATTTAGATAAGTTAGATAATATTTGCTCCCAAATTACAATTCAATTCAGTTTTCAACACAATTCAATTTATTTCTGTAGCACCAAGTCACAACAGAAGTCGTCTCAAGGCACTGAACAGAAACATCCACGTACATTATAAAAGCCAATTACCGGAAGTAAAAGTTATCTATATAAGGAAGCCAGCAGATTGTGTTGAATCTTCACTTCGTCAAACCTGGTCAAACTTTGGATAAACATAAATTATAATAAAACTAACATAATGAAAGGCTGGTAAATAAATACAGTCCTGTTCACCCCTGCATAAAATACAACCCCATTTTTAAAAACTGCCTTAAAATAAAATGTTAATCATAATGTGTTGCTAGCATCAAAGTGAGCAAATAACTTAAAAAAAAAATACAGTTTTATACAATCTTATACTCACTCAAAAACAACAGCATTTGTTTTCTTGCACAAATGTACCTTTCATTTAGAAACCATTCCTTATAACAAATGAATGCCCAACTATTTTGGGTTTGTTTTTATTTAAATTTTAGGTCTTCACCAGATTTTGTATCGAAGTTAACCTTTACTGTTTGTGTTTGCCTAACTTGCTCTGTTTAGTCAGCATTTGCTTCATGTATTATTTTATTACTGGAAGAACTTAATGAGTTCAGAAAAAAAGGTCTTGGAGTTTAGTTCTCTCATGTTGCTTGTCGTTTCCCCACATCCCCAGTTACCCTTATTATGTCTACAGAAGTTCGTGTTCTCTGTTCCTCATTTACTCACCTGGGGCCTCATGCATCAACAGTGCTTATGCACAGAAAGGTTGTGTGCGCCTTGTTCCACGCACACGTCAGGATGCAAAAAAATGAATGTTGCATGAAAGTGTGCGCAAATATACACACCTTATACACACATTAAATATACACACATGCACACATGTATGTAAATATACTCACGCTTGTACACACCTACACATTACACACTTGATGTGAGAATGTGCTCGCCTCTATGCAAACTTTTTCCATCCACAGTATCAGACTAGAAAGAAGTGAACGTTTCCTAAAAGCACCAACATTTGACTGCTTGTTTTTCTGAACTTAAGGGGTATTTAATAGAAATGAGGCATTCATGGTTTAAATCTGAACGACAAAACTGAACCACATTTAACCTCAAGCAACATAACATCTAACACGCCTCAAAAATGATCAAAACAGCCTCACTCCAATGTAAACTGTAAAAATCCTTATATTTTTGTCACATGTACATGTAAACATGCACACCTGTGAGACGCACAGACAGCTGAGGAGCATAAAGCGTGTGTGAATCGTCTAAAGAGCACTTTCACTCTCATGGTGAAGAAAACGGGGTCGGATCAGCAAATTAATTCAGCACATCTCACCCATGATGATTCCTCAGGTTCACAAAATGCAGACCATCTCATATATCCATAAATAGCTGCGTAAAGTCTTTAGTAATTTTGGAACAATGACAGCAGTGGAGCTGCAGGTCATCACCAATAGAAAAACTGGGAGGCAGTGTGTTTTGGGGATTACACCAACAAAATACTGATGGGAGTATTTCTCATTCGTCCCTGAGCCATGCCATGCCATGCCGGCTGTATGAGACAATCTCATCCATATAATGTCCAGATATATATAACATTTCCCCACACAGCTGCTGAAACGTTTTGTTGATACGCAGCAACTCCTTTCTTACATCAACTATTTAAAGAATAAGCTTCTAAGTTCAAGCTCCTGAGTGTTTGTGTACTGTAATCTATTAAACATGAGAAAAGTTGAAAATGCAGACCCAGAACTGGGCCGCTGGCAGAGCAGCGTCCCCCGTTCGCTTCATTCAACGACAACGCACACTCGTCTTTGTACGTGTGGCAAACATGTTTTTAACCCCACTACTTATTTGAGTGTCTCTGACACACATTCCACAAAATTCCTAAGTGTTCTGCATCTAGACTTTATTTATTTTTTTACATGCAGAGAAGAGAATCCCACATGCAAAACATATTTGCATCTATTTGACATATTTAAATGTAGACGTGTCAGGGGAGGTGTCTTATGTGCACTCAGGTCTGCATTCGTTGGGATGTATGAAGAAAAGGTGAGCAGGAACATGCGTGCACACGGTTTGATGGACATTTCTGTACGCATGCACTTTTCTGATTTTGTCCCTACGGCAGCTTTCAGTAGGAAAACTGTGCACACTTTGATACTGAAAATTGGTGTGCGCATCAGATGTGTCAACTGCATGCATGCATATTTTTGCACACCATTCTTTTCTTCATTCGAATGAATGTGGAACTGAGCGCACAGAAGACACCACCTCCCCTGACACACCCCATTTAAACATGCAAATAGATGCAGGTCTAACAGAACAACTTTGGCACACCGTCCTTAGTCAAACAGGAGTGATTTTGTGTTTGAAGCTGCGGTTGTCAGAGCAGCGCACACTGCAGAAGTACCGAAAAGGTTAAATGGTCAGACAGAAATGTTGGAGTGAAGGATGGCTGCCCATCTCCACTCATCCAATAACGTTAAACACCACTAATGAAATACACCCTGCTATTGTCATTAAATCAAATGTAAAAGGAAGCGCTGAGCTGTGCACTTCTGAGGCATTTCCAACTTTATCCATATGTTTCGTAACATAATTACTGTACACACAGAGGCACTTGGGGGCTTGGTAGACCTTTGAGGCTTGTTTTCAAGTAGTTGATCTCAAGAAATGAGTCCTTGCACATCAACAGAGCATTTCAGCTACGGTGTAGGGGAATTTAATATGTCAAGGCATCATATGGATTACCGCATCCCATACAGCTGGCATGGCTTAGGGATGACTGTGAAATACCCGACCTTTAAGCCAGCTCCCTCTGAAACATTCCTGCTGCAATGAATCCCAGCATGAGGATGACTTTAACTAGCATAC
This sequence comes from Nematolebias whitei, assembly GCF_014905685.2. NCBI lineage: Eukaryota > Metazoa > Chordata > Actinopteri > Cyprinodontiformes > Rivulidae > Nematolebias > Nematolebias whitei. The sequence goes on from NC_056506.1 coordinate 36,480,383, forward strand.
GGCTCAAACAGGACAATCAAAGAATGTGAGCAAGGTAAGAATGGAAGTGCCCCATAGACAATTCACATGCATTTTATGCACATCATGTGTCTTTGTGCCATGTAGGTGTGGTCACAGACTTGTGTTTACATCTACATGTGACAAAGGTAAAGAAAACTGCCGTTTACATCAGAGTGAAGTTATTTAGATCATTTTTGAGGCATTATATGTGTTGTATGAGGCTTAACGTGGTTCAATTCATCATTCGGCTTTAAACCTTAGATGCTCAAACACATGAGAAAACATTTAAATACCTGCTGGGTTCAGAAAAACAAATGGAGTCAAATTTTGACATATTTAGGTGAGTTTCAGTGTTTTTTAGTTTGAGACATTGGACTTACAGTGTGTGTGTGGCAGTACACACATTCTCATGGCAGGTCAAAAGTGTGCATGCTGACGTGTGCATGTAACCTGGAGCATGCAACCTTTTTTTCATATGCACCATTCGTTCACGAGGACCCCGTTTCCACTCAGCTTTTTATTAAGGCACATCTATTTTGCTACTTTTTTTTGGTGTTATTATTTCGTTTAGATCTACTAAAGTCAGGCTTCTTCACCCATTTTAGTTATTTTAATTTGAGAATTGGATTTTAAATGATGACACTTTTAGTTTTTGTATCTTCATTTTTCAGTCTGTAATACTTTGACACCTACATGTTTTAGCCAGGCCTCAACCCTCTGGCTGTTTTGAGCCGTTTAATAAATGTTGCCCTACCTCATAGTGACCACTGTCTCCGTCCAGTCTGATTGCTGACTTTCCCATTCATCAACCTTGACCCAGTCGGAGCTCTGAAGTGCCAGTTTTGCCATAGCAATGCGATGCTTAGCAAGTACAAGACCTTGCTTTCCATAGCCATCACTCACTGGAGACACAATGCCTCCCACTACATCATACTGACCTAAAGAGAAAAAAAAACGTCATTATAGGTAATAAAAATGAAATATTATTCATTAAAGTATTTTATCGGTGATACTGAGGTAGTATCATGAATTTATTGTCAGACTTTTGAAGATAAAGGATTAAACTGATCTTTTGTAATTGGGAGATAAAGATATTTGAGCAAAACATTTTTAATAGCTTACATTATGTTACACTAACGAAATGTTTAGATGCAGCTTTCAACAGCGAACTCAACTTAAACAGGTGCAAATTGTATAAATCCACAACAGAAATATTTGCATTGAAACAGAGAATAAAAATTAGAAACAAAACAGTTCATAAGTGCAGCATTAAGTGCATCTAACAATAAAGTCCATGCTCAATAATCCAGGAATACAATCCAACATTTTTCAGTCAGGTTATCTGGACAGTTTCTTTTTTCTAATAATGATTTTCAGGCAAGTCAGCTGATATCTAAGAAGTTATTGGTCAAAGAAAAATCTGTAAACACATTAGTGTTTCTGATAACGGTAATATGAATCTTGCATACATTCATAAACCATCTTAATATGAAAGATCTGAACAAGTATAATGCCAAAAGAGTAATAATTGCTTTTATGGCCATGTGATGAGGTCATTGCCCTTATTAAAAGCAACTATATGATGCAGATGGTACTGTATTTACATAAGGGAACTGTCTGCTGACAGTTTACATCAAGACACATAGCTTATCTCACAAAATGATACAAGCAGAGCTACTTTAGGTATATGGATATACCGGTAATTAGTATCCTTTTTGTTAACCAATAGTCTCTTTTTGATAAGGTAATTTGTACAAATTCAAATTCAGGAAATAGGAGAATATATACTGCTAGCTTGTTTTGTGTTCTAAGTTCCTTTTGAGGTGGTTTTTAAATAAGATGTCTGCCATTTAATGCTGGATAGGCTACTGGAAATTCTTCTTCTAATTAAGGTGAGAATACTTGTCTATCAATTAAGTGGTTTTCAAACAAAAATATCTAAAACAACAACAAAAAATATTTAATGATGATGTAATCTTACTGGATAATGTATTTTGATCTACTAAACGAGTCTTTTATAAAATGTATTCTTATTTTTAATCTACAAGTCTTTTGTTTAACTGCAGGCACTACCATTTACTTGAATTTACTGGCACTTTCCCCCTCTTTTTAGAGTGCAGAATTCAGGACAATTCTTATTTCTTAAATCTAATTCTTACAATTCCTGATAGTTTCACTTAAATGTAAAATTAGCAGTTTAAACACACTCTTGCAAATATGCAAGGAGCATTGCAGAGTTTAATATTAAGTCTTGTACTATCAAACAAAAACATAACAGTAGGGAAATAAGCTTTCATTTTATTTCTTCATTTATTACTTCATTTTGTATTTTACTATTTGATTGAACGCCTGCTTCACCTCTGTTGATCATTAGGTTGCGGAAGAAAAAATATGTTTAAACATACGTTTTCAAATGACACAAAAATGTATATTTTTGCATGCGTGACCAAAAATAAAGATCAAGTTTGGAAAGATCTGTAGAGTTAAACATGCTCATCACAGAACACATTAATTTGGTTATTAGTTTATTTAAAAACAAACAATTAGCTGGGTTTAAAAAGAAAATCTTACAAACACTGAGGTTAATCAACATTGCATAAAGTTAAAACTATTGGTAGAGTTGATGCAAGTTATGATTGGAGCAAACCTGTGCAGTGCATGTGGTCCCTGGCCAGCTCAAACAGCCTCATGTGCTGATTGGTGATTGGATTAAAAGAGCCACAGGCTAACAAAACTAGTGGAACGCGGCAGGCGGCCCTCATGGTTTAGTCTGCTGCACCGTGGTTAACGAGCCTTAGAGGAAAGTAGAAGGAGTGTTACTAAAATTCTGCAAGTGAACTGATGATACATGAAGGTGAGAGCAAAAAGTCAAAGCTGTGATCCCAATTAACTGTGTAGTCAAAGACCAGCTGAACAGTATCCTTTGAATTTAAAACAGCATCTCTGGTAATTCCTGACTAAAACTGCAGGTAAAAGTTTTTTATTTTTAAAGTAGAAAATATAAACAAAGAACATTTTTTATACAAATAAAATACACTGTACTACAGTGGCTCTACAGGGGTGTTTCCTTTTAAAAAATCCACATAAAACATAAAATTAGCCACTCATTACTAAAAAGAGATCAAGTGTTTAATTACTATTATTATTTTTAATTTGAGTAGTAACCTAATCTGAGGTTAAAGTTAAAAACAAGACTAAAAGTGCAACCCATTAAGCCAATTAGGTGTCCCTACATTTCATCTGGACAGCACATTTTGCCCAGGAGGCGTAAACTTTTAAGCAAAACCCCACAGAAGGTTTTTAAATGCAGTTTTTCCTAATAAGACACACTTTGTGGTTTTATTTTTAAACGGCGTGTACATATAACTAGTTTATACTATGACCCTCCTCGAGCTCACTTAATGGGCAGACGATAGCACCGATTGCATTGAGCTGGAAGCTAACTAAGTTAAATTAGCCGACTAGACGCGACATTCCGATAATTAAATTATTCAATGGATAAAGCAAATAGGTCACACCAATAAAATATCATATTCCATCTTAGACTGGGCATAACAGAACCAGTGTTTAACAGAAAAAGTGTTAATAAGCTGAGTTATTTACCTTTCGTTTACATTATGTGAGATTGTGTTACACTAATTGCGCTCCCCAGTTTTGTGGAGGCTCTCGCTCGATGGTTCCGCAGGTAAACACGGCAGAAGTGCGACCTCTGATGGATCATTATTGGACTGCTTGTAAATGAGCTCTCCATGGTACTGAAAGATGTCGAGTAGATTTTCAATTCAGTTTGTTTTTAGAGAGCCAATTCACAACAGAAGTCATCTCAGGGCACTGAACAGAAACATTTATATACATAAAAGTAAATTAATATTATTATTTATCTGAGGAGCAGACTGCTTTGATTTTAACTTCATCATGGACTCTTATCTTGAGCAAGCATGAAGTCATCAGTGGAAAGGAAAAACTCCCTCAGGAATTTTTGATTTAACAGTTTGTTTTCTGCATGCTGTAAAGCAACTTGCTGTTTTATAACACTGTCACAGAGAAATAGAGGAGATATGGATCTGGATAATTATCCCAAATCAATTCAATTTTTGATGTAAAATAAACTTTGTTACCTTTTAAAACAAATATGTCTGATATTTTTAAGTGTTGCCTATGTGGACAATTATCTTTATATGAAAATTTAAAAAAGACATTAAAAGTAAATTACTGAAATAGAGTTGTAAGAACTTTTTTTCACAAATGACCTAAAAAAACCTTTGCTTATAACTTTGTGCACAGAGCTCCTACACTGTGAGCACTCATAAATAATGAAATTTCTCAGGCAAATTTATTTAATCAGAGTGAAAAGTTTTGTGTAAAACTCCAGACTATTAAATAATTTATCAGCTTTAGTATATAATGTAAACATTCTCCCTACTTCCTAATTTGTGACCTTATTTTTTTTATTCATTCCTTTTGTTGTTGTTGCTACTCAGTGGGGGATGACACAATTTTCCGAGAACAAGTTCACTACTGCTCAGAAAGTATATACTGCATAATGCACTGATCTGGACATCATTGCAATATTACAGCATCCATACACCCCGGTATGCTTACCATATGTCACTGGAAACTGTTTTCAGGCCTGAAAAAAAATGAGGCATTGCTAAGCACTTATTTATCTTCTAGAACAAAAAAAAAAAAACAAAAAAAAAACCAGCTGTTAAACAAATGTAAAATATTTCTTTCTTTCAGTTACACAAGAATACTGTGAAATTATTTGCATGAAACAACAGGGGTATCTTTGTTTTTCACAAACTCACTTAATGTTTATTTTCCAATACACCTGTATACAAATCTACAATTTGTACAGAATAGTAAAAACAGGTACCTGTTGTACATTCACCAACAACTGTCTGTTGTATTAGTTGAATTATCCCTTTTGACTTGCTGACCTAAATTATTGCAATCTTCTGTATTGCATGTTGGATCATTTCATAAACAGGTCTCTCTAGTAAATGAGTCCTCATGACTCAGTGTGGCTAGCTTGTATAAATAAAGGTTGAATGATAACAGTCCCCTTTACCCTGTCAGCGCTTTGTTGTAACATTACCTTTATGCCATCGAGCATGGAAACAGACTTTTGAAGTGTCTTTTGTCTAAGTAATCTCATGCAAATGTGTCCCTCAGTGTATCAGCTGCCATGCTTGTGTGCCGTATCTTTGTTATCCTCTTAACTCACTTGAGGTCTTCTGCTTCTAATCCCTAGGACACACACCCATCTTCATTAGAAGAAGAAGAAACATTGGGGAATTGTTGAAGAACATGTGGCCATTTGAGAAAATTGTGACTACAGTGAGTGAAAACTAAAATAAATGATTTTGTGAAGAGGAGTAAAGATTTAGATGCTCTTGTTTGGGAAATACTGATAAAAATACACTGTAGCAGTTTGCGTCATTCAAAAATGAATGCAGCTTTAAGAAATACAAACATGTCCGGTTTAAATCACAGCTTAATTCAATAAAAATTACAGTTGCTTTATTTTTGTTGGCGTCAAACAGCTCAAGTCAGGATTGCAATTTAACCAAACCATCAGAATATTTTGTATGGTTTCTCAGTCAGTCTGTCAGCAATTTTTCCTCTCCACAGTTCTTATCAAAACTCCAATAGGTCAGCATATTCACATTTATCTCATACAAACTGCTTTGATTTGATCGTTTCTAATCTCGTGTTTTTTTTGTTTTTTTTTTGCAGATTTGTACAAAGCTAACAATAAATTGTCAAATATTTTTTAAAAGTTTTTTTTTACATTGAAATCAATTAAGGAGACCATAGGAGGAAATTACATGTAAAAAGTTAATTTTCACCTACTACACTAAAGGAGAATTTATTAAATGATCTCAATTATGAAATAAAAACACTTGGTTATTAATCGATTTGAGAAACTATATAGCAAAAAATATTAAGCTGTTATGAATTAGTGAAATGGCACAAAATAAAATTGGTGATTTGAATTTGGGATTCATTTGTGGATGAATGTTATACAAACATGGCAATGTGAAATTTGACATTTGGCAAAGGTTATGAGTTTTTATCCTCCCTGCTCTCTTTTCACTCATTTATAATTTTGTTGAGTTTTGGATAGTATCTGTGTATTAATGGTCGTTTGCAAAATTGTATGAGTGAAATAAACGATTAAATGGAAATTTATATATATATATATATATTTTGTAAACCAAGTCAATTTTGCAAAATAAATTCAGGCTGTAACAAATAGCAATGTTCTATTCTTCAAAACAAAAGTTTGTAGTTAATTAAATTCTAATAAAAGCGTTAAAAGTCCTCAAAGTTATTAAAATTAGGTTTTATGCTTATAAATTTAATTTTATGTTCGTTCAGATTTGTTTTGATGCGTTTATTTGACCTGTGGTGGTATTTTTAATCCAGCCGTTTCTTTTATTGTGAAAAACTCTACCCGGAAGCGTTGGTTTGTTAACGTCGCTTCAACAGAAACTCCCTCTCTCTCTCCTTGCTCACAGTATGAGCGATAGTCTCTCGACCCTCCCGACGTTCCCTCGCGCGAGCCGCCAGTTGAGAGAACCCCCTAGCGCCTGAGAGGTGAGCCAGGATTTTAGAGGAGCCGGAGGACGCGAAGCATCTTAAACACGTCCCGAACTAAACATGCTCGTGCTGTTTTGGCTTGTCTGGGTCCACTCCTGTGCTGTCGGTGGAAAAGGTAAGAACACGAAAAGAAAAACAGGCGGAAAAAAATAACCATTTGTAGCTCTGAAATGTTTGTTTTTGAAGGATTTGAGTTAAACAAGTTGTCTCGCTGTCAACTTTGTCGGCATTTTGTTTGTAAAATTGAACTAGGATGTCATTTATTTTCGCTTAATATGCTTATAAAGAGATATTGACTAGTAGAGGTAATCAGTGAGGGTTCGTGGGTATTTTTTGTACAAAGTTGGTCTACTACAGTAATTTGGAATCGCTGTAGGCCACTACTTTGTATTGATTAGATAGTCTGGTAAGTTCTGATGTATTACAACAAAATCAAAGGTCCAGATTAAAATCTGTTCCTTTTCCATTACTTGAGCAGACTGATGATTTGCTCTGTGTCAGAGGCTTTCCAAACAGGAGGTGGGCCTCCCCATTGGGGGGGCTTCAGAGAAGGAGAGATTCAGTGAGTGGAAGTGAAAAATATTACATCACTTAATGCATTAGTTATTAAAGCATGCATGGCCAGCATGAAAACATATTAATTCTGCAGACTCTCCCCTTTTATAGATTCAGAAAGTAGCTAATAAACGCCTTAGGATGAACTTTTTAACAGCTCAACTTGTGAATCCATGAACATCATGAAACTGAATTGCATTTCCAAAACTAACTCAGTCTGACTTGATGCAACACTTTCTGATATTGCTATCCTGATGTGAGGTCTGGTTGGACATTATTTTTTTTTTTTAAAGATACACAAACAATGGCAACTTATTAAGATTATAGAAAACATGAGGACACTGTCGGTAACGGATGGTAGAAGCAGAAGAGTTGCCATCTCAAATGTTTTTGATTTTCATGTCGGTTTTTATCACATCACTAAGTTATCCGGTTTAGTCCGATTTTAATGAAACCTCGTTGTCAGAAAGGCTTAAACAAAATAAAAAAAGAAGGAGTTCAATAGTGTTTTCCCACCAGTTTTAGGCTTATTTGAGACAGGAAGCAACTGCTTTTTTTTTGGTGGGTAAAGATGGATGTTCTGGAAAAAGGTTGATTGTATTCCTTTGCTTTGTGCATTCTATAAACATTAATAATTGCCTGATTGGGGAATAAACTAGTTCTGTTCAAAGGAGAACTGGCATACTGGGGAAATGCTCTCTTCTTAACACTTTTTTCCTGTAAGCCTTGTTGCTTGTGCGATCAGTAACATGGGAAGCATATAGCAGTGATGTAAGTCTAAAGCTGCTGTTGGCCGGTGATTTGAAGATGATTTGTCTGTCCTATGATTACGAGGAAGAGCAGCCATAGTCGAAGCGCTTTGTTCAGTCACATCCTCACCCTGTGAATCTCACATCTCCTGTCTCTCTCTGAGTCTCGGCGGCTGGTGTTGCCAGTGAGGGGAAGCGGTGGTTTACAGTGGTATTAATTGGGTCTCTGGAGTGAGAGCGCCAGGCTGTCTGTCTGCACTAAAGCAAACATTATCATTATTTTTGCTGTTTATAAAAGCCTTCTGTATGGCCAAGAGTCAGAAGGAAGGCTAACTAAATTTAGGGTAGTGTTTGAGAAGTGGTTGTCTCTGTAGAGACTCCAGTGTCTTATTTAGTTTTCAAAGGTGAATATAATGACCTCTGTTCCCTAAATTAGAGAGACAATGCAAGGGGGGTTGTTTTTTTTACACCATCTTCTCTCTTATATACAGTTTAAGAAAATTACAATACTGATCATTATTGGTTATTTATTGATATCATGTTCTTGCTAAAGTATTGGCTGTGATGCTATGAAAATAAATACGGTTATCTGTAATATTAAATTAGTTTTGTTCAATAAGTATTTAGTTGTTTTTTCTTAAGATATTAATTTGCTAATTTAAATTGGAACAAAAACTAACAAACAAAACTCTTCTGTGGCTTAAGTACCACATTTCATTTTCTCTTTAAACTTTTAAGTCTTCTTCTTCTTCTTTCAGCTTTTTCCTCTTCAGGGGTTGCCACAGCGAGTCATCCTCCTCCATCTCACTCTGTCCTCTGCATCCTCTGTCCTCACTCCAACTACCTCCATGTCTCTAACTGCATCCATACATCTTCTCTTTGGCTTTTTTCTGGCAGCTGCATTTCTAACATCCTTCTACCAATATACCCACTGTCCCTCCTCTGGACATGTCCAAACCATCTCAGTCTGGCCTCTCTAACTTTATCTCCCAGTTGTTCAACCTGTGCTGTACCTTTGATGATCTCATTCCTAATCTTATCCATCCTTGTCACTCCTAAGGAGAACCTCAACATTTTCATTTCTGCCACTTCCAGTTCTTTCTCCTGTCTTTTTGTCAGTGCCACTGTCTCCAGACCATACAACATGGCTGGTCTCACCACTGTCTTGTAAACTTTTCCTTTAATTTTTACTGACACTCTTTGGTCGCAAATCACTCCTGAAACTTTTCTCCATCCACTCCATTCTTCGTGGACTCTCTTTTTCACCTCTTTACCACACTCTCCATTTTCCTGGACAGTGGATCCCAAGTACTTGAAGTCCTGCACCTTTGTGACCTCTGCTCCTTGTAGCCTCACTGTTCCACCAGCCTTCCTCTCATTCACACACATGTACTCTGTCTTACTACGGCTGACTTTCATTCCTCTTCTTTCAAGTGCATACCTCCACCTCTCCAAGTTCTCTTCCACCTGTTCCCTGTTCTTACCACAGGTCACAATGTCATCTGCAAACATCATAGTCCACAGGGATTCCTGTCTGACTTCATCTGTTAGTTGATCCATCACCAGAGAAAACAAGAAGGGGCTCGGAGTCGATCCTTGATGCACTCCCACCTCCACCTTGAAGCTATCTGTCACTCCTACAGCCCATCTCACCACTGTTCTGCATGTCCTCATACATATCCTGTACCAGTCTAATATACTTCTCTGCCACTCCTGATTTCTTCATGCACCTCCTCCCTTGGCACCCTGTCATATGTTTTTCTAAAGCAAATCTTTCTTAAACTTTTAAGTTTAATCTTAATTTTTTTAATTATCGCCTGCCACCAAAGGCAAGAAGTATAGTTTTGCCCGTGCATGTGTGTGTGCATGTGTGTGTTTGTCTGTAGCATTAGCAACAAATCGCTTGATCCGGTGAACTAGTGTTAATGAAAACTCAGACATGAATCATAAATGAACAGCTTGTGGAGTCAACCCCATTCAATATGGCTGCCACCGCTTATCAGCCTTATCAAATGGAAATGGCTGTGATCTTAGTCTAAAACTCTGGCATGGAGGGGATATACATTCCTTTAAGGAATGCTAGGTCTTTAAATCAGTATGAATCAATGCTCTCAGGCTGTTACCTGACTGATTAAACCATTAGCAGAATCTTAATAATCCAGTCTAATCCAATAAAAATAGACAATCAAACATCTGTTGTTGAATTAGCCTTTTTTGTTTAAACAACCAAAAACTAACTGATAATACTTAAAGGTTGAAACATATTTGTATGGCAGACAGATATTTTGGTGCACACTGCTTTGCACATCTGGGGGAGCTTTACTTGTATGGATCTGAGTCTGAAATATTCATGTTTCTCTGTATTCTCACTGTTATCAGCTCAGCTGCCTGCCCTGGTTTGCATAATTCAAACTGACCAGTGGTGACTCAGAAAAAAAATTATATAATTTCCTCACACTTGATCAGACTTTTCATTGTTAAAGGAAAGCCATTTCCTGCTTTTCAGAGCTAGATCGATGGGCGCTGAGTGCCGTCTGGATGTTTGGCTGTTGTGTAGGAAAAACACAAAGGGATGTTTTGTTGTGCGCAGATTTTCCGTTCAGAAGCTTTACGAGCTCAGCAGAATACAGCATACAGTATGCATGAGACAAAGGGTTTGTGCTGAATACCTTCACATTAGATGCTGGGAAACAGAGCAGAGTAGATAAGTGCCAAAGACTGAGAGGATTTGGGAGGTACTAAAAGAAAAAGAAGGAAGGAGAGGAAAAAAACCCAAGATCTGATTTATGGGGGTCTTTTCAACGCAGCCGTCCAGTTGTGTTATCCATGCCAGGACATAAATTGCGAGAGCGATGTGGAGCGCGGAGGCATAACTCCGGTTTCCCTCTGCTGTGCAGTGACTGGTGAAACAAAGTCTGATGGGAAGTGTTCTGCCCGTTTTGTTGCTCCTTTCCTCTTTACTGTCACTCATGTCCTCCCTGTCTCTGCTTTCACAGTCGTGTTTTTTCGCCTGCCTCTCTCTTCCGTCCTTTGACTCTGCATCACTCTTGGCTGTTCTGCTCCGTTGAGCTGATGCCATTCAGAGGGCAAAAGCCACAGAGAGAGATGTTTCGTCATTCTCCTCACTTTTTTTCCATGCTTGAGCAGCCCTACTTCTGATTTCCAGAGTTGCTGCTGCTTCCTCTCTCTCTCTCTCTCTCTTCACAGTTGTGGATTTCATTCCAAAGGTTTATGGGCTTAAGTGAGATGTATAAATGGGGTCTACACTCTGCCTTACTTTGCCTTTCTCTTTCCCAGAGTTCAGGTCCCTTTACAATTCCTGTTCCTGTTCTGTTCTGATTTATTTATTTTTTTAACATCTGCTCTTGTTTGCTGCTCACATTTCCGACTTAGCCTTTAATCTCACTTATTTTTTTTTGTTTAAATTTTGTTTGTTATAGCATTTGGCAGCATGAGGAGGAATGTTCGGTGTGAGTGATCCTTGAATTATATGCAAATGATGCTGGATATGCTAATGTAAGTCCTAATTTGGAAGTTAATTACTCAGCACTGCTAATTATAATATGTCTGATGAGGCGTAAGGTGGAGGAGAGAATTCAAGCAAGGGCTGAGTGGTGGTACGTGCGTTGGCTGTGAGGGAGAGAGATGTTTGGTTTTAGGCCTGTGCGGGTGCCAGAATTACACCAGCTGGTCTAAGAGCCCCTGTGGGGCTTTCTGGTCAACACTGCTCAATATGTGGTGGATAAACATCGCATGCAGTGCTGACTTCACGGGGACAGTCTTCACACACTCTTCTCATTATCTCACTAAAACAATAACACTTACACACTCCTGCACTTTAAGTTTACTTAAGTAGACAATTGTACCACATTAGTGTTATATTATATATATATATATTTTTTTTTTCCACACAATGATTTGACTGAGCTACTGGTGCTGCTGAGAAGAAAACATTAGGAGAAGAAAGAGGGAATAAAATTATAATCTGCACTTTGGAAACCTTGTAGAGTGTCTGATTTTATCTGGACTGTTGTTCATTCGGTGTTTGTTCATATTTTGTGTTCGTTTTCTGTCACAAATACCTGTACATGCTGATTGGTTTTCTAAAACTTTAGGTTGAACACAGTGCAATGTCTGGAATTCAGGTAGATCGTTAGAAATTGTGAAATAGTGGATAGGCCTGTTACGATAACAAATTTTGCTGAGCGATAAATTGTCTCAGAAATTATTGTGATAAACGATAATATTGTTTGAAATTTGACAATAATTAGTAATTATTGTCAAATTTAAGGAAAAAATGTTGGTTAATTTGTTTTGCATGTAGTATCTTTTTTGACCACCAGATGGCAGTATAAGACAGTTTGAACTGAAGGATGGATAGTGAGGGAGAGAGCAGCGTGTCTCTTTAAGAAAAATGGGAGGGAGGCCCCTTGATGTGACATGGGCTGTCTCTCTTCGATTCTCAAAATGGCGGATGCTCGGTGTGGTTTGAGCTCTTTAGCATAGCATTTTTCACACAAAGCTTTTAATAAAAAAATCAGTAAACAAGTTTTCAGGTTTTTTTTTTTTTTTTTTTTTTTTTTTTTCAGAGAAAAACTTTTTACTCAAAGGCACGGGTTTCAACCGTGAATTTTGGAGCTTTGACAAAATGGAGGTTTTTTTTCCCCCCCGAGGTTGGCCTGTTAGCTTAGCTCGTAGCTTAGCTTCTCAGCTTTGCTGCTTTTAATGATCCAAAAACGTGATTTTGGATGGTTAAAATGGATTTTAAAGAGAAAAGAGAACGAGAGGGGTCAGTGAAGAGCACCGGAGTTGATCCTTTTGTCATCCAGTGTCTTCAGAAAGAGAGAGACACGAAGAAACGATAAAGTCGATAAATGAAAATGAGGTTGATAATTTTCATTTATCATGTGATTAATTAATTTATTGTTTATTGTGACAGGGCTAATAGTGGATCTATTTAGCAAAAAAAAAAAAAAAAAAAAAATCCTCAAACTAATTTACTTTCTGTGCAAGGTCAAGGAAAAACAAAAACATCAGGAATCAAGGTATAAGACATAAAGCTGTGAGAAGAAGGGGTGCAAAGGGTGCTGCGGCACCCCCGATGGGTGGTAGAGGACATGCATGTCCAAATGCATTGTAAAATATTTATGTATATTTATAAAACAAACAATAGAATGGGTTTTATTGCTGCTGCACTTGCTTAAATTCAAATAAGATAGCAATATTATTGTGTGTTGTATTTAACCAGCGCTGGGTTGTATATCTGTGTGCAAAACCACATAAAACCCACAAAACATTTTATAGTCTGTCTAAATTCCATCCATCCATCCATCCATCCATCCATCCATCCATCCAT
>NC_056506.1:36493748-36542243 GCF_014905685.2 Nematolebias whitei
ACATCCATCCATCCATCCATCCATCCATCCATCCATCCATCCATCCATCCATCCATCCATCCATCCATCCATCCATCCATCCACATCTATTACCCTCTAAATTACACAGCATATTTTTAATATCTATGTTTGGATATGACAACATGCAGATCAAGCGGACATTTCACTGCATATACAGTATCACTCAGATTTCTGGGTTTCAATCCTGGGTTGGACCTGGGGTCTTTCTGTGTGTAGTTTGCATGTCCTTCTCGTGCTTGCATGAGTTTTCTCCAGGTACTACACTTTCCTCCCACAGACCAAAAACATGCATGTTAGGCTGCCTTCATGCCCAGGCCTCCCTTGCAAATGAGATCTATGATTTCAATGGGATTTGCCTGATTAAATAAAGGTTAATAATTTGATACTATGGATGTTTAGTCATACAGATTCACACATGCCCCGTGCTTTGATGAGATTAATTGACAATAAGACCAAAACCATCAGGAAAGAATAAAAAAAATAAAAAAAATTAAAGCTTGCACTCTTACTTTTGATTTTGTCCAATTCTTTCTGTCTATCAACTTTACTGAGAGCTCACTCAAACCTGTGTGCTGCCAATCATGGAAAATGGCACTAAATAATTGCAGTAAAGCACTGATACCGTTCACTTGCTCAATTTTAAAACGTAAATGATGCAACCTTTCAGAACAAGCGGAGCTTCTTAAAAATTCACTAACAAGAGGAAAATACAGGAGCTACATTGTTTGCTGCAAAAACACAGACTCCAAAGCATATAAGAACCTGAGTGATAACGGTTTCAGCATATGTTCATCATGCAAAAAATCCAAATCTTAAAGTTCATCAGTGTCTTGTTGCAGCGAGTTATTAAACTGAGATGCGGTGTCCCACGAGTTGGTGGCGTTCTTACTTTATCTCATTTCTCCAGACACCAAAGGCTTGCAACTTCTTATTAAACAATAGGCTGTGGTGTGTTGTGACTCAGGATAAAGCCTGAAGTCAGGAAGATGAGCACCACACATCATTGTTTAAATATGACTCAAACTTATTAGCCTGCAGTGGATTTGTACACCCAATAAAACGCGTTAGCATTGTACAGTCTGTTCGGTTCCAAGCAAACGCAAGAATACAAAAAAAACAACAAAAAACACACAAATGCACACCCACTCATGCACACAAAGCTCTTTTCATGTTACCCTGGACTCGATTGAGTCATCGCCTTCATCTTCCTTTCAAGTCGCCTTGTGTGGGTCTCTTGCATAGTCAGTCCAAAACATTACAATATGCTTTGATATGGCTTCATGTAAAAATTTCCACTGCTTCTTTCTCCATCATGTTGAAACCACAAAGGAGTTGTGTTTTTTTTTCTTCTTCCATCATTAGATACAATGAATCTGAAATATTGGTGAGACAGGTTTAAAGTGAAACAAGTTGAACCGAAGAAAAAGCTTGTAAGTTTTCCTACGTTGCAACCTAATGTGTGACTGAAATAGTCAAAACGGCAATACCTTGAGAGCGAACTGAGACACACGTGTGTGCAAGTGTGTTTAAGGAGTAGAAAACTGGAAAAGAGGTTTGTGATGTTTAGCTGAAACCTTCACTCGCAGGTGCGTGCATAAACAGACTTTGACACCTGGTGAATGTGGAGCTGCTCAGGAAGAAATAGCTCACAGCATGGAGGAGAAATGAAAGCGCCAAGAAATGTTTTAATTTTCACAACTCATCAGTCAGAAGAGTTATCGCGGCTCCTTTGTATTTGCCTTCCCTTTTTTATGCTTGCTTCCCCTCAATCTCAACTGTCTCGGTCTTTGTCAGTGATTGTCTCGTATTTTTCACCTACTAGCAGGAGCACAATGGCACGGAGGAATGAATTGTGTGTCACATAAAATGCCAGAGTTTTGTCGCACAGATCACTCACATTCACATTCCATTTTCTTCTTTCTCGTGCACAGCTGATGGTCTGGGGCTTCACTTTAATTGTGTGAATGTTTATGAAGCATTCACACTATTGTGATCCATTTTTATTCCGTACGTTTTTCGGTGCAATTCTCGTCCCGCAGTTTTTAAGCTATTTCAACAAATCGTATATCAAAACGTTCAGCTGTTTCTGGACAGTGCTGCTATGACTTTTGATATTGGTACAACTTTAGTTTATTTGAAATATTTAGCCTTTTCTGCCATTTTTTTTATCTCGTAGAAAATTAATTGAGCTCATTTTATATCCTTCATATTTTAGATCTGTTTATAACCTTTTACTGCTCCTTTCATATTTTATTCTGCTTCAACTTCTTTCAGCTTCCTTATGCAAATTTAAACTTTTTTCAGATACTTTCAGCTGTTTATTTCAGCTGCTTTGTGCTCCTTTCAGATTCTTTTTACTAACTACAAGATTTTTAACTTCTTTCTGCTAATATACTTCTTTCAGCTTATTTCTGAAAGTTTCAGTTTTTTCTACAATTTCAGCTACTATATACTTAGGGATTATCGACATGGTATCGTTATCAGCCGATATTAGCATTAAAGTTAAATATCTTACATCGGCCATTCCATCAAAATAACTCACCAATATAAAAGATTCTGTTTTTGTATGACATCCCAGTGACAAGGATTCCTGCAGTGCCAGCACAATGTGATGACACGTGCGCCTACCTGATCTGATTGCGGCATAGAGGAAAAAGTAAAAATGTTGGCAGTGTGGAAATATTTTATGTTGAGGATGTTGGATTCTGAAGATTTTTGGACTATGTTGAGCCTAGCTACATTGTTCCCAGTCAGATATTTTTCCGACGTAGCCTTACCCAAGTTACAAGCCATCACTTCCAACGTCATTGAGAAGCTAATAGCCAATAGCACTTGGGTGAGTTTTACCACAGACATTTGGACATTGTGTTAGCCCCGTTAGCATGATTAGTCTTACGGCACAATGGATAGACAAAAACTTAGATCTTAAAAAGGCTGTCCTTCGTGCACAAGAGTGCAGAGGATCACACACTGCAGCTAGGAACCTGGAACAAGCCTCCACAAAAGTGAGAGCATTGCAGGTGACTAATGCTAATAAATAACATTTAACACTTTTCATTTAATATAAGTTAAAGTGCTATGCATATCATATGTCTGTTACTGAATATACATCACCAGCTCTTACAGTTGTTGCACAATTTTTGTAGCAAATAAGCCTAAATAAGAGGGCTACAGTATGCTCTGACAAAGGAAAGTATATAAAAATATCGACATCGGTTATCAGCCAAATAAGTTTTACCATAATGCATATATTGGCCAAAAATCCAATATCATGCATCCCTAATATACAGTAGTTGTTTTATGCAAATTTAAGCTTTTACAGTGAATTCCACTTTTTTGCACTAATTAAAAAAAAAATTCAGCCTAATTCAGCAAAAATATGCTCTCTCCGCTTTCTTCTTGTAGTTTCAGCTTCTTTCCTGCTTTTAGCTACTTTTCAGCTATTTTTTTGTTGTTGCTAATTTCAGCCTTTTATCCAGATAATTTCCAATTTTTTGTGCTAATTTCTGCTTCTTTCAGCCTAATTGGGCAAACATGTACTCTTTCTGCTTTCTTCTGCTAATTTATTTTTGTTCTACCTTTTCAGCTACCTTGTTAGCATTTTGTAGCTAATTTCAGCCGTTTTCAGATAAAGTTTTTCATGGTAATTTCTGCTAATTTCAGCCCAATCAACTTCTTTCTGGTAAATTCAGCTTGTTATGCTCCTTTCAGTTTTTTTCTTCGATTTTCATCTTTTTATGATATTTCAGCTACTTTATAGCTGTTTTATGCTAGTTTCAGCTTTTTTAGCGAAATTCCTAGTTTGTGGGCTCATTTCTGTTTATTCAAATCTACCGGTAATTCAGCAAATATTTGTCTTTTCTGATTTTTTCTGCTAATTTAGGCTTGTTCTTCCATTTTAGTATTTTTTTTTTTTTAAGCTAATTTCAGCCTTTTCCCGGCAAGTTCTTCTGAAATACGCATTCACACTGTATTTTCACAGGAAATTCAATTTTTCTTGTTCAGACTGCTTCACTTTTTTCATTACCTTTTTTGTCATCCATTTTTTTTTTTTCCCCCCCCCCCCCCCCCCCCGTGCTGCCCCTTTTTTGTGTGCACTTCTAAGTAATACATATAAATTGAAATTATGTATTTATGAAATCTAACTTTGTTTTCATGAGGCATTGCTTTGTCCAAATATCTCTGTGTATATCTGAATATGAACATCTTGGGTACCAGTTACACATAACTTAGGCAAATATGCTTTATGCATTTTTAGCTTATGTTACATTTGTTTTGGGATGTTTTACTTCCAAAAAG
This sequence comes from Nematolebias whitei, assembly GCF_014905685.2. NCBI lineage: Eukaryota > Metazoa > Chordata > Actinopteri > Cyprinodontiformes > Rivulidae > Nematolebias > Nematolebias whitei. Next base: position 36,498,069 of record NC_056506.1, read on the forward strand.
AAATGCACATTTTTATTACGTGCATATTAAAAGCAAAATGCTTTTTCACGACTTTCAATAACTTAGACAAATTAATCTCTTCAAAATAAACAAGATGGAAACTTTGTCCCATTTTTCACCAAAGTATCGGAGTCAGAGATTTTTTTTTATTGTCATTCGCAACACATGTGGTACATGTGGTGGAACGAAATTATGTACACAGTGTTCCAGTTACATCCAACAATAAAATGTAAAAGAAAAACGGTATTAACATCTAAGATACGAACTAAGAAAAACATCAACTACATATACACTAAGCACTAATAGCATAAATACATTACATCGTACATCAGCACGAACATGAACATGAGTCTGTGTAAGCAGATGAGCACACGTGAACACATCAACATGAAACAGATCAGCCGCAACATGATGTGATTTTTTTCACAGTGATTATTCTGGTTAGAGATTCATGAGTCTAACAGCCTCAGGGTAGAAGCTGTTCCTCAGTCTATTGGTTCTACACTTAATGCTCCTCAACCGCTTTCCTGAGGGGAGCGGGGCAAAAGGTGTGTGTGCTGGGTGAGTGGGGTCCTTCATGATGCAGGTGGCTCTCTTCCTGCATCTGGAGGAATTCCAGGTTTTGGTGTAATCCTTTATTATTTGAACTTGATGCAAGATAACAGAGGAAAAGCCCTAATATGCTCAGACTTTAATAAGGCTGTCTTAGTAAAGTTATTTCAGTTTAGTTGTTTTTAATGTGTAAGGTTGAAGCAGCTTTTCTTTTCTTTATGATAAATGGTAAATGCACAGTTATGTTAATGGTCCATCAAAGCAAAACAACAATTTTGATTAAGCAACAATTACACTGTTCTTTCCGACCTGTAATGTGAGACTGACCAGACATTTTCTTTGGATGGCTTCTTATCATTAAATTAAATATGGGAACTAATATAATTAAAGTATTGTAGTATAAATATTATTAGCAACTCTGAAATTTTGTGCTAAGTGCAGCACACGGTCCTACTTAGAACAAATATCCTGTTTTTCTGAAAAAATGAAAATAAATAAAAACACAACAACAAACTCTTATTAGCTGCCTTTAAATTAATAGCTTGTTAAGGAATACAAAAATTAAATACATTGCTGTTGTGTTTACCTTATAGTTGTATTCATAAAAGTGGTACTTTAGACTTCAACCTTTATTTGTACAGGTTACAAATAATATACAAATTATATATGTTAAAACTCACTTTTAGCTTTGATTTTATGAACGCACATGCTCCCAAAAGAAAGAGCAACACTTCAAAACTTCATTGAGAGTCATAAATGAAATATAATTTCCAACTTTCATAGTGAGAAGTTAATCTGAAAGGTTTTACAATCATTTGAGTTCTCATCACATTGGCTGCTGCTTCTTTAATGCTTGATTGCAACATAATTAAGTTGGTCACTTTCAGCTGCCCAGTGTCAGAAGCGTTGTACAGGTACAGGTAATTATTTAAAGACCTTTGTGCCTCATATTATTTGTATTTAGCCTAAAAAAGTGGTGCTCATATGAAACCGAATGGATTCTGAGTTTTGTGGAAAAGTCTTCTGACTTAACCTTGCAACACTGGGATTGGTTGTTTTTTCTTCCTTTTGAGAATGGGTTTTAAGCACAAACAATAATGCCGTTTCTCTTCGTTTTTCTTATAGTGTATTTACTATGATTTTATATTCTTTACACCCTAATGCAAGTAAACACATTTATATTGCTGGAACCACACTTGCAAATCTGTTTCTAATCAAGTCGAACATCCTTATGCTTTAACACCTGGCAGTTTCTTTAAAAAAATATCCAACAATTTTGTGGGAACAGAACTATCCGCTGCCTATGAGTCCTCTCCTTCACATACAAAGTGGTGCTTTCTTCTGAAACCCTCAAGACGTCTCTCCCAAAGCCCCCTAACAGAGTTCTTCCTGGTACTTCAAAGAACTCAACTTCCAGTAACTCTCACACACATCCACAGTCCTACAGAAAGTTTCTGTTTTCTCTCGTACCGCACCGGTCTGCCTCTTTATCCCAAATCATGAGCAGTGTTCACCACCCACCATGCTTGTGTTATTTTGGCAACGTTTCCCATCAGCTTTTAATTTTTATTCACTCTGGTGTAATGGCATTTTCTGTTTATTTTTATTCATGGTCCACAGCTTTTGCTATTACTGTTCTGCTCTCTGTCAGAAAAAAAAATCCTATTATTTTTTTGTGCGCATTCAGCATTGTTTTCGCACGCGTTGATGATGGCGCTTATGTACATTTTTTGAGCTCATTATTGTTAATCAATTGAAATTTGTCATTGTGAACAACAACAAAAAAAAAAAAATAGAAAAGAAAACACTACCCCTTTACTAAGAGAACTGCTGGATGTTTTTTGATTTGTAATGCTCAGAATCTGACTCGAGCTCTTACCTGCAAATATGATTATGATACTTTTCTCTGAGATGGCAATTTAATGTGACAGGGAAAGACTTAAGAAGGATGCTGTTTTAGTTTAAACTCACTATAAAGTGCTCGTTCTGATGCCCTTTTACAGCAGGCACTATGCTTTTTATGCTTCTGATTGAAACTTTGGGATGAAAAAATGCTTATAATTCTGAAAATAACATCTTACAGTAAGATGCTGCTTCATGTTGTTTTATTTATTAAGAATATCTGTTGTTTTTATTTATGTTGGAAGAATTTTCATGCATCTGTTTAACATATTTTTGTCTTTTATTCTTTGCACGTTAGACACTATTTCTGCAGTAATTGTCACTAAAGGTGAAAGGCAGATTGTATCTGTTTTGTGTATTGTGTCATTGATACATGCTTGTGTTAACAAAAACATGCATGTTAGGCTGCCTTCAGGCCTCCCTTGCAAAAGAGACCTGTGATCACAATGGGATTTGCCTGTTTAAATAAAAGTTAAATAAGTAAAGGTTAACAAAATACTTCTGAAACCATACATTTCAATCAAACATTCAGGAAGTAATCATTAAATATAAATTATTGACTGATTTACGTCTTGAGATGACCTCATTTAAGATGGCGGCCGATGCTAAGGCAAACACAAAATTGGCTATAATTTAGCTAATCTTACAGACTTTGAGATAAAATATGGTGTGGTAGTTGCCAAGAGTCGTTCATCACAAAAACAGCGAGCGCTAACTGATTGTGTGAAATCTTTTTAAACACTGCCATCAACTATAGGAGTCATATCTGTCTGTTAGCAAAACATATCATGAACCACCAGGCAGATTTTAATGAAACTTTCAGAGAATAATCACTGGACGTACCTCTTAATCAATGAACTTTTGGAGTCAGTACAATTCCAGATGGTCGTCATGGTGAACCGACATTAGGAAACGCAAAAATATACTCACCTCAGTCAATTTTTAAAGTATTGAGCTCACACTTGGTGTGGAAGTAGTTGAGAGTATTTCACAACACAAAACATCTTTGTTTTAAATTTTGCCATTAGTTATTGAATTTAACATTGTCTATTAGCATTATATCTCCTAAAATATCTAGCAGTAATATACATGGACCAATGAACATATTTTAATGAAACTGTCAAAAATAATCATTGGATGTACTTTTACAACCAACTAAATTTTGAAGTCATCCAATTTCAAGATGGCTGCCACAACTAACCAAGATTAGCCAACACATAATTAGTTATAAATACAGCTATTGAGTCAACATTTGATGTAGTAGCAGAGATTTATCCTCAACACATTCATGAGTGCTGACACATCTCACCAGATCTTGCTCCATTGCAAATAGTTATTCACAAGATTTTACCCAGCAGCCACCTATTATTATCCACCTAACAAGGGTTTCTTAACTTTATTTATATCTTACGCTTCCGTCATCTTTAATGTGGTTCGAACCGCAATGTGCACCCCCACAAATGTTATATTTATTTATTTATTTATTCATGGCAGCTCAGTTGGTAGAGCTGTTGCCTCTCAGCGAGAAGGTTGCTGGATCAAATCCTGGCCGGGGGCCTTTCTGGGTGGAGTTTGCATGTTCTTTCCGTGCATGCATGGGTTTTCTCCAGGTACTCCAGTTTCCTCCCACAGAGCAAAAACATGCATGTTAGGCTGACTGGTAACTCTAAATTGTCCCTAGGTGTGAGTGAGAGAGTGAATGGTTGTTTGTCTCGTTGTGTCCCTGTGATGGACTGGAGACCTGTCCAGGGTGTACCCTGCCTCTTGCACAGTGACTGCTGGATATGGGCACCAGAGACCCCTGTGATGCAAAAAGGAAGAAACGGGTAAAATATGATGGATGTTTTTTTTTTTAAGTCCTTCTGTTTAAAAATCATGTGTATTATTTTTGTGAGACAGTCAAATAATTTTATTTGGTGTTAAACATAATATCCTGAATTACGTTTGAGAATCTGCCATTGTCATTTAATAGACCCAAGTGAACTGAAAGCAAAAACGTTGCAGGGCGGCCATGTAATCTTCTGGTCCTCCCTGTGCTCCACCTGTCACAATGAAACCCACGACTGAACTGTTACATGTCTGTTGGAATTCCGAGGCTTTGTGTGGAGATCGCTCAACCCCCATATCTTTGTGGGACTGTTTCTCTGTAATTATAGTCAATTTTCTTCACAAGCTGACAATAACTTTATTGTATTAGGTTGAAAAGACAGCAGAACTGCTCTGGCATGTCAAAGCCAAGCGTGCACATTCATTTTTAGTACTTTAGGACAAGAAAATGTTTGAAACAGTCCTCCTTTTTGCTGTAGGAAGGATCAACTAGGCAAACAGAAAAAAAAAAACTTTGTTTCCACCACAAAAAAAGCTTTTCTTTCCTAAATTATAATGATACAACTATTTCTACAGCAATTAAACTTTAAAGCTTTCATTCCATTGGTGACATCAACACTATTTAAATTTGTTGCAAATTCATTTATGATCAAGTTGAATTGTGTAACACTAATAATTAGTTTCATCAATAGAACGGGGAGCAAATGATGGTGCTCAAGGGCCGCGGAACAGAAAACTCGAATCAAATGATGCTGAGGTAGATAAAGGAGCGTGGGTCACACTGTTGAATTTGTATGAGCTGAGATCTCTCCTCTCCTCTCTCCCTGACCGAACATTCCATCATTTTTCTGTCATTTAAATTAACCGTCCAGAAAGTGGTTTTGAGTTGCCATCAGGAGTAAACCTATTAGTGGATATGATTGTCATTAATAAACACGATAATCTATTTCAGTCTGGCTTTTTCTTCTTCTCCCACAGCAGCCCTTTGACCTACAACCCTTATCTTCCCCTTCTCTTCTGTCATGCACAATTACACAAATGGTGGGCTTTTTCTCCCACAGCCTCTGTGTTAAACCTACAATCTTCTTCAGCTACTGTGATCAAGTGTGAGCAGAGTGATCCACCATGATAGCTCCTCAAAGGTTCAGATAGAGGAAAAAGCATTCGAGCCAGCTGTCTAGTTACTCTCTCACCCGTGTGTGTCTCCTGTTTCTGTGCCACCTTACTTTGTTGGTAATGTGGGATTGCCTAAAAGTAAGCCTGTCACGATAACAAAATTTGCTGGGCGATTAACGGTCTCAGAAATTATTGCGATAAACAATAATATTGCTTGAAATTTAACAATAATTAACTGTCAAATTTTAGAAGAAATGTTGATTTGTTTGGAGTGTAGTACCTTTTTTGACCACCTGATGACAGTATAAGACAGTTTGAATCAAAGGATGGCAAGTTGAGCAGCTGTCTCTTTAAGAAAAATGGGAGGGAGGGCCCTTGATATGACATGGACTGACATGGTGGATGCTTTGTGATTTTAAGTTTTTTAGCATAGCATTTTTCACACAAAGCTTTTAATAAAAAAAAAAGTCAGTAAACAAGTTCTCAGCTTCTTTTTAAGGAGGAAAAACAACTTTTTTACACAAAAGTACGGGTTTCGACCGTGATTTTTGGAGCTCGACAAGACAGAGGTTTATTCCCGAGGTCGGCCTGTTAGCTTAGCTCGTAGCTTAGCTTCTTGGCTTAGCTTCTCAGCTTAGCTTCTCAGCTTAGCTGCTTTTAATGATTCAAAAACGCAATTTTGGACGGTTAAAACAGATTTTAAAGAGAAAAGAAGGGGTCGGTGAAGAGCACCGGAGTTGAGCCGTGTCATCAGTAGAAAGGGAGAGACACGAAGAAATTATTGTTTATCGCGACAGGCCTACCTAAAAGGAGGAAAACTCTCATTGTATCATTGAGGTACGCTGTATGCATTTTATTTTGCTGTTTTTATTTTTCTCAGATGGGTTAAAAGGAGCAAACTGAAAGAGGCACGTTGGTGCTTGTTTGACAGATCATTATCAAAACTCATCAACATGGTTTTTACTGGTTATTGCCTTATTTTTCGCCGTAAACGTTGCTCCGACCTATAAGTCGCATCAGTCCAAATATGATCGCTATGATCACCGCTGCCTCTGTGTTCCGGGAGCGCGCAGACAGGGAGGAAAAAAAGTCAGGAACGCTGCTTGTTTTTTAAAAAATTTTAACAAGATTAGCACCTAAAGCAATTATTTGTTTGCTCAAAATTATAGTAAAAGTTGTGTCTCAGTCTAACTTTGCTAAATACATGCTCTTTGATGGTGAAATCAGCAGTATTTCAAAAGCCGAATGCGGAAGTAGGAACGAGCAGAGGGACGAGTGGCTGCGCGTTTCTTCTAAATTGAACAAGATAAACACCTAAAACAATTGTTTCTTTAATCATCTTTATAGTAAAGGTGTGTCTCAGTCTAACATTTGCTTAACAAAAGGACTTTAACGGTCAAATCAGTTGTTTTTCAAATGTATTCACTGCTGCAGTGCTCCCGGGAGCGTGCAGACAGGGAAGAATGAACGCTACGCATCTGTTCAAAATTTAACCAGATGAGCACCTAAAACAATTTGTTTGCTTGGCATTATAGCAAAGGTGTGTCTCAGTTGAACCTTTACTTTAATAAATATACTTTAATGGTCAAATTAGCTGCATTTCACCAGGGCGGTGCAGCGAAATGAAGCTGACTTGACGGTTGCTTCAACCAGCGAGCAGAACGACGGTGGCAGTCTATGACAAGCCGATTGTGTCATTAATAGCAACTTTTACCTATTACATGATACAATGGCATGCCATACTACTCAACTGCCCTGTAGCAGCTGAAAATGGTAGTGTTCAATATTTTCAGTCAGAATGAATGAAAACGGTCATATCTCAGCCAAAAATTGGTTTATAAATATGGGATAAAATCTATAAATGCATCACTTGGGCGTATAAGTTGCAGGATTGCAAATTATGCAAAGCAAACAAAAAAAGAAACCCGAGACTTATAGGGCGAAAATATGGTAGACACGTCCTGTTGATTGGTATTATTGCAATCAGGTGATGCAGATCTTTAAAATGTGCATTTTTTTCCTCTAAGATTTTGCAGTCATGGTGCTGTTTGAGCAAAAAAGCAACAAGTGTAATAGAAAATATGCCATGCTAATTGTTATTGCAGATTTTCTAATTCATCCTAGTTGTCAGATATTGATTTTAGAAGAAAACAAACGATGAACAAAATTTCCTTCCTCGCTTCGAGCCAAAGGTGGTATGGCTTCAGCTCATTATTAAATTCTGAAAATGCCCTTTGTTCTTTTTTTTTTACCTTATGACACCATGGAAACATAATCCTTCTAATTTATTAAACATTTGACAGAACAAGCATCACGTTTGAAATGAAGAAAAAAAAAAAGGTTAGAAATTTCACATAAAAATAAATTCCCGCCTTAGAATTTATGTTTGTCAGCCCGCTGCAAATTAAACTGTAAAACAAGTTTTAATGGAAGAAATATAACCAGAAAAAAACCCCCAGAGCATAAATCTGATATAAACTAAATTTATATGACAGATTTTTTTTTTTTTTTTAACATTTATTTATTTCTCCAAAGTTTCCACTGTAAACTTGCCGAATTTGTTAAATATCACCAGGCGAGCTGCGTCTGTCCCAGACGTGTCACCTCGGCTGTCCTTCTGTTTATCGAACCTCCTCCTGTCTTTGGTGCCTGCTCTCTCCTTGAAGATGAAAGAAGAAGCGAAGGGCAGAGATCCATCAGGCAGCAGAAAAGAAACGAGAACGAATCAAACTAAAGGGTAGAAGAGAAACAAAGCGGTGATGGTACGGTAGGAAAGGACAGGGAAGATGAAAGATTTTATTTTTAAGAAAAATAATAAAAGCAGAGATTAAAAACGAGAATGGAAAAAGTGTGAGCACCATGGCGGAAAAACATGAAAGATAAGGAGCGAGGCTGCAGATTGTGGTGATGTTTGCCATCACCACTTATTGTTTGGCGGTGTGAGCGTTCTGTGGTCTGAAACGAGCCCTGGAGCGATTCATCATGATTATGCGGCGGTAGGCAGGTAATGTCACAGCACACAGGACTGGGCACACCCAAGGTGGAGGCTGTCGCTTTGTCTCTGCCAGCCAGAACCTAGTTTTTCTCCTCCTGCGCTGATTTTCATGCCTGTTTGACTCTTGAAAATGTCTGGCTTGTGGCTAAGGACAGTTGCTCTTCAGTATAATCACAAACAGACGACGCATTCTCACTTTTTGCTTCATGTCGTTGGATTTTCCTCCCTTCCGTGCACACCGCGCCACATGCAGGTTCAGGGGCTGATTAATGATGTTTTAAATGTCAAATGTCAGCTTCTGTCTCCATCTGTTAGTCTCTCATCTTTCACGCTCTCCTCCCTCCCTGTATCCTTCTTTAGCTTTGCCCTTCTTGTATCTCCGACTTCCTTTGTGGTATTTGATGTCATTTCTAACCTTGATCATTTACATCTCTTTCATGTTTCCCTTTACTAGCTACTTTTTGGTTTCTCTAAAACATTGCAAATACGATGCAGTGATGAACCAGTTTATATTTGTCCAAACAGTAGCTGTTTTGGGACAAAGCATAGTTTTTTGGCGAGTGTGCTGAAAAATAAGCTTATAAAATAAAAACTAGAAACTTTTGAATGTTTGCCCATCACTTTGCTTAAGGGTGTCAGTTTTTGGAGCCGTCAAACATATAAACGTATGCAATCACAGTTGAACATTGTGCACACTTTAGTGTGTTGGTGGACGAGTCTAAATGATTGATGATAACCTCTGTGTTGTGTCTGCCAAGGCTGCAGCTAAAATCAGTGTCATTTTCTCTTCACCTCATTAATATTGTATTTTTTTTTTCCTTAGTGTGCTTCACAAAGAAGACTGTCCATCTACTGTCCGTCGGCCAAATATTCATTTTTAGGTTTTGCGACAATAAGCATCTCAAAACCGTTGTTGGATTGTAACGAAAGAGGAAAGTAAATGAATGAAATTGTACTTTTGTAAAATTTTTATATATTCTGAGCCGGTGAAAAATGTGATGCTATTAATTGGTCCACTCCTGCTCTACTCTGAATAGGTGTACAATTTAAGAGACTTCACATGCAACACTATATAGCGCAGGGTTATTCAACGTCCAGCGACCTGCACGTGACTTAATTTCAGCCCGCCAATGAGTTCATTAATAAAAAATAAGAAACAAACAAAAACAATCAGAACACATCAGTGAGAGAGTCCTTTAAATATTTTTAAATGGCAGTTTTTCCAGTCAGAGAGGCAATCCTTTTGTGTCCATTTCAATTTTCAACATTTTCTCAAACTTGCAGAACACTTTAGACAAGCTCCCTCCCCACTGTAAGGATTGACTTACAACACAATGCCAGGCCTTACCTTGGGATGCCATTTTTCTGTGAGAATACTTGCTGTTTAACAACGCACTTCTATTCCCCTTTTACATACTGGGAACAACCTCTGACTCGTGGTGTCAGTTTACAGCCAGTAACAGAGATTTCAACATGAATGTCAAAGCAAACCTACCAGGACATTAACAAGAACAACCCATATCCATATTCAGAAACATCGTAAACAGAAACATTGCACACATAATTTCCATAAGGCTACCCAGCATGCTTTGCAGATCACATATTCTCACTGGGGCTCTCTCACAGTGAGAACTTTGTGGATTTGGAGAAAATAAAATAAAGTTTAACAGAGACACACATCTTTGCTTTAATCGAGGACCTACAAATTTCTGTGTTTTGGTGTTAATAATGTTTATTTATAAGAATTCAATTAGCAAAAATCACGAGTTGAAAGGCTGCACGCTATTGTGGGGGCTCACTCTTTCTTTCTCCAGCTATGCTGGGAGTTCTGGTAAACTCATATCAATGTGTGATCACCCGCGAGCTGGATTAAACAACCACAACAACCAGATTTATTTCTGGGGGAATATTGATGATGACGCACAGCAGCTTTGTATTTAGTTTAAAAATAATAAAGCACAAATAGGATGGATTAAATGAGTTAATTCATTATAGTAAATGACATGAAGGAGACATTCTAAACGCATCACGCTCTCTTTCAGCCCAGCTGAGTTCTGCTCCGCCTCGTTTGGTTCTGCTCAAAGCTCATACCTGAGCAAGACGTGGGCGCTCCACCTGTGATTTATGAACCGTCTGAGGAAGAACCGGTCTGTGCAGCCGTTTCATTGTAAATGAGAACTGGTTCTTAATGGACACACCTGGAACAGCATCATGTCGGTCATTCAGAGAACATCAGAAACGGACAACTTCATTTTTATTTTGAAAAGCATAAAGATTTGTCAAGTCAGAGATGTTAGAATCATATTTGTGTTAAATAGGAGGCTTAGTGTGCCGTTTTTGTTTTTACTATTGTTTCACATTAGATGATCACTACTTGTATTGCAAGGACGTAAATCTTAAAATGTAATGTATTTGAATTACACTTTTGGTTTCTGTTTATTACATTTATGATTCAATGCAGCAAAATAAACAAATTAAAAAAGCAAACTGATAATTGTAGTACTTATTTATTTACATAATGACTTTAATTTCTGGATCTCTGGCCCCTGAGCAGTTGGGTTGAACAGCTCTGCTATAGTGGCTTTGTGGTTCACAGAGAGAACTGACACAAAGGCTACAAAACTCTATTTTATGACTAAAGACACTCTTATAATCAGTTCCACACAATGGCCTTAAAGACAGTCCATCTTTAAGCTGCTTCTGACTATTCATAAATCACTAATTGAGTCAGCTACATCCCACATGTGAGCTTTTCGAAATAATTCGAGCTTTGCAAAACCAAAAGAGGAGTGGAGCGAAACTCAGCTAAGTTGCAATACAGCATCGCACATTGTTGTCTCCTTCATTTAATTTCTAAACATGACAAACTAACTCAGTTTAGCACTCCCATTTGTAGCTAACCAAATTCTTTGACCAAGGGCAAAGTTTCTATGTGTCATTATCAATCATTTCCTTTGTAATAAACCTGTTTTGTTTTGCTTTTTTGCTGCGTAGACTTTTAAATCCTGTGGTCATGTAAATGCACAGACCATATGTCATCCCTGCATCTTATAATTTATCCTCAAACTGGCTTGCCCTTTCACATGTTGATTGGTACAGCTCTGTTACTACCTCACTTGGTGGCATAAAGGCACACCAGTGGTGGGTTGGCTTCAACCCAGCTTGCCACCTTGGTCCATTCAGAAATCCCACAGAGCCAGCCAGAAGACGTCTGTCCTGGCTTGAAGTGTTTTGTGGAAGTGCTGCATAATTCCTGAGCAATGAAGGCTAAAACCAGTAAGCAAATTATTGCTCACGATATTAGTAAAACTTAGTGATCAGTAAAAAAGTAATTCAATTCCAAACTACTGTTGCTTGTGTAATTGCTTGATTGATTGCTTGATGTTCTATATCCACGTTGTTGTGTTCAGTGCTGTAAGGTGGTGACGCTGGAGCTTTTACTAAGCTGTTAGTGAGAAGTTGCTGGTCCATCACAATGCTGCAGCCAACATTACACCCAGAAAAATAAAATATTATATTGTTGGACACTTTAAATGATTTCCATCAAAAGCTTGAGATAGACCAGGTTAGCAAGAGGAGTGTGATTAGCAAGAGGAGTGTGATTTCATCTCAAACCAGTGGGGCATTTCTTTGTGTCTTGTGCATAAGGAGAGTGGAATAACACTGTTAGGGTGTCCTGATGCAGGCGCAATAATCCAGGTACATCTAACAAGGTGGAGTCAGGTCGTCTGGATGGGTTCTTCTTTGTGGAAATATTTCATCTTTTATCCAGAAGACTTCATTTTTCTTCAGTCTTCACTGAAGAGTCTTTTGAACAAAAGATGAAACGTTCCAACAAAGAAGAACCCGTCCAGAGCTCCTGACTCCACCTTGTTAGACTCTGGTGGAGGTTTATCAGTGGGGCTGGTTTCTCTACTGGCAGTGAAGAAATGTTGTGGCACACTGCGGAGTGGAGGAGAAGCAAGCTGTAATTTCTCCTGAGCTTCCGACAATAAGGATTGCTGGATGCAGAAACTGATTTTATGTTGGATCAAAAAGTTCTTTAGAGCAAAATATCTGACATTTATCTAGTAAATTATGCCTCTTACGTAGGTTTCGTTTAATTTAAATAGAGACCTTCTAATGCAGTCATGGTCAAGGTGGACAAGTAAGGACGGTCTGCTTTCTGCCATGTGGTCAGACAGAATGTTGCATGAAGGTCTCGCTATGTTTTCATAAGTGAGTAATTTCACATCTTTTTAAGTGCTCCTGTTCAAAAGTTCACCTCTCAGACTAAAAGTGAGATAACACTGTTGATTTTATGAAGGCTATTTATTATCTTTAAATGGAGATGATTAAAAAAATAGCTCTTCCATGATGAATATCTTTCTGATATATGTACAGTGCATTTGGAAAATCTTCACCGCGCTTCACTTTTTCCACATTTTCTTTTGTCACATTTCGTAATCTCTAAATTCTACACACAAAATCCGATTAGAACAACGTGAAAACAAATTTTTGTTAGCTTTTTGAAAATTTATGAAAAATTTATTTAAAAATAAAAAAGAAAACTTATGGAAAACTTGTGGACGAGAAGCAGAGCGCTACATCTGTATTGCACACAAGCTTAATGTTACGTTAGTATCCTATATATATATAAAGATAGATAGATAGATCCTATCGATCTCTGTGAATTTAATATCCTGCGCCCAACGGTTTTCGCGCTTTCCAAAAATTTAGAAGTCAGCTGGTGTCCTTTTCAGAATTGGAGAACATAAAATGGACCAAGCTTATCATTAAATTATTTTAAACATGAAGCACAGTAGCATTAAGTGTTGAAAAATTGATTAGCTATTCAAATGTTTGGCTCCAGTTAAGGCTTGAAACAATGGGCTACATTTACTCATGCAAAAGAGTGAGGGAGATTAAACTGAGCTGTGATTAAAAAAAAATCATTCAATGTTTATTCAAATGAAACATTATTACACCTCTGTCATTTATGTATTTTACTCAGTTAAAAATACAGAATATTATTTTGCTTTAAAATAATACCAACATTTTATGTTCAAAGTATGTGAGTTGTAGAAGGATGCAGCTGGGATTACCTTTGTCACATTTTATTTTTAATTATTTCTGTCTGTTATTAACAGGATGAAAATGGACGCTGTTTCCTTTAATAGCAGATAAACTGCTCGCAGTTTCTGATAGATCATTTACAAATCAGCATCTGTAACTCTATACACTATTAGTGCGGCACATGTACATTATGTGTAGTAGTTCACCTCAGATTTAGATCACAGCTGGAGCACTTGTGCTCTGCTTTTACCAGCTTTCCAATTGCAAGTGCACACAGAGAGTAAAAGTAAAACAGGAGGGTTGCTTTCATTCTAGACATGTGTGCCCATGTATCCTGGGCATTTTACTGTTAGTCCTCAGTTTTGTGTTTTATTTCCTGATAAAAGTTTACCTGTATAATTGTGGTAGCGCAGATATTGAACTGACGACATGGTTATCGGCTACAAACACAACTCAATAAACTCATAATCTCTGGAGATTCTCAGGAACCGATCAGATCTTTTCAACTTGACAAGTTTGTGAGCCGATTGTCGGTTTTCATTTTTACATAATTTTTACAATATCTTCTACAGCAACAAATATTTCCTACTTTCCATTTTTATCATTATATGTTACAAATGATTTTACTCACAATGCAGCGTTAGTATGAGAGCATGAAATCGTTAAAGATGCTTGAATTGTAATGTAGTACTTTCCAAGTTTCAAGTGTTTCATATAAAGTGCCTAAATGTGCTTGAACTTGTAACTGAATTTGTGTTGTGAGACATTCTGACCTTTCAACCTGCTCACTTTTTATGTAACTGGTACTCATTTTTTACTTCAAAGTACGCTGGTGCAGTTGTCTTTTTTTTTTTTTTTTTATAATAAAAGTTTGCAGGAAGCCTCTGACATCTTGTGAGTTTGAGTAGGCTGACAGTAAAGTGTACAGCAGCGAGCTTCTAGCTGAATATATCGGTTAAGAAGAGAACCATTGATTTTGTTTTTCACTTTTACCTGCTTGTGCAAAATGTTATACATCGTTCTGTTGCACAGCGGGGTCTGCTAGCTAATTATCTTCTCTGTACTCTGACATTTCTGGCGAGCCTCATGCTTCCATCACTGGCTAATTGAACCTCTTCTGCAAAGTTAGACTGAGAGGAAGACTGAAATTGAGATAAATATTATGCTAGCCAGCTTTTTTTTCAGTCATTTTTTGACTGTCAATTTACAGACAGACACTTGACTGTGAGTTGCAGATGGTTTATTGTGCTACACCAGAGTGTTCATTATTTAAATGAAGCTTTTTGTAGATGAACAGATGCTGGGATGTATTCATCATTTAACGCGAGTTCCTCATTTTTCTGGACTGAATAAAACGTGCATTGAATTTAAGGAAATGCAAACGTGAGACGTCATTTAAATTTGACCCATCAAAATGAATGCGGTCATTTATTTACAGAATCAAATTTAACATCAAACATTTACATTAATTTGGCAAATTATGAAAATAACAACAAAGCAATCAATCAGGAAAAATCATACGGCCATGATTTCTCCGTTGCTGCACCAACAGACATTTATAACTGTACAACTATGATCTTTTACCCACATGAATGTGGGTAAGCACTTTACACAGACATTTCTAAATATCTGGGAGAATTTCTACTTGATAGAAAAGTTTAAGATGAAAGATGAAGTTTAAAGGGGAGAAAGATGGTGTTTGAGGTAGAGTGTTGAACAGAACGGCACTCTCCGGGCTTTCTTCAGCTTTTCCTCACAGTACACTTAGGTGGTGAAAACGACTCTTTTACCTGGAGATGTCTCAGGCGAGATTCCGTTTAACGCACCCTTTCAGCGTCTCCGTAGGATGCTGTTAGTCGTCCGGAGTAGCGGCGAGGTTCTGTCCGCCACAGCTCACCTCAGTGGAAAATGTTATAATCCCATGGAACTCGGAAGAGCTTCGTTGTCATGTCAGGAACTCCAACAGCACTCCATCAGAACTCCAGAACTCTAGAAGTCTGACAACTCTCCAACTCTGAGTACCTGTGTGTCTCTCCGTGTCCCTGTGAGTCTGTAGAGTCTGTGTAGACCAGGAAGTACTGACATTTTAAAGACTCTTTCCCGGTTCACTTTTTGGGATTTTTCATTGGTCAGAAACGACCAGAAGGGGTGTGTTTTTGTGACGTAAGAGGTTAGAGACAGCGAGAATTGTTATGAGACAGCTCAGAAATGTTCTCACAGACCGAGAGGGTTCTGTTTTGGCGTGCCTTAAGAAACAGGTGCAAAACATCTCTATTTACGTCTGAGAGGATTCTAAAACATGACAGTTTTAACATAACAACTTGTTTTTCGTTTGACTGTAACCTTGTAAACGCACACACTTGCTCATTCAAAAGCAGAAATCAGAAAAATGCATAAACTCTGCACAGCTTTTAACATGAGAATAAAATCATTACTCAGTTAATAAAATTGATTAGTTCACTGCAACATCTAAAATGGTTTGAACTAAGACACTTTGATTATCAACATTTGTAAGATAGTAATGATAATAAAAAGAGAGTGTTCTTTTCACTTGAATCTTCAAGAAAGAAAGTCTCAGGATGGGTGAACCTGTATTTATGTATTCAAATACATGAAATGACAGCTTCTATCCCACAAGGTTCTAAAGGTCAAGAGTTTTGACCTTAGACTGGGTTTCGACGTAGGCTTAGTCCACTACATTTTCATCCCTTGGAGGAATGCGTATCGCTTGACGACTTGCATGCTAAATTTGTAAAGAATTTCCTGGCTCTGTTAGCACTTTCAGTATGGGTTAGAGATGACTCGCACCACACCAAAACTTAGTTAAGTGTTTGTAAAACTGACTGAGCTATAGTCAATTGCTTTTGATAGTCAATTAGCTGTAAAGACTATCTTGAATTAGGTGTTGTATTTTTTTTTCTAAAGTTTTTTTTTTTATTTGTTTTTGGCATGACAGTGATCTTTTTTTTTTTTTTTTTAAATTACGCAATTTTGAAGGAACAAATTAAAGTGGATTACATCGTTTCTTGCCAGAGGTTGTCGCAGCAGAGAAGAGGTGAAATCCTGTGAGGGACTGTGCTGTAGTGGACAATGTTAGTACAGTTTGACAGTATTCTTTCAAAAAGCCATTGTGTAAATGGTGCACTGTTATAAAACACATGTAAACAAAACAAGACAACAGACACTGAAACAGTCCTTCTCAAATAGTGGGGTGCGCCCTGGGGCAATGCCAAGGGGGGCACATGTGACCCGGGGAACATGCTTTTATTGCTGCAGGGAGTAGTTTTTTAAATTTATTATTATTTATTTATTTAATCCACCATTCTCATTTTGTTGCGTGCGTTCCGGCAGCTGTTTGCTCGTATCTCTCAGGCTGACTAATAATAAAGTTATGAACAAATAACTGCCTTTTTGGGAGCCATGCATGAACCGTGTCGCTCCCCTCTGCTGCTGAGACATAAACTCCGACACCTCCGCTGCATGGGTTTTATGTCCATGCGCTCTGGACCTCACCCACAGCACGTGTGCATCAAAGAGTAAACTCAAAGCGAGAGCGACACCTGCCCCCTCTTTCCTCTTTCTGTTTTAGTTTTATCGACGAGTTTGCCAAAGCTCAATTTGCAAAAGTTATGTTTAATAAATGTTAGGAATCTATTTTTTGCTAACAAAATATATTCACCTCCTCAGTTAAGCTGCTGTTTTTATGACGCTCTTGTGGAAGTCAGCAGAAATAGATGAAAAATATTTTGAGTTTCGATTTATTCTCTACGTCTTCCAACATCAAACTTGGAAAAGCGAATGATTTACAACCGCTGATCTGCTCTTTTTATAATCTGTCCCTTTCACAATAAGAGCACATTCTGACGTGAAATATATACATTTGTGTCCGTCACACTCGGGACGTTTGTCACCCACCGCTCGCATGCGACAAAGAGTAAACTCAAAGCGAGAGCGACACCTGCCTCCTCTTTCCTCTTTCGCGTTGACAAAATGTTTTCGTTTCATCGACGAGTGTGCTCAATTTTGATTTTAAAAAATCTGCACAAATTGTTTTATTCTTTTTTTTTAAAGATCAAAGTGTTTTAACACTCCTGAGTTAAAATGATGCTGATCAATTTGAATGTATTATTATTTGGTTATATTTAATTTTATGTTTCAGTATTAAATGGTCAAAAATGTTTATAATTTAAATAAGGATTTAAGTTTTTTTTTTCTTCAGGTAAATTGATGCACTTTAATTAGTTTCTGTTACAGACTAAAAAAACAACGTTCATAAAGTTATTCTTCGTTGTAAGTTGAGCTATATTCTTTTTTTTTTCTTTAATGTTAATAAGGACACAATGTTATGCAGAGGTCTACTTATAACAATTTTATAGACATATTATTTACATCTTCCTGGGTGGGCGTAACAGAAAATAATTGAGAAGCACTGCACTGAAATAAGATATTAACTAACATTCAAAGACAACACAAACTCATAGTATTATAAGGACATCCAATGTTTGACCTTCCGACTGTGATAAAAAGCTGCTTCCAACACTCACTTACAGATCTGCATACTTTAATTACAATAATTCAAATGAGGAGGATTTTATTGTAGCACATTTGGTTTGCAACAATTAACAAACTAAGGATTTTGTTTGTTGGCTGATTTACATCCTCAGAAAATTAGGTCACATGTTTTTCTTGAGCCATCATGTTATTTGAGAAAAAAAATCCTTATTGGTTTTTATAGAGGTGGCTCTGCTGGTAGAGCTGTGACCTCTCAGTGAAAGGTCACTGGATCAAATCCCCGCCGGGGGCCTTTCTGGGTGGAGTTTGCATGTTCTCTCCGTGCATGTGTGGGTTTTCTCCGGGTACTCCAGTTTCCTCCTACAGACCAAAAACATGCATGTTAGGCTGATTGGCAACTTTAAATTGTCTCTAGGTGTGAGTGAGAGAGTGAATGGTTGTTTCATTTGTCTCTGTGTCCCTGTGATGGACTGGAGACCTGTCCAGGGTGTCCCCCGCCTCTTGTAGTGACTGCTTGATATGAGCACCAGTGACCCCCACGACCCACAAATGAAGAAGCGGGTAAAGATGATGGATGGATGGATTTTATAGTAGGAAACCCCCAGGTGTTACAGTAGACATCAAATTTAAGGTTGTAAGACTCCATCCTCACATTTTATTAAACCCTGTGCACAGATTCAAAATCCATCCTGTCAGTTTAGTTAATCTGCCAATGCTCATTTACAAACATCTGTCATTTTGCTTGACAACCAGTAAATACATCATCATTTTGTCATATGTAACATTAAAAGGTTGAATAAACTCTTATTTCCAGGATCACTAATTTCTAAAGAGAGCATTTAGCCATTGTAACATTAATAACATCACCTCCTGTCAACTGCCAAAAAGCAGATTATACACTACAGCTGTAATTTTTTAATTTTTGATCAAGAAAGTAATGCAAGGAAAGCAATTTTCCATAATTACACAGACATTACAGGGCCACATAGAGACAAATGAGACATCCATTCTCTCTCTCATTCACACCCAGGGGCAATTTAACATGATCAGCTAAACTGACATGTTTTTGGCCTGTGGGAGGAAACGAGTCACCAGTAGACAAAACTCGTGCACAGAGAAAATATGCAAACTTCACACAGATCGGCCTCAGGCTGGGAGGTGATCCTGCAGCCTTCTTGCGGTGAGGCCACAGTTTTGACCACTGACCTCATCACGTCACGTCGTTGCTAAAAGGTTACATAAATATAGTTTAATCAGAGAAAAACAGTTTGTTTTGCTGCCTCAACTTAAATTTGACAAAGTTTCTCTTTGCGAGAATGTTTGTATTCTAACTTTTTCTTTCCTTTTGTATTTGTCTTCAGTATGAACTTTCTCTACACCACCATGAGATAAGAGCAAAAATACATTATGGAACAACTAAAGGACTTCTGATTTGATTTTACTTCCTGGAAGAACGAGGCAGACCAAAACAGCTTCGGAAATGTTTTTCTGCACTCTCTCCTATTACTGCTCTTCCTCCCTCCTTAAAAACATTTCCTTCTGTTTCTTCACCCTAAATGACTTGGTGCCTGTGCAGCGAATTGAGTTATCCTTCTTTTAATCAAATGCTTTGTTTTTCCACTCTTAATTGAAGTTAAATCCTCTAAACAAAGCAAAGCAAAAATCTTTTTTTGTTTCAAAGCTCTGTTGCTGCCTGTGTTTCAGGTCATTTTAGTGTTCTGTGTTTTTTACCCCACTCTCTGTAGAGCACTGATGGATTTGTTTGTTTGCTGGTCAAAAAAACGTCAACAAGGATATTAATTAGAATAGAGCCGTGCAAATTCATTGCACACTGGGTAAATATTAACATATTTCATTGGAACATTAAGACACTTCTTTATGCCACATCTTCACTAAGTGACATACTTCTGTTCAAAAGGATAGAGTAAACTATAATAGCTGCATCTTTTTCCATTTTTATTTGACCTTTTTTCATTTTTGTAAACAGTCTGAATTGTAAGTAAGTAAGTAAGTAAGTAAACTTTATTTCTATAGCACTTTTCACAGACCAGGGTCACAAAGTGCTGCACAAAATAAAATAATAAATTAAAAACAAACATACAAAACAATAAAACACAGTATTACGCTAAAAAGCAAGTTTAAAAAAGTAGGTCTTATGTTGTGTCCTAAAAGTATCTATACAATCCAGAGATCGAATGGTACAAGGTAACTCATTCCAGAGGCGAGGCGCCACAGCTTGAAAAGATCTGTCTCCTCGAGTCTTAAAAAAGGTCCGAGGAGCCATGAGCAAGTTTAGATTGGACGACCTGAGGCTCCTAGTCGGAACATAAGGCTGGATGAGATTCCTAATGTAGACTGGCACTTGTCCATGCAAAGCTCTAAAGGTCAGTACCAGGATTTTGTAGTGCATCCTGTAAGATACAGGCAACCAGTGTAAACTTTTCAGGATGGGTGTAATATGTTCCCTCTTATGAGTGCAAGTGAGCAGGCGTGCAGCTGTGTTTTGAACTACCTGCAGATGCGCAAACTCCCTCTTATTAAGACATGTAAACAGACTGTTACAATAATCCAATCTGGATGAGACAAAAACATGAATAATCATCTCAAGTTCACCATAAGTCACCATCTTACGAAATTTAGAAATGTTCCGTAATTGGAAAAAACAGTTCCTGACAAGCTGGTTTATATGCCGCTCCATAGACATCGCTCCATCCATGAAAACTTCCAAGTTGCGCAGATTGCTTTTAACTGTGCAGTTCAAGTTTCCAAGATGCTGCTTAATTCCAGGGACAGCACTGTCAGGAGCAACAATCAAGGTCTCGGTCTTACTGGTGTTCAATAATAGGCTATTTTCAGTGAGCCATTTCATCACTTCGGCCAAACAACTAGTGAGGATACGAAATTTATGTGGCTCATTTGGCTCGAAAGAGCAGTACAGTTGCAGATCATCAGCGTACAGATGATAGGACACATCACTGAACCTCTGGATGACCCTGCCCAGAGGAAATAAGTACAGCAGAAACAGAACAGGTCCCAAAACCGATCCCTGTGGCACACCCCACAAAAGCTCCGCAGGATCAGACACTGCGTTTCCCACTGACACACTAAAAGTTCTGCCAACCAGGTAAGAGGTGAACCATTTTAAAACGCAACCCGACATTCCAACCAAATGTTGGAGCCTATTTATCAGGATGCCATGGTCCACTGTATCAAACGCCGATGACAGATCCAACAAAACCAGCACAGAACATTTACCAGTGTCAGCTGCCATCATAATATCACTAAACACCCTCAACAGGGCTGTTTCAGTAGAATGAAACTCACGATACCCAGATTGAAAAGTGTCATAAATGTCATTCACCTGTAAAAATGATCTAAGTTGGGTGCAGACCACCTTTTCTAGGACTTTGGCCAAAATTGTAGAGAAGCTGGGGAATGAGAGTGCATCATGCACAGCACACGAGCAAAAAACCTGAAATATCAAGTTTGGACTAAACCACAGAATCAAGAGTGCAGTTTTATGGCACTGAAAACACATTTGTACATTTTTCAGCTGAATGTGAATAAAATGAGATAATTTGTTCTTTTAATCACTTTAAATAATGATTACCAACAGACCAGTTTTTATAGATGCAAACAAACACTGAAAGAATTGAAATGTCTGACATTATCCTTGGTTGCTCATTTTGGGTTTTGTTTCATTTAGCCCTTTTCCCTCCACAATAGACAAATCATTTAATTATTTAACTCTGTATTTGCTTCTGCAGAGTAAATTTAACCTTTTTTACATTTTTCACTTGCATCACCATCTCCTTTAGTAGACTGTGTAAAATATTGGTTTGTAGTTCTTGTAACAAAATGTTTCAAGCATTAAAAGGCTTTGATTTTTGAGGGACAACGACAATAATTATTCAATATTTTACTAACGGTATATGCAGCAAGTTGATTTCCTGATTATGATAACTTTACATTCTGTAGAAGATTACATGTTTTAAATTGCATAGAAAAACTTATACTTGCCTTGGAATTTTTTTAAGTTTTAATATAATTGGGGTGAACTCCTCTCGTTTGTTATCATCTGCCGACAAAGGTGAGAGGTTGGCCTGTCACGATAACAAATTTTGCTGGGTGATTAATTGTCTCAAATATTGTGATAAACGATAATATTGTTTGAAATTTAACAATAATTAATTGTCAAATTTTAAAAGAAATGTTGATTTGTTTGGTGTGTAGTACATTTTTTGACCACCTGATGGCAGTATAAAACTGTTTGAGCCAAAGGATGGGTAGTTGAGCAGCATCTCTTTAAGAAAAATGGGCGGGAGGGCCCATGACGTGACATGGGCTGGCATGGCGGAGCTCTTTAGCGGAGCTCTTTGGTGGTTTGAGCTCTTTAGCATAGCATTTTTCACACAAAGCTTTTTAAAAAAAATCAGAAACAAGTTCTCAGCTTCTTTTTTCAGAGAAAAACAACTTTTTACACGAAGACACGGGTTTCAACCGTGAATTTTGGAGCTTCGACAAGACGGAGGTTTATTCCCGAGGTTGGCCTGTTAGCTTGGCTTGTAGCTTAGCTTCTCAGCTTAGCTGTTTTTAACCCTCCAAAAACTTGATTTTGGAGGGTTAAAATGGATTTTAAAGAGAAAAGAGAAAGGGAGGGGTCTGTGAAGAGCACCAGAGTTGAGCCTTTTGTCATTCAGTGTCTTCAGTAGAAAGAGAGAGACACGAAAAAACGATAAAACCGATAAATGAAAATGAGTTCGATAATTTTCATTCTTCATTCGATTAATTGATTTATTGTTTATCGTGCCAGGCCTAGTGAATCCCTGTTTTATAATTAAGATGCTTTTGTTAATTAACCTGCTTAGATGTTATATGGTTCAACAGATCAAAACTTTTTTTTTGTCGATGTTCCATTGTTTTACCAAAAATAGCGCAACATCTGGTAAAATGTTGTGGCATAAAATACTGTTATGTTCTTACAACCATAAAAAGCCATACTTTACTTAATACTGCATCAAAAAATCTGAATAATTAACTATTTTTTGTTTGGTAAGAATGATTTATTCACACTTTCAAAGGAAGGTCACATTTTTTCATAACCGTAATTAATAATAAAGATTTTCTGTAATTACGACACCGTTAAGATTAGTTGAAGTGAAATAAATGGAAAACACACGCACAAACCATTTTTATCATCTTGTTATTGTCTTAAATCAGCATCAAACTTTCTTTTAATGCTGCAGATTTTTTTTTTTCTCGTCATTTTATTTCCACTTCTGCACCCGTTGTCTTTACACAACATGAAGGGTCTTTCACTTTATGATTTCATTTATTTTGACAAACGCAGTCAAAAGACGAGTAATTTAGCTGTCACATTAGGCAGATTTTCTCAGAAATACCAAGTTGAAAACATTAAGTGCAGAACATGCCACATTAATTCACACTCAACATTATTTGATTTTTTTTTTAAGGTTTAAAAGCTTAATAAATGTGTCCAAATGAATATTTATACATGTTCAACAATAAAATGAAAGCATCAAACTTTTATTTCTTATTTTGATCGCCTTTCTTTATTCTACTAAATTTACATTTTTAAGAAGTGCACAAATAGGTTTTATTATTGTTTTTATTATTTGTAACTAAGTAGTTTTGCTTTTCTGAAAGCAGACAGGTTTAGAATACATCCTTAATTTTTGGGTTTAAAATAAATACATCACAAGTATTTGTATTTCTGCACATGTTGCAGAGGAGATGCTTTATATTTAAAATGGTACTTCAGCCAATTACCCACACTTGAGCCTCCAGCACCCACAAGTGTCTGAGAACATCAGTTGGACTTAAGTGCTATTACTCAAGACAAGAGTGTCCCTGGATGACTCGAGGACTGTTTGACAATCTGTCAGCGTTTCCTTGCATGAACTCTTTATTTTCATCTCTTCTGTTCTAAATCTGGACACCTTATCTGCTTGTTTAACAGTTTCAACCATGTTGCAGACCGTACACCATAAAACCAAAAAAACAAAACAAATGCAGTGCAATATTTAACACGACTGATAATCTAATACAAAAACTTTTTTGTTGCCATCATTTATTAGGTGACATATCTGTCACCAGATCTCTTAGTGACCGTACTTGCTGCCGTACACGTCACATCGACGTGTAAGTCGCATCAGACCAAATATGTCTAATAAAGTGGGAAAAAACATAAATACATTGCTTCGCCGTATAAGTTGTATCTATTATGTGTCACAGCTGACGTTTGTTATGCATCGTCGCTGACCACCCAGAAACGTGGGCTGGTGTTGTGCCAAAAATCGATTGGTTGCTAAATGGCGCCTGCGGGAGTGTGCACGGGAGGACTTTAATAAGAATTTAACAAGATTAACACTTAAAAACAATTATTAGTTTGCTTGACATCATAGTAAATGTGTGTCTCAGTTGAACTTTTCCTTACAATATGTACATTGAAGGTCAAATCAACTACCTTTTGCCTGGGCGGCGCGGCGAAATGCAGCTGATTTGATGTTTGCTCCAGGAGTTCCAGAGAGAGACGAAGTTGACTGCTACGGCAAGCCAAGTGTCTCATTATAGCCACTTATACCTATTAATGAGACACTTGGCTTGCCATATGGCTTAAGGGCCCTCTAGCGGCTGAAAATGGTAGTGTTCAATATTTTCTTTATCAGATTGAATGAAATCGTCATATCTCAGCCAAAACTTGTTTTATAAATATGGGGGGGGGGGGGGGTATATTAGTCGCTTCGGTGTACAAGTTGCAGGACTTGCAAATTTATGCATAAAAGTGTGACTTATACGGCAACAAATATGGTAATTACATCATTTTTGTTAAAGGTGGGTTTGCCTTATAGCCAAACTGAAGTAGCCCTTTTTTCCATACATAATGAGAAATGACAGAATAAAAGTGACAAAAATCAATTCCCTGCTGACATATTTTGAGTTATTTTTGATATTTCTTCAAACCCTGATTGTATAAAAATATAATTGGCCAACACTGGGAGATAAAACAGTTTATTAAAACATGAATAAAGTTTTGGTTCAGACTCACCCATTGATCCTGAAAATGAAGAGAAAGCAGATCCCAGAAGAGCATTCAGTTGAAGGGCGTCTGAGCCTGCGCAAAAATAAAAAATAAAAAGAGTTAATTGAACGCAGGAGCTTCATGTGTGGACTTTGGGTGGGTGCCTGCAAGAAAAAGCAAGAGGAGCAATGAAAAAAGAAATGCTGTTGTAATTTAAAGTAACTTTTCATTTGCATACCTTAGTAATTGCTTTTCATGGTGTTTCTCACAAAATAATGAGATAATAATTCACGCTGCTTGACTAGCACAAAATAGACTGAGATAAATGTTTAACTGTTCCACAAAAAAAAAATTGTATCTATATATTTTTTCAAACTATGCCTGCCTTCTCCAAAACTAATAACTTTCTTTTGATTTGTATAAAAAGAGCAAGAAAAATATTCACATTTCTGTTCAACCCAACCATCCTGCTTCCTCTCTTTCTGGGTCTCGGGGCACTGGTGACCACCCTAGTGTCAAAAGTGTAAGAGACGGGGTACCCTGGTGACAGGTCACCAGACTGTCCAAGAGCCAATAAAAACAAATATGAGATGGAATTGTTCTGTCCTAAAGGAATTTCCAGTGAACCTAATATGCATGTTTCTGGACTAAAGGAGAATTCCGTGCTGAAATCTGTGCTGCTGATTATCCATGCTGCTGATCTCATGTGGCTGTATTCATTCATACCCATCTACTCACTGCAGACTCATGTTCAGGCTGCTGTTTTATGCCGTATTATTTTACATAATTAGTGTTTAGCATATATCTTAGATCTTTTAGCGTACCGTTTAGCGTTCATTTAGCATATATCTTGGTGTATATTTTAGATCCTTATATACAGTTTCTTTTTATACTTTATATTTTTTGCTATTTTTGGGTGTAACTGGGACCCTGTAGACACAATTTTGTTCAACCTCATGTACCACATTGATGCGAATGACAATAAAGAACATTGAACTTGAATTCCATATCATCCAAAGAACCCCCCCCCCCCCCCACACACACACACAAGAAAAACTTAAGCTCCTCAGAGATCCCAGCCCAAATTTGACGAACCTCTTGCTGCGTAGCTACCATGCTAACCACCACTTCATCATGCAGCCCTTAGCAGATTCCAGAAATATTTTTTATGTTATTCGGAGTCTTAACTTTACTGCCAAGAAAACAAGGACAACTTGCAATGGCTGTAAACAAAAAAAACAAACAAATAAGCCATGTTTATGTGCTGCTAATTGCATGTTGTGCTATAAACATCCCTGCGTAAATCAGGGTTAATTGAAAAGTCTCGTCAAATCCCAAAAGCTTAATTCTGTAACACAAGTTGAATAGGTGCGTTGAACGTTACTTGCATGGAATCAATGTTCGTTACTGTATAAGGTTTTGGACTTTATTTGCAATTAAATATACATTTTTGATGTTTTTCCTTCCATAAATTGGTGCCTCCTTTTGTCCGTCCACTGCATGCATGTTCACTAGCCCTTTCCATTAATCCACTAAGTTCCAAAAAGAGGGAAACACAAGCTAAAGCAGTTCATTATCTGCGCGCACATTTGTGTGAACATGTGCCAAATACGCGAGGGCCCTTATTATTTCCTTTAAATTTTCATTCTCTCCTAAAACTAAGGTAAAAACCCTAACAAGAAGAAGCACAGCGTCTGCAAAATCTTCATTTTCCAAAAATATTCTGTCACTTATTGAATCTCACACAACAACACGCACAACATGCAGTGTCATCTGTGTTGCTGATAATGCCAGCCAGACTCAGCTAGCCCAGTGTGCATGCGTGTTTGTAAATGAGCGCATGTGTGTGTGGCAGAAACAGATTGTGCTCCTATTCAGGAATAGATCACCGGTGGATGCAGGAGGTTTATCATTTGCAGGATGTTTACTCGGAGTCAAGCAAACACTCGATCAGTCTGCACGAACCTCCAATACATTACACCGGACTATAACAACACACCGGACCGACCGTATGGTGAAAATGAACGCAGTGCAGCATGTGTGACTTATTTTAATCCCCTGTGTGATATACAGTGTTCCTGCACACACCAGATGGTATTTCTTCTACTTATGATACTGTCTCTTTGATAAACTGTTTCACCATCCACTTCCACAGAATAGCAACTCTAAACTATGAAGGACAAACATTGTTTACCTGAAATATTTTCATTCTAGAACACGTCATAAACTGGACAAATGAAGTTAAATTATCCAGCCAGAAAGGCTCTGCTTCCTTCAAGTATCGTGGGCTGTTCGCCTGACTATTTGGAAAAATTATGGCGAGTGCCATTTTAGTGTTGATTACTGTGCAGGTGCAGGTTGAGTTTGCAGGTTAGCTAGATAAAAAATGAGCAAATGCAGTGCATCTGTTAGGCGTTTACTCTGGATTTTATGAATACACAGGAAACAACAACTCAGCTTTGTAGCACTTATTATATTTTTGGAAACTCTGTGGATGTAATTACTGTAATTACCGAGCTTCCACAGAAATTTCCAATGAAAGTATACACACTGCAGAGAAGATATGATTCAATATCACGTCAAAACCTATGTATGATGCTGCATTTAAGTTATTGTCTTTGGTTTCAAGTTCAATTCCTTCCACTTTGATAGATGATACAGATATTTCATGTAACAGATGAAAAAGGAGCAGGAAACAGAAATTAAACAGCTAAAATTGCTGCGCTTGTTGTTTCAGGCTGACATTAATTGATATGTGCAGTGAAGCTGGCTGCTTAATCGCAGAATATAGCATTCCAGGTTTCTTGAGTGATAATTCCTTTCTGCACTCCGTATTGAAAAAACAATGTTGTAAAAACACAATTTTGTAATCCCGCTGCTCCATTGTGTTTTTTATCTACAACACTGTCACCTTCAGATAAATGTTCCCCTGATAAAGGCATGTATGCTTTTCAAGACAACAAAATGAGTGATGTTGATGGAGTGATAAGACGGTCAGCGTGTATACACACAGGAAAACAGAACAACAAAATGCCTTACAGTAGCTTTCTTTGTTTTATTATTAAAATATTTTTATTGTAGCGTTCTTTAGGCCCTTTAGGGACATTTTTAAACTACAACCTTTAAATGAAGACTTGATCTTTGAGTGAATAGGAAAGCTAATATTTAATGACAAAATATTATATTTTCTGTGCGCAGGGAAAGCACAAAATGTTTTTTTGGGGGCACATGAACAAACTTATATAGCCAACTATTAGAGACATTTACCACAGTTATCCCATGAGGCTAGTGTAAAATAAATTTGATACAGCAACCTTTCAGATAATGTCTTGGAACATTATCTTTTATGAGTAGCATCGCCTCGTGAAGGAAAAGCTGAGGAGTTGGCAGACGGCATTAAAATCGTTTTCGATAAAAGATGTGCAGCTGTAGTTTTCCTTTCCACAGCTTTTACCTCTGCAGAGGATCTGAGAACCTTTTTCTACTACAATAAAACAAAATTTACTTTGTATTGACGATTGAGTCACACGTGGATGCTGTTGTTGTACTACTAATACTAAGGCACTCCAACATCAGGTTCCCATTGTCATATTGAAGTGAAAAATTACATTAAACTTAAAATTAGCTTTGCACCCATATGTTTTGAAAAAAACAAAACTATCACACTGCTAATCACAATCAGAAAACTTCAGTATTTAGTAAAATATATATTCAGTTGTGGTTTCCTTCAGCCTAATGAGTAAAATATGTCAACCTGATGACTTAAAACCAAACTTTCACAACTCCTTGAAGGAGTCCACACCACCTGCTGCCTTTCATTCTGATTTAAAATGCTAATAGTCTTATCGTGACTGAGTTGTAGCCATTTTGGTCCTACCAGCCACTACTACTGCACCAATATCTGTAAAATGACTATTATAATCATTTTGTGTTTGCTTAAATTGATTTACTGTGGTGGCCATCTTGAATTGGGTAGACCCCAAATAGTAATGAGTTATAGGTATATATCATGATTATGATTACTTTTTCTAAGAGTTTCACTAAAATCTGTCAACATATTTTGCAAAAAAGATCAATCAGATTCAGGTCAATAGTAAATGCCAAAGTTTTAAGCCAAGATGATGCACAGTGAGTGGCGCTTGGAGTGTGCGTTGGAAATGCCTCTCAGCTACTAACAAACCAAGGTGCAGTTCAGTGTCTGTAAAACTGGTTAAGCTATGGTCATTCTTGTGCTTTCTAATGTCAGCTGGCTGCCTTCTTGAATTAGTCTTGATCCAAAAGAGAATCAGTTGTACATGTACATCTAATAATTACTGTTTGAGTCATGAGCAAAAACTGTCTTGCCATCTTACATTTTGCTGTGGGCAATAAGCAGGTGTTTGCCTGGCAATCTAGTTATGAATTTAATTAATTTATTTATTTTGTACACATCAACTTTATCTAATCACCATATCTGGGTCTTCATGGACCCATCTGTAGATTATGAAAAAATCTTAATATTTCTCCAGATTTTAGCATTTTATTTTCATTCAACCTTTATTTATACAGGCTAGTCACATTGAGCCACAAGGACTCATTTACAAGAGAGGCCTGTTCCAGACAGAACATATAAAGTAAAGACAACAACAACAATAACTATAAACTACAGTAAAAATGCAGTTAAAACAAAAGTGGTGACATAAAACAATAAATCAGGTAACAAGGTAAGATATAAAATCCAGCATCATGGTGGCGCAGTTGGTAGAGCTGCCGCCTCTCAGCGAGAAGGTCGCCGGGTCAAATCCCGGCCGGGGGCCTTTCTGGGTGGAGTTTGCATGTTCTCTCTGTGCATGCATGGGTTTTCTCCGGGTGCTCCTGTTTCCTCCCACAGACCAAAAACATGCATGTTAGACTGACTGGTAACTCTAAATTGTCCCTAGGTGTGAGTGAGAGAGTGAATGGTTGTTTGTCTCATTTGTCTCTGTGTGTCCCTGTGATGGACTGAGACCTGTCCAGGGTGTCCCCCACCTCTCACACAGTGAACGGAAGAAAAGTAAAGATAATAAAAGAAATCTAGGAAAGGCTTGATTTTTTTTAATTTTTTTTTACTGTTATTATAACAATGTGAAATGAAGGTCTTTATTACTCTCACTGAATACACATAAAATATTAACATATTATGAACATTTTAT
Organism: Nematolebias whitei; assembly: GCF_014905685.2. NCBI lineage: Eukaryota > Metazoa > Chordata > Actinopteri > Cyprinodontiformes > Rivulidae > Nematolebias > Nematolebias whitei. The sequence continues at coordinate 36,528,241 of NC_056506.1, forward strand.
AATGAATTAGGAAATGATTACAAATTGGACATTTGTGTAGTGTTGTGGCTCTGCTACAGTTTCTTTTTCCAAGATGTTCAAAGCTAAAAAAAAAAAAAGTTTAAAATATAACATCAGTAAGGGCTTTTTAGTTGTTTCCATTTTGCAGGAAAATATATCGATCAAAACATTTGATGTATGTGGCTAATTTTCTTTCTCCGAGTAAACTGATCCCATGAGAGGGGGCAGGAAAAACAATTTTAAACCCTTAAGCAATGGGAACCTCTGACTGATTAAATCTAGGAATATAGTGAGGGTGGGGGGGCCTTCTGCTAGAGCTTTACATGACAGGAGGGGTGCATTAAAGCTGCCATATGGACATATACCACTGCTGACACAGGACACTCGGATGTTTTGCTTCACCAAACCAGCAACAGGCACAGATCTGTGCCATAAACAGACACATTAGACTGAAAATGATCACCTGAGATTCAGAGGCTGACTTCCGTTGACTGTCAACTCAGACAAATTGGATTAATGTAGTTAAGAATTGAGTGAGTGGCCTAATCTGATGCACCTAAATGAGAATAGATTGGTTTGAAGGTGTATAATTAAATGGAAAGTTTAAAATAAATTACCTTGGGAGGAAAAGAAAATCTCGTCCTCGTTTGCATGTTTGTCTCTAAAAGCCTCCAGTTGCACCCATGGGGGGGCCTAATTTGTTGGAAATGGAGACTTTAAGGTGATTTATTCTCTTTTGGTCTTGCATGATTACTCTCTCTGTGTGTCCATCAAAGTCAGTGAGCAGCGCCTGCAGAGCTCAGTAAATCAATAATCTGTGTTCTGTACTCTGAACAAGCTACAGAATCTTAAACCTGTGTTGATGAAATGCAAAAGGGGGCTCAATAGTCTTTAACGCAAAAACTACCAGATGCAAAATGCTTTGTTTATTATCAGCAGAGTTGTGACAGTTTTTATGGTCTCAGATGATACACTTGCATTTTGTTTGCAGTTATTCTGGCCTCTACAATATCACCTTGCAGTATTATTTAAAAAGTAGCATTTGTTCAACCAGTGCACATCATGTGCTTCCTCACATGCCAAAGTTTTAAAAACAAAGATCTCAAGTGGTAAGGGCTCAGGGTATCCGATGGGGTGACTCTCCGCTGCTACCACACCAAATTTTAGCTCAGTACCAGTAAAAATGACTGAGGTATCGCCTTTTTTGTGTTTACTAAGGTTAGGTTGTCATCTTGAGTCAGGTTGGCTCCAAAAGATAATCAATTTTAGATGTACTTCCATTTGAGAGATTTATTCAAATCGATCCAGTGATTGAGGAAATATTTTGCTAAAAGACAGACTTGGCAAGCACTAACCCACACTGACACATAAAAGGCAGGCGATCATATGATGACGCAAGGCATTTACATTCCCTGTGGCAAGCACATTTCATTGAGAGGGTCATTTACATGCTGACACGCAGTGCACCAAATGAAAAGTAGAATTTTCTCATTATTTAAAGCCGCCTATCAGATGTTGGATAAGCCAGATGCTCTCCTAAGATCCAGTGGTGAGATTAACACCTCAGCGACATGTCTGATAAACATAACAAGGTTGTTTCAGAGCCAAGACTGAAAAGATGCCTGTTGTCATATCTGAGTCATGCACCAACGCACAGATAGGGAGTGGACTCAATGAAGGTTAGAGCAATGTGGTAACTTCTGGAAGCTCCTTCAGATAAAAGTGGCTTGGCAACAAGAAGACATATTTCCAACAAAAAAAACAATATATTTTAAAGTATGTTAAGAGAAAGCTGTTGTGAAGGTTAAAGGCAGAAAATTAGAGTGTTCAAGTTCAAGAATCTTTATTATCCACAAGGGGCAATTTGTTTCACAGTCAGTAGGCACACAAAACATCCATACTAGACAAGACATTGAGGCATTAAAATAACAGTACAGAAATCATCACTGTTCATTGAGAAGTCTGATCACTACAGGGATGAATGAGTTTTTCAGTCTGTTTGTTCTACATCTGGGCAGCAAGTACCTGCATCCAGATGGAAGCAACCTGAACTCACCAAGGAGTGGATGATCAGGAACTGCCAGAATCAGGCTGGCCTTGTTCGTTGACTTCGCCTTGTGTAGGTCAATGAGGTTTTGCAGAGCTATGCCAGCAGTTTTGCTGCACATCCTGACAATCCCTGAGATTTTGTTCCTGTTTCTGCATGTCAAAAGCCCAAATCAACAGAAGAAAGTGAACGTTAAAAGAGACTCAATAAAACATGAATAAAACAAATATGTGGATAAGGTAGGATGTGTGAAAGAAGCTCTATTCACACAAGGAGAACTGTTGGTCAGGCTACTTCTTCTTGTGCCATGCTCTCTAAAATAGTTATCGGATCAAGTGTTTACAAATGTAGCTAAACGTAGATTAACAACCCGTTAAAATATACCAGAATGCAGGAAATATAATCTACTTTATTCAAATTTTTCTGGGTGAGGACCCCCAGACCCCACCAACAGTGTGTCCCCCAACATTACAAATGCTTCTGACGTCTTTAGCACCAGTGGACCCCTGTGGCCCAAAAAGGAAGAAATGGAAAAAGATAATGGATGGATGTAAATTTCTCAATTTTCTAAATAGCTCTGGGAACCTTTTCTTTGTTGTTTTAAATAAGGTAGACATCAAAAACAATACAAGAAGCCCTTTCAGTTCTGTTCATTTAAATGACGTTGTCATGTAGATATGAGCCACTCTAGCTATACAACAAATCCTGACAAAGAGATGAAAGAACACTGATGTGCATATCCAACATCGAGTCTCCTCTCCTGTGGCGCGGACAATGTGGAGGAACCATGTGAGCTGGTGATAAGCATGTGCATGAATTTTCATGGCAGCTATGTGGCTGAACTGCAGAATAACACAAAGCGCTCTGTAAAATAAAATCCAAAGACAGTGGCTGAGAAAGCTGCGTCCCTCAATGAATCAGAATACCTGACTTTCATTTGGAGGAGGAATAATCTACATCATACTGCTGCACAAATCATTGTGGCTATGAAGAACGTGGGCCTCACAGCAGGTTTAATAGTGAAAACTTCAGAAAGCAGGAAATTGGATTGATTTGCCTTTTTTTGCTTTAATTCTTCAAGGCTACTAGTTTTTATTATTATTATTTTTTGCAAGGGTTCTAAAGAAAATTGATGCTGTGAAATAGTTTGTGGCAACAATGATGAAAAAGACAAATTAAGCTCAACTCGATGCTCTTTGGATGCTTCAAAGGGTTCTGTTAATTGAAAGGACACATGGCGGGCAGATATTATGTAAGAGTTTTAATTTTTCTCTATCAGTGAAAACATAACCAAACAATAGTCTGAGAGAAGCTGAAAAATCAATTTAAATCTCTTTTTATTTATTATTTTATTTAGAGGTCAGTACTTAGTAGCGTGTTTACCTACAAAGCGATCTAACAACAAATAAAAGACAGCTTTGGTGTTTTTGATTATTTTTTTTTTTTTTTACAATTTAACTGAACACATTTTTGTTGCTTGTATATAAATTGACTCCACTTTTGATTAATTGCACTGTTATTAGGAGAGGAAATAGTTAATTTTTTTCAGGTTTTACCCATTCTAATGTCCTTTTTATAAAGAATGCTTGTATTTTCAGCTGCGCTACACTTCGGCCTGTTTGCCTTGCCTTTAAGAAAGAGAAATCCAGTTTATGACAGTGGGTGAGAACCATAATTCCTCACACAAAGAACATTTCCTCAAGCTCAGTGATACCCTCCCTCTCCCTCCGTCTGCATCCGAAAAGGTCAGAGCACGAGAGCCATTTTTTCACAGCAATGAGCTTCACAGCATTTGCCTCCCCGCTATTCTCATCCAGACTTATGATCCATTCTTTATCATCTCTAATAAAATTTGCCTGCTCGTTCTATTGCATTATCCTTCCCATTCCGGCCTACTCTGTAAGACAACTTTGATATGGTGCTATCAGTGCATCGCTACGCCTGGGACAATTATTCAGCCATTAGACCACGCAGGAAGTCTGATTAGCTCCGTCGTCAGACATCTGCCATCCCACCTGCAACCCAAGATCAGAAAAACATGAGCTACTAACAGAAGATTGTTTGGAATGCTATACTTTAATTAGTTTTACCAAGACGTGTGAATAATTTTTACTTGGCAGCTTATTTATTTGGCTTTTTTAATAATAATAAAAAAAAAGCTTTAAAAATTGTAATTATTAGACAATTGCTCAGACGGCTACAGTTTGGTGTTGTGTTTTTGTTGTTTTTCATTGCAAAATAGACATGATTACTATTTTACAGCTTACTTATTAACAGATAAAGCGAGTTTGAACAAAATAAACCAATCCCAGTGTTTTTCTGCAGTCTAACTGCGAGCAAAGTCTGGGCACATAAATAAGGGAAATGTTCTTGTTTCCCTTTGAAAATACTGTATATGGTATACTTTTTTTCCACTGTATATTTTAACAATGAAGCTATTAACTAAATTAATAAACACTAAACCCCTACAAGGGAATTGTTTAGATGACCAAATAATGACGGGGACAATCATCCCTTTCAAGACTCTGCTCGTTTAGTTAAGCTGAAAACTCTAAACCTGTTAGAACATGACACAAAATTCATTTAAATGGCTTGAACAAGACAACTTGGACAAGAAGCTGAGTACAGGGAACTGGTGGACCACTTTGTGGCATGGTGTGGAAACAATCATCTCATCTTGAATGTGAACAAAACAAAGGAGATGATTGTAGATTTCAGGAGAATCAGGAACAGGTCCAACCCTATTTCCATCATCGGAGAAGAAGTGGAGAAGTATAAATACCTTGGGGTTCACCTGGAGAATAGACTGGACTGGAAATGCAACAGAGAAGCCGTCTACAAGAAGGGACAGTGCAGACTGTACTTCTTGAGGAAGCTGAACTCCTTCAACGTTTGCAGCAAGATGCTGCATATCTTCTATAAGTCTGTTGTAGAGAGCACTATCTCTTCTGCCGTCATCTGCTGGGGGAGCAGCACCAGAGCAAGTGACTTAAAAAAGATCAACAAGCTCATAAAGAAGGCTGGCTCAGTTCTGAGGACTCCTCTAGAACCTTTGGAGATGATTGTACAAAGAAGGATTCTTCATAAAATGAAGAACATTATAGACAACCCTCAGCATCCTCTTCATCAGACTATCATACAACAACAGAGTGTCTTCAGTCTGAGGCTTCTTCAGATCTGATGCAAGACAGACCGTTACAAGAGATCCTTCCTGCCCACAGCCATCAGCATCTAGAACAACTCTTTAATGAAATCAGGATGATGAGTTACAACAACATTTAATTTCCCTCTGGGATTAATAAAGTATTTTTGAATTGAATTGAACTGAACTGAATTTAAATGTAGGCAGCACGGTGGCGCAACTGGTAGAGCTGCTGCCTCTCAGCGAGCAGGTCCCTGGTTCAAACCCCGGTCCAGGGGCCTTTCTGGGTGGAGTTTGCATGTTCTCTCCGTGCATGCGTGGGTTTTCTCCGGGTGCTCCGGTTTCCTCCCACAGACCAAAAACATGCATGTTAGGCTGATTGGTAACTCTAAATTGTCCCTAGGTGTGAGTGAGAGAGTGAATGGTTGTTTGTCTCGTTTGTCTCTATGTGTCCCTGTGATGGACTTGCGACCCGTCCAGGGTGTACCCCGCCCCTCGCACAGTGATTGCTGGACATGGGCACCGGCGACCCCGTGACCCAAAATGGAATAAACGGGTAAAGAAAATGGATGGATGAATTGAAATGTAATGCTTACATTTTTTCCATAACAATTTTTTAAACCAGTAACAAGTCTTTAAGCTTCAACCACTTAAAAGTACATAAAGTACTACTAAACACGCTTATCTTTCACAGGGACTACAAAACATTGCCAGTAAACTGTTCTTTTGCTCGTTTTATTTATTGATTATTCACACACCAAACGGATGACATCTTTTTTTAAACCTGGGAAAATATTGTACAACACAGACTTCAATTTTGTTACTTTCTCTCAGCAATATCCAACTTCTCAAAAGCTTTTTTTTTTGTTTGACTTTGTTTTATCATCACTTAAAAAGTAAGCTCAAATGGTAATCATGAACAACATTTGAAAAATAGTTTTAATAAATTATTTTGAGAAATGTATGAGTGTGATTTACCTTTTGATGTCAAAGCATGTCCTTGAATTGGTTATTTATTTCCACTTTGTACACACACACACACACTCACGCACACACACACACACACACACACACACACACGCACACACACACACACACACACACACACATGGAGTAAAATTATCTCTATAGTTGTGACCTTTCCTTATAGCATCAGATGGTTATCTGCTGTCCTTGCTGTGTTAACAGTTTGTATACTTGCTGTTTTTTCTCTCTTTCTCACCTAATGGATTCACTAATGTGATCTTTGCAGCTGATAAAAGATAAATCCTTGGAAAGGGTGGAAGACAGAAATAAAAGAAACGAGAAAAAATGAAACAGAATTTAACTGAAAGATGGGACCTTGAACTGCATGTAAAAAGTAAATGTAATTTTAAAGAGCACTCCCTGGAAAAAATAAATACCAATAAAGCGTGAAGAAACTTTAAATTTTAGCAATCCAGATACCAGAACCAAATATAGTTTTCTGCATCTTGTAAATATATACATGTGTACAAGTACAAGGATAAGTGCAGACAAATAGTTACTGATTTCAACCTAAAGGAGTATCTCATACTGACAGAATATATTTGCTGTAGACAATAATCTCATAATAATTTATAACATCGATGATTTAATAAATAAAAGCAAGCATTCATAATAATACAATGCTCAATAATATTCTCGAATACTGTTAAAGATTTAACCCTGCGTGTTCTTGCAAAATTATTAATTTTACAGCAAAACGAGAAGTCAACTAGTTTACTACTTTGCAAATCATAGTCTCAGTTTTGACTTTAAAATGTGCTGCAAGTCTTTTTTTTTTATGTTTGTTGATGCACCACAGGGATAAATTGGTGAAAACATGAGAATTATAGAAAATGTGTAAAAGAAGAAACGCAAACAGGAAGCATTTCTTGACATCCACCTCAGGTGAGGTCTTTAATCTGAGTTTATCCCTCTGATAATTTACTTGCAATTGATTAGTGTTTGTTGTATTGATGAAAGCTTGAGCATCACAAGTATTTAGCTTATCCTATATAAACATAAAATATTCAGACGACAGCGTTGTTGGACTCCGTTTATGTAAATAGAAATGATGTACTTCAAAGTTCATGCTCAATAATCAGGTTAAAAATAATCCAACAAAGTTCAGTCGGGTCCTTTGGACGGTTTCTTTGTGTAGAAATGTTACGTCTTTCATCCAAAGGACTTCATCAGTCTGAGGAGCCACAACAAACTCAGTCCCACAAGCATTACACTCACATAGTGGGCCAACCAGTTTGATGGTGATAAGATGGTTTCTGGAGTCCGTTCTCTCCCCCGTTGACTCCTCTGAGGCAGCCATGTCCAAAGTGGTTCAAAACATCAAAGTTCATGCGCAATAATCCAGGTAATAAATCCAACAAAGTCGACCAGAGACGAGTACGAGTGACAAAGCAGGATTTAAATTTGGTGTATTTGTGGATTCAACACATTATTAGCTCAGTCTCTTTTTATTTGAATATGTGCAACTAAAGCCTGCAGAGAAAGAAAGAGTGTCTGAAAGTTAATTGTTTCTCATGACTTTTTATGACTTCGACATATTTTAGAGGCAAAAGAGAGTAGAGCTAACAGGAAATGAGTGGAGAGACAAAGAACTTGGAAATTACACGGCCGGCATTTTAGGCCTTGAGACCACTTAATGTCACCATCTCTTCTGTTCTTCCTCTTTGTTTCTCATGTGCCTGCTGCCCTGCTAAAATGAAAAGGGGAGAAAAAAAGCCTGAATATGCTCCCTCTTGCTGCCTCCGAGGGTGGCGAGAACAAATCACCTGCTATAAACCTGAGTGCATTCCTTGTCTAAATACAAATCAAGAGTAAAAAGCCAGAGAAAATGTGAAGGGGTGGAGAACAGGTAGGTAAGTAGTGCTGTCACAGCTGGGTGAGAGGAATTTTTTATGGGGGAAAAAAATGCTTGTTCATTTTACAATCTAGCTTTTCTCTTTTTTTTCTCCTTACATTTTGCTTATCATCTTTTGCTCTATTTGAAAGAATAAAACACTCACAAGGACATGCAGTATTTGCGCCTAAATATTTCCTCTGTTCACCTTTCTTTTGACCTCGAGTGTTAGTTTTTTCTCCATCTATGTTCGTGTTTTCACCTGTATGACATGCCACACGTGGTTTTTATTAAGTTGTTGACTTTAGTTTCATTCGTCAAAGGTAAATACTTTATTAAATAACATAATTTTCTATAGTTTGGTTTAATATTGTTTACCGCATGTGTGGGAGTTCCAGTCACTTCGTTCCTGTGTTCACTAAATGGTGCCAGACAACTACACCCGAGACCAATCTCCTTGATGAGATGCCCAGCATATAAAAGGCAGTTGATGACTCTTCTTCGATGCCGGAGCATTACCTTGCCTATGGTTCGTGCTTCTAGCCCTTTAATATTCTATTCACTTGAGATTATTTACCAGTCTTTGCTGTTTCCAGTGAACCTCCTGAGACTTCTGTTCCTGGACTCCAGTTGTGAAACTCTGGAAACCTCCTCATGACCTCCTCATCTGTCTTTTTTTCATTCAACCTTTATTTAGACAGGTTAATCCCATTGAGCCTCGAGGACTCATTTACAAGAGAGATCTGATTTCAACAAAGAATGATGACAACAATGGACAACAGCGACAACAATAGACAGTTTTAAAAAGGCATACAGATTATTTTTTAATACAAGTAAGATGGCAAAAAAACGGTAACAAAAACAGCTAGATTATAAGGCGAATGTAGAAAACTAAAAACAGGAACATGTACCGAGTAATAGCATAGCATGTCAAAATAAGAACATAAGTAAAACATAACTGTTTATGTTTACAAATGACTAACTTCAGATAAAAAGAACTGGAAGAAAAGTTTGATTTTTATTTTTATGTTTCACGTATGGACGCAACCATCTCAAACTATTGAAAGAATTTCAATCTGAACACATTTAATAACTGAACAGACTATCACTTACCTGTATTTCTTCTGTGCTCAGTGAGAGAAGTGAGCTCTTGCTTGTCCTGACAGAATTTTGAAACTGGGCTGGAATGGAGTCGGACCCATTCTCATGCATGTGTGGAGGTGTTCATTGGTGAGCCTGGAACGATATTTGGTTTTTATAATGTTCACTGTGGAGAAAGCTGCCTCACAATTGTGTGTGGAGCCAAACATGGTCAAGATCTGCAAGGCTACTTGCTTCAGACCTGGAAAAGCTGAATCAGGAACCATTCGGAGCCAGAAAGTGGAAGGATCAGTCTTGACAAACTGCTCTGTCAGGACCAAATCTGCTTGGAGGTCAACTAACTGCATCTGTAGATGTCTTCCTTGCCCTCCAACCACTCGCCCACCAGTGACTACCTTCCACACTGGATTACCATTGCTCTCACAGGATTATTGGAACCAGTGACTCTTCAAACATGGTTCACTGACCAGTAAGAACCAGAGGACAATATAATCTCTTCCTGCTGAGGTTCAGTGCTGACCCTTCTCCTTGCTCCCCAGGGTTCCTGATAACTTCCTGTGATTTATTCACCATAAATAAAAGCACTGAACTTGCCTTCTTGTGTTGTTCATATTCAGTCGTTTCGCTCTGGGTTGCTTTTATTTAGAAACAGCAGTGATTTTTCTCAAGAGAAGGATAAAATCCATATATCAGTGTATGTAAGTGTTTTTGACTCCTACACTTTTTATTCTTTCTTAAGATCTTTTAATTTTTCTCCCACAAAGATGGACAAGGAGTGAGTTTTTATACCCTTGAGTCTAACCCTTCAAACCGAGATTTGCTTCTAGCAATTTACGCCTTATCTCGATGCCGCTTTCGACAGATAAAAATAACTTTTAGCTGTTAAACAAAGTCAGATGACCAAATTATGAGTTAGTTATGAAGACAAGTTTTGAAATAATTGAAGTTGTTTAGTTCCCAAAGAGAAAATCATAAAAAAAATAAAACTAATTTTTTTGGACACTAAATTATCAGCGTCAGTTTCCAAATCATAACATAAAACAAGATTTAAAAATAAAATTTGCCCTTTTCTTGACTATCTTTTGCTCTGCTGAGTTTCCAGTGTCACCAGTGGGTAATCTTGAAGGAAGTGCCATGCAGAGATGGTGTGCAGCGCCTATCAACACAACAGCCTAATGACTGCAGCACAACCACTGTGCTGCTGAATCAGGTGTGCAGAATGACACAGCAGGCCGAGCGCAGCTCTGAAAAGGTGCAGGAGCATGAATAGCAGCTAAATAACTCCAGTTTTGAGTCACACCATTGTTCCCTTTTTTCATACAAAGTTGCAGTGAAATTAGAGCAGCAGGAGTATTAATTCACACACGCTTCTGCTCGTGTTCCTTGTCAGAAGGTGTAGTGTTTTTTGTGCCTTGCTTCACTGCACCTGAAACAGGCTGCAGAACCTGGGATTTTTAATTAATGCTTCTTTTTTTTTACACCAGGACTCAGCGCGACATTGACGGGCCAAGCTGTTTGATAAATTTGACAGCTTGTCACAATTTTAAAACTTTGACTAAGAATCAAAAAAAATTTTTTTTGCTCTTAGTTTAGCAAATCATATTGAGACTTACTTATAACTTTTAACCAACATCTCAATTCTTATTACATACAAAATGCTCAAGATCTTAATTACTAGATAATAATATCAACAATACAACATTTTATTTTTTATTAAAGCCAAATGACCTAATAAAGTGTTTTACAAGGAAAAAACAATCAATTGATTTATGATAAGCCAACCAAACATAAATCAATTTCTTATTCACAACATTCTTCTGTAAAAATTAAATCAAACTGATATTTCTGCAAATTAAATTTGTTGAAAGCAGAGTACAGTACATCCTGACCAAACTGGATTCATAAAAGGAAGACACTCGACCACAAACACACGCAGATTATATAATTTAATAGAGTATTCATATAGTAAAAATATTGAAACAGCTATTTTGTCTTTGGACGCAGAAAAAGCATTTGATAGGGTAAACTGGAAATTTTTATTTTCTACATTGAGTAAATTTGGTTTTGGGGACCATTTCATTAATTGGTTAAAAATATTATATAACTCACCAAGAGCATGTGTCAGGACAAATAATCAAATATCTTCAAGCTTCTGTTTACAGAGGGGGACCAGGCAGGGATGTCCACTTTCACCTGCACTATTTGCTATTTTTATTGAACCTTTAGCAGCAGCAATAAGACAAACTGCTGATATTAAAGGTATACTGTGTAAAAATATAGAACATAAAATTAGTCTTTATGCTGACGATGTTTTACTTTTTCTTCAGAACACAGAAAATTCAATATCTAATGTTATCGAATTAATAAACTCGTTCTCAAAAGTTTCTGATTATTCTATAAATTGGTCAAAATCTACAGCTCTTCCAATAAACTGCGTGTTTAATACTTCTCTCAATGAACGACTACAATCAGGTAACATTACATACTTGGGCATTAATATTTCTCCTAGATTGGAAGACTTAATAAAATTGAATCATATCCCAATTTTAAAGAACATTGAAGATGATCTTACTAGATGGAAATCTCTGCCCATATCACTTATGGGAAGAGTTGCCTCAGTAAAAATGATGGTCCTGCCGAGAATAAACTATTTATTCTCAATGATTCCAAATAAACCTTCAACTGAATGGTTTAAGTCACTGGACTCTTTGATATCTAAATTCCTTTGGAAAAACAAAACTCCACGTATTAGCTTAAAAGCATTACAGAAATCTAAAGATACCGGAGGATTAGAACTTCCCAACTTCTATCACTACTATTTAGCCAATAGGTTACAATATATCTCAAAGTGGTTAAATCCAAATACATTAGATGAAACTTGGATAGACATAGAACAAACTTTATGCAATAATATTAAGATTTCAGATCTACCGTTTATTAGCACAAATATAAAAAGACATGTTTGCTTTAAAAGCATCAGTATTAGCTCTTCTCTGACAGCATGGTGGGAGTATTTGAAAATGACAAAATCTTCACTACTCCCCTGTAGACATACACCCATCTGGAACAACCCTGACATCCTACAAGAAAATAATATGTTAAATTTCCCAGGTTGGAGAGTCAAGGGAATTGAACGTCTGGAACACATATATGAAGGTGTAGACTTTATTCCATTTAATAATTTAATAATACAATTTGACATGGAAAATAAATACTTCTTAGAATATCAACAAATTAAGTCTATCATAAAAAAGAAATTTAAGCTTAATAAAACTTTGTTAGAAACACCAATATGTGTGTTAGAGTTCCTTAATCTTAAATCCCCCAAATTATTATCTAAAATATACAAGAAATTGTCTAGAATCAATGACTCCATAATGTTACCTGTTGCAAAATGGGAGTCAGATTTATCAATCAATTTTGACCAAAACACCTGGTCTCAAATATGTTTAAGAACATTTAAAATGACTAGAATCTCCAACTTACAATTAATACAGTATAAAGTTCTTTATAGAGTACATTATACAGGTCAGCGAATGTTTAGGATGGGATTTACATCATCTAACAACTGCTCACAGTGCACAGGCAATATTCCTGATGATTATATCCATGCACTCTGGTTCTGCCCACCCGTTCAGAGGTTCTGGGTCCAGGTTTGTGAAGATTTGTCTAAATGTCTGAAATGTAATATTCCACTCTCTCCGTCTGTTTGCTTATTGGCTATCTTGGAAGATGTTACCCTGGAAAAAAATACATGTCGCATGATTTTCACTGCCTTATGCATCGCAAAGAAAACCATACTCCTGAATTGGAAAAATAAAAATAATCTTAGCATTAATCAGTATAAAAATCTTCTGTTAGATCATATCAGTCTTGAAACAGCATCTGCCGACACATTGGATCAATCTCTGTGGGCTCCTTTGATCGGCTCCGTTACATAGTGAGGGTGGGTAGTCTGAGATCTGACCTTGTGGGGCCTTGGGGTTGATGTGGAGGCGGGTGTATGGGTTTGGGGCCCCGGGGGGGTTGCCGGGGGCTGGGCTCTTGGGGGTACCTGGGCAGGGGGTCACTGCTTTCCCTCTGGGGAGGGCCTGGGTGGTTCTGGGGGATGTCTGCTGGTGGCTGCATGCAGGCCCTCAGGTGGTCTGTGGCGGCGGTCGTGGGTCACCGATCTGGTAGCCTGGCTGTGCTGGTGTGGGTTCGGGGTGGGCGCGGGGGCTTGGGGTTCTGGGGGCTTGTCGCCCCCGGGCTTGGGCCTGTGGGGTTCGGGGATCTTGGGCTCTGGCGGGCGGGTTGCCGGGCTCTGGGCCGGCTTGCGCTCTGGTGCCCGGTTCTGGGCGGGGGCCTTCGGCTCGCTGGTGGGTTGTGGGTTCATGGGCTGGGGGGTTGGGTGTTTGGGGGCGTGACCAGTGGCCCCTAAGAGGGGGTAGTTTGACCCAGCCTAGGTGTCTAGTGTGCTATGTGTTTTGAGAGATGTCCGAATGAGGCGTGGGTGTAGTATTTCTTCTGGGGTGGGGATGGGGTGGATGTCCTTGGGGGCGGCCCGGGACTGTGCGTGGCCGGCTGGCTGGCCCCTTTCCTGTGGTGGGGGCTCGCTCCCGGTGCTTCCTGGCACTGTCGGCGGTTGGGCGGGCGCTCTTGGCCGGGTCGTCCTGGTGGGGTTTGGCTCCATCTGGTAGCGGGCTGACTGCGGTCTGTGGGGGTCCTGGTGGCCCTCGGGTGTGTAGGCTGCTGGTGCGGCTTCTGGTGGCCCTCGGGGCTCTGTCCCTCTCTGGTCTGGAGCTCAGCGGGCCTGGCGGTCGGTCCAGATGGAGAGGTGTCTTGGCCTCAATCCCTGGGTGGACCTTGGGGGG
>NC_056506.1:36542343-36543291 GCF_014905685.2 Nematolebias whitei
GGGGGGGGGGGGGGGGGGGGGGGGGCTGTTGGGTCAGTGGGGGAGCTGACTCCCTGTGGGAGCATTTGCTCTCACAGTTATTTCTCCCCATCCCTCACCATGCACCTCCACCCTCTTCATTTCAATTCCATACATTTAGGGTTTTTGGGCTCGGGTGTGCTGCGCTGCAACAATTTTACATCTTTGTTGACCATAGCCACCTGGGACTCAATTTTATTGTACGCCTTAGACATTCATTCATAACATCCTCATGACATTCATATATAGGAATTTGAAGTGGGCACATGGCTATGGGTGGTGGGATGACCTTACTCTCACCCCCTGTGCCTGTGCTCACTTACAACGGTTACATTTAGACACTAGGGTTTGGATAGAGTTGGGGTGGAGGGGAAACTGGCACCTTGCCAGCCTTTGCTCCTTCTTCTTTCCTTTTTAATGGCACTATACAACAACACACAACAACAGCACATCTAGGGGTGGGGGTGTATGTGTCGGGGTCTTATTTTTATTTATTTATTTATTTTTTTTCTCCTCTTCCTACCCACCTAGTTCCCTGACTGCCATTCCGGGGGTGGGGTCCGGGAGAAGGGCAGGCCGTCGGGTGTTGACCAGGACTATGTGGGGGTTCAGGGTCTGGGGGTTGCCATGGGCGGTGCTGGTGCTGTGCTCTCCCTGGGGTTGTTTGGACCCCCTGAGCTTGGCTCTTGGGTGCCATGGTTGGCCCGCTGGCCGGGGTGGCTGCCGGGGCCTGGCGGGCGGTCGGCTGGGGGTGCGTGCTTGGTTGTTGGCGGTGTGTGGGGGTGGTTGGTGGCGTGTCCTCTTCATGGTGGGGGGGTGTCCTGTCGGCGGGGCATGGCCTGGGCCGGTTCTGGGGTATTGGCTCTTCTCCGCTCAAGAATGAATGGGTTTACCTCCTGGGTTTGGGCATGGGCTGCCCCCTGTAGAGGG
>NC_056506.1:36543691-36545663 GCF_014905685.2 Nematolebias whitei
GGGGGGGGGGGGGGGGGGGGGGGGGCTGTTGGGTCAGTGGGGGAGCTGACTCCCTGTGGGAGCATTTGCTCTCACAGTTATTTCTCCCCATCCCTCACCATGCACCTCCACCCTCTTCATTTCAATTCCATACATTTAGGGTTTTTGGGCTCGGGTGTGCTGCGCTGCAACAATTTTACATCTTTGTTGACCATAGCCACCTGGGACTCAATTTTATTGTACGCCTTAGACATTCATTCATAACATCCTCATGACATTCATATATAGGAATTTGAAGTGGGCACATGGCTATGGGTGGTGGGATGACCTTACTCTCACCCCCTGTGCCTGTGCTCACTTACAACGGTTACATTTAGACACTAGGGTTTGGATAGAGTTGGGGTGGAGGGGAAACTGGCACCTTGCCAGCCTTTGCTCCTTCTTCTTTCCTTTTTAATGGCACTATACAACAACACACAACAACAGCACATCTAGGGGTGGGGGTGTATGTGTCGGGGTCTTATTTTTATTTATTTATTTATTTTTTTTCTCCTCTTCCTACCCACCTAGTTCCCTGACTGCCATTCCGGGGGTGGGGTCCGGGAGAAGGGCAGGCCGTCGGGTGTTGACCAGGACTATGTGGGGGTTCAGGGTCTGGGGGTTGCCATGGGCGGTGCTGGTGCTGTGCTCTCCCTGGGGTTGTTTGGACCCCCCTGAGCTTGGCTCTTGGGTGCCATGGTTGGCCCGCTGACCGGGGTGGCTGCCGGGGCCTGGCGGGCGGTCGGCTGGGGGTGCGTGCTTGGTTGTTGGCGGTGTGTGGGGGTGGTTGGTGGCGTGTCCTCTTCATGGTGGGGGGGTGTCCTGTCGGCGGGGCATGGCCTGGGCCGGTTCTGGGGTATTGGCTCTTCTCCGCTCAAGAATGAATGGGTTTACCTCCTGGGTTTGGGCATGGGCTGCCCCCTGTAGAGGGTGGGTACATGTCTTGGACCTGGGGGGTTTAGAGTGTGTATCGGGAATAAGAATGAAATGTATCGTTATTGTATGTCTTTGAGTGAATGAATGTGAGATTGAGGTTGGGATAGTGTGATTGTGTCTGTGTATGAATGGATATTTGTTAGGCCAAGACTCGGACTGCCCCCTCTTTGATACAACTGGGGGTGCTTGGTATCGCGCCCCTATCGCGCGGCCCCCTGGTGGGGTGTGCCCTTACCTGCCGGCGCGCTTGGGGCCCTTGGTATCGGGGGCTGGGCGCTTGGGCGTGTGTCGGCTCGGCCTGGTGTCTGCCTGGTGGGGCTTGGGTCCTCTGGCCCTGTCAGGCCTTGGCCTGGGTGGTGTGAGTCCTCGGTGCCCGGGCCTCGGTGCCTAGACCTGGACCTATATCGGTGCGGCGGGTGCCGACGGGGGCCTATGAGTTTGTCGCTGTTGGCCCCGGGGGGTCACTGTATGTGGTTGCTGGTGGGGATCTTCCGGTTCTCCCCTGTGGTCCGTTCTGGGGGGTGGGTGAGTGGTTCGTCCTGTGTGGGTGGCTCTGGGGGCTCCGCGGTCGGGGTCCCTCCTGGGGTCTTGGACTCTGGTCCCCCCTTTTTCGTCTGCCTCTGGTCTTGGGGGTCGGGTCTCTGCTGCTTCACAGTTACTAATAAATGTTCTATTAGAGAAGCCTTAAACACTTATGCATGCTCACAACCACACACAAATAGAAGCAGGGATGCTTATGTAGGCTTTATATGTAGATATATAGATATGTATGTGAGTATATATTCATGTGTATGTATGTATGTATGTATGTATATAGGCGTAGGTATGGGTAAATATATTTATGGAAACTTACTGCAAAGCCATGAATATTTTAAGTTCTTTATACATATGTATTTTGTTGCTGTGTTTTGTCATGTTCTTTGCAGGTGAACAGACAGTGGCCGGGTGTTTTGAAGTGTGCTCTATTTGTATATATTTCTTATATTTTGGAGTCTTACTTTGTCTTTTCTTTCTTTCT
>NC_056506.1:36545763-36553263 GCF_014905685.2 Nematolebias whitei
AAAAAAAAAAAAAAAAAAAAGCAGAGTACAGTAGTCCCTTGTTTATCGCGGGGGATTCGTACTCTGAAGACCCGCGATAAGTGAAAAACCGTGAAGTAGGAATAGTAGTACAAGTAGTAAGTAGTATATATATATATATATATATATATATATATATATATATATATATATATATATATGATGGATGGATAGATAGATAAGACATTTTAAACCTTTCCCACACTCTTGCAATATTCTAAACAATGTTTCTAAACTAAATGCTGTAAAAGAGCACAGAATATCATGATTTTAGCTTCCTGCCTCCTCTGCTCTTTGCCACCTGCAAGCGCTCTTGGCCACGCCCACTTCCCCGCTCTGCACAGTGAACAGCTGATCAGTTGATCAGCTGCAGCAGGAAGTTTATCCTACAGTATGGGCTGCATAAAGGTGCAGGAGGAGCTAAATAATTTAAAATTCTTTTAAATAAAAATTTCATTCCAATTGTGTGGCGCATCCATCAATCAGTCAATTGCGTGTCATGTCCAATCTTATTTTGTAAAACGCGATAGAGCGAGTCCGCAATAAACAAACCACGAAGTAGCGAGGGACTACTGTATTTCTCTTTTTGCGAACAAAGCTTGCATAAAATTTATAGATACTGTAACAAATGGCAAAATTACAGCCAGTATTTATCTTTTTTTTTTTCAGCTACAAAATTAACATAAAACATTTCAGTTCACTCTTTGGCATAATTTCAACTGTTACAGCTGGTAAACAGCTGCCCAACTAAAAAGTTTACTTTTTACAGAATGCTTCTGTTCTTTTAATTATAGAGTGCAATTGATTTTATATCCAAAGTTTTGTCTTCATTCAAGTGATGCTTTTCATATTTAGATGTACTGATGGATTTTTTTTTGATGTGATTGATCAGTTTTGTAAGCGTCTCGAGGTAGTGGGAAATGCATCTTAGATAGCACATTTTCCAGTTCACCGGCCGCCTGAAAACAGCACAATAGGTGCGCTCTCACCAATGTCTTATTTGCTACATCTGTACGCCCAATGCTGCTGCTGTCCTTCGAAGTACAAAGGAAGTGAATTTGATGCGAGAGATTGGAGAGAGAGAGTGTGTCGGTGACCAGCGGCTGCAAGCTGAGAGCTGACTAATGCCACAGTGTGAGCCGAGAGTCTGGTGCTTCAAACAAAATTACAATGACTTCAAAACACTTGTGTTCCCCTCAGTGCTGCTGCAGCTTCTTTGGATGAAGCACTTTGTGGGGATGAATGCTGCCTCTGTGTGACCGTCTCACTCGTCACTGACTTTGGCTCATCTGTTCTTCTTCTTATTGGATTATTGACTCATCTCACACTGTGCCATGCTCCCTTTTTGACTCTTATGTATTGTTACAAGGCTGCAGCTACCACTGAGGACACCAAGGTTATGTCCATAATTTTTTACTGTTCATTTCCATTTTTACACCAGTATGAAACATTTTCCCAATAAATACAAGTTTAATCTAAAGTCATTAAAAAAGCATCATCATCACAATAACTAGGAGAACGGCCCAAACTGCTGCCTCCCATATGAGACGACTTCAGCAACATGCTGGGGCTTTCTAGAGCTTTTAGGGGTTTAAAAATGCAAATATACTACAGAAATTACTTTTTCTGTAAAAATGCAACATGAATACTGAATACTAAATGATTTTGCTGAAATTTGCTGAATAAGATGAAACTTTGAGTTAAAAGAAGCAGAACACTAGCTAAAAGCTAAAGGGAATAAATGACTATTTAAAGGCCAACAGAAGCAAACTACTTGTCAATAGTTGTAAAACACTAGCTACAAGTAGCAATTTTTTTGGCCAGAAGCTGAAAGTATTAAAAGGCTAGCTAAAATGTAAAAGTATCAAATCTTTAGCTAAATGTTGAAAGTATTAAAAAGCTAGCTAAAATCAAAAAGTGGCAGAATGGTAAGTAAAATCTAAAAGTTGCAAAAGTTTAGCTAAAAGTATCCACATGTTAGCGAAAGGTATAAACAAAAGCTAGATAAACACACACACACACAATTCTAATGGTATCTTAAAGCTAAATAGAGCTTAAGACAAAAATAAATAAAATCTAAAAGAAACAAAACCATAGATGAAAACTAAAAAAAGCATAAGAAAACAAAAATAGAGCAAGTATGCTATTTGTGAATAAAGATAAATATAAAAAAATAAAATAAAGTTACAAAACAAACAAACAAAAAAACGACACACTGCAAAACAGAACATTTTGATTTTAACTGCTACAGTATACGAAAGTAAAAAAAAAAAAAGTTTTTTTTTGTCCTTCTTCTTTCGGCTGCTTCCTTCTTCAGGGGTTGTCACAGTGAATTAAGTGGCTTGAAGACTTGGCAATTATTTTTACACTGGATGTCCTTCCTGACGCAACCACAGACCACTGAGCTACCACAGCCCTCTGTGTGGAGCAGAGAGCTGTTATCTAGGGCGCCCGGGGGAGCAGATGGTGGGGGTTAAGGGCCTTGCTCAAGGACCCAGAGTGGGGCAAATGAGGGTTGGAGGCAGGTGTGGGTATTTGACCTTTCCCACTCTCTTTTTTTATGTTGTCGCCCAGGTAATTGAACCAGCAACCTTTCAATCACATGCCCTTCTCTAACCCTCTGCGCCACCTCTCCTCATATCATTCAGAAGTAATTAAAAAGAAAAAAACTTTTTGAAAAAAGGGGGCAAACAAT
Organism: Nematolebias whitei; assembly: GCF_014905685.2. NCBI lineage: Eukaryota > Metazoa > Chordata > Actinopteri > Cyprinodontiformes > Rivulidae > Nematolebias > Nematolebias whitei. Next base: position 36,548,477 of record NC_056506.1, read on the forward strand.
CGTGTAAATACTGAATTAGCATGCATTTTTAATCTCCATACTTTTTTAGATTTATGGTCTTGTTTTAATAAACTCTGTTTCATAATTAATATACTTGAAAAACATAGAAAGGACAAACATTTAACCATCTGTGATGATAAGTTGAGAATTAGCAATAAAGTAATTGGCTCATAATATACTGCCATGTTACATTTGAGTGAAGTGGTAATAATCATTAACCAAACATCTTCCATTACATTTTAATTTGAAAGGCCTGTAAGAGGGATATGAATCATTTATTGACCTTCTTGCTTTGACGTAGTTTAGTTACAGACTGCTTGGTCAGTAAAGAGTGACTTGGACTGTAGCACGATTTAGACAATATGTGAAACGGATCATACAAAAAATATGTATTTTTTGGCCTAAAACCTTTAGTTGATTCTGACTAAAGAGTTTCCCTGGCTTGAATAAAGAAAAAAATGTTTGTGACCTATCATCTAATACCTGATAGGAATCAGTGAGAGACCTTTAGGGAGTTGCAGCATTTTACTTTGAATGAATCTGTTTGTAATCAGCACAGCTACAGACACTTACAGGAAAACACGTCCTCAACCCAAGAAGCATGTTGTAGCTGGAAATCAAGACCGAATCTGCCTGAGGGGTGGAGCTGGAAAATGCTGATTTCACAAAAAAAAAAAAAAAAAAAAAAAGTGCATCTTTTTGTGGATTTGAATAAAAGAGAGAGATTATTTTCAAACCCAGACAGAGAAATAGGGTTTGTGAAGGAACCAGAGGTTGCTCACATCAGCTTTTTTTTTTTAATTATAGGTTCTTGCATTGCTATCGTGGAGCATTATTCCTCCTTCAGCTTATCAGAACAACAACAAAAATCTCATTGTTTTGATCTTTGTGGTGTTTAAGGACTCATGATGCTGACTCAGCTTCTACAAGGTAGACTTCTTTAATTTTAGGTTTTACAAGTAAAGTATAACCTATTGAATCTTATTGCTCATTATTAATTACCTCAGAGGGGACATTTTGTTACCATAAGCTGGCTCCATGAGTTTGACTTATATTTATTGGTACGCTGAACATGAAGGAGCTGTGAATCATTTGTAAAGTGATTGCTGCATTACTGTGTTTATAATAAATAAAACTGGCTGCTTCATTAGTAAACGCAGCATGTTGGTGGTGTGTTGCTGCATCACAGGTGTCCGATCTGCAAATGCAAAAATAGGACAGTTTTCTATTTTTATTTTTACTGCATGAGGTGAGTGGGATCCAGAAAAAAACAGGTCATGTGTTTGTAATAAAATATCAGAACGCAGAAAGTGACTCTGACATGTTTCAGACCTTTGTTCAGGGTCTGTAAAACCTACAACCAGTGGTGGGATGTAACATATTAAGTACATTTTTCATGGATCTGTACTTTACTTAAGTAGAGTTAAACGTGGGTACTTTTGACTTTTACTCCACTACATTTTACATTAAGTATCTGTACTTTCTACTACACTACATTTCTATAATGCGTGCGTTACAAGTTACATTCACGTTGCCTTTTTTTTGTTGTTCGTTAGTTTGAAAGTAACCAATGGCAAGAGGGGAGTTGATCCATTGAATCACTGCAAAGTGGGCAGGTAACCTATACTACTGTATTGTAAATAGTCTGCCATTCTCAGTGTTCCAATACATATCGAACATTATTATTTATATTATTTATTTTATTTCTTTATATATTGTTTTTTATTTCTTCATACTGTGTATTGTTTTTAACATTTTAGGAACTTTTTGTGTTAATCTTTTTCTGTTGCTGCTGTTACACTTGAATTTCCCATCCATGGGACAATAAAGGCTGTTTCTATTCTATTCTATTCTATTCTATTCTATTCTATTCTATTCTATTCTATTCTATTCTATTCTATTCTGTTCTGTTCTGTTCTAGTGTGTTCTATTCTGTTCTGTTCTCTTTTATTTTATTCTACTTTGTATTCTATTCTATTCTATTCTATTCTAATGCTAGACCCACCTTGAAGAAGACCTGGGCCAATGACGTATATTCTAGTATATACGTCATTGAGCTGGACGTACCCACAGCACCACTCACACACCCAAAATGGATTCCACCGCAGAGAGTCAGCCAGAAGATACGAAAGATTATTGAAAGACTGTTCAGTACAGCAGGACAGATTCTCTCTCCCAAAAGAGCCAGACTGGACTCAAAAAACATTAAAAACCAACTTCTTCTGAACTTGAACAAGAAATTCTTGCTGCAATATTAAAATGTGTCAGTTCATGGATGTTAGGACAGGAGACAAGAGATGTCTCCAAATGGCTCGACACTCGTGTCCGTTTTGAAAACGGTGTCAGGAAGTTAAAATATTGTTCACTATTGACCCATTACAAGGTTGACTAGACAGTATTTTAACTAGAATTGATGACAAACTGGAGTTGAACTGATCAGATGCTCCTTTGTTAGGTCTAATGCTCCTTTTTTCAGGCAGACAACTTTTACTTAAATGTTTTTACTGCAGTTAAAATGACACATTGGTTTTGCTTTGTGTTAAATAAAAACTTTCAAATGTATAATCATTCCTCTTTCTTATTTTGCTTAATGGCATTTAACTCTGCAGGTCATACCTGAAATTCTGATGCACAGAATCACAAGTCCAAGTGTGAACGGTGTCACAGAGTAAACACAATAAAAACATGTACTATCTGCAGTGTTGTTCATTAAAATGGCTCAACACTATTAATGTATTACAGAAAATATACACACGGTAGGCACACTTAATGATATTGTAGACCATTGTATTAGGTAATACATTCAGCAAGTGCTTTTACTTTTAATACTTTTAAGTATTTTTAAAAGCAAGTACTTATTTACTTTTACCTAAGTAAAAACGTTAATGCGGTACTTCTACTTTTACTATAGTACATTTATGTCAGTTTATTTGTACTTTTACTTAAGTGCAGTGTTTGAGTACTTTCTCCACCACTGCCTAAAACACAGCACAGACTCCAAAAGAAAGCTCAACACAATTTTAGACCGTTGTGTTGAGAACCACAAGAGGAACAATACATCACAACGAATGTTTAACATCCTCCATCGCTTGGATATTCTCAGCACTTTTACATTCACATCGAGCGCAGGCGACACAAGAAAACGTGTAAAGGTTTGTACAACTGAAATAGTTTCAGGAGGAATCATAATGCTTCAAACCATGAAAATAATTTCATGGTTTTAATTTGTAACTCTCACTCGGATGTTGCTGCCTCAGTACATCTTCCTGTGTTGTGCCCAGAAGGAACCCTGATGTAACTCGGCGTAAGTGCCCCTCTCTGCTACCGCAGGTTGTTTTCAGCTCTTGACATTAATTCAGCTGGTTGTTATACACACTGCCAAATGGAGGTTTCCCAATACTTCCCCTTATTTCTGCCTGTTTTTTTACTCCTTTGTTTGGATTTTGTGTGTGTGTGCGTGTCAAAGTTTCTTACTGCTTGCAATTGTTACATAGCTCTCTATCTCCAACTCCCACAGTTCTCAGAGCAGCTAAAAAAAACTTTTTGCAAAATGTCATCAGAGTGAAATTGTTCTGGGAAATGTGAAAATGTGTTATGTGATCATGTCAAGAGAAGCTGCTGTTTGTAACTAATGCCAGGACAAATCGTGGGAATGACACTGGCAATGACTTGTGCAAGTTAAAGAATTAATTAACTGCAGGCACAGGTAATAAAACTTTTAAAGTAGATACAACATATATGCAAGTGTAAGCTAAAATTACAAACTTTATTAAATGATTAAAATAAAGGCTAAGCATTTCATAAAAAATACACATCACCTGTCACTTTTTATGCCAGAGTTTTAAACTCAAGTCACCTTGTGATAAAACAGGACAGAGTTATAGTTTTATCTTAGATTTTAGGGCAAACCCTATAAATAACATAATATGCAACCTCACATGATGTCACAAAATCTTGCGAGTGATATTAGCACTCAAACTACGCGTTGAGAATAACTCTCAGCTACTACCACATCAAACTTTAGCTCAACATCAGTAAATTGGACTGTTGTAGACATTTTTGAGCTTATTAATTTCAAATTGCTGTGGCCACCATCTTGAATTAGACTGACTCCAAAGTTAATTCATTGTAGATGTACAATTAATAATTATTTTCCAAAATATTAATTTAATATCACCCAGGGGTTCACAAGATGTTTTGCTAACAGAGAGAGAGAGAAAAAACATCTTTATCAGCTGCCTTTTGGTGATATTAAGACTGTATTTTCCACAAATCCATATTCATTCAACCTTCATTTAGACAGATAAGTCACATATGAATTAAAAAAAATATATGTTATCTTTTCTGTTAACCCTTGAATTGTTCTCATCATGGTGTGGAAGTGAACAGATCAGAGAGGACCCTGCACCGTTCTGAATCTGATGATGCTTTTATATCCAACACTGTAGCCTGTCTGCACAGGAAGCACAGTTCCAGTATCCTTTTTATAAATCCAGTTTTAGTTGACTTATTGTTCATGCGAGTGTGAAATTGTTGAGAAAAGTAGTTGTGGTTAGTGAATATGTTATGGACTGGAGGATGAAACAAACAGGCATAACAAATATTGAGTTTTATTTTGCTGTGTCCTACACAGAAGAAATAAAATAAAAACTGCACACATGTCACCACGCGTTAACAACATTGTTTGAGCAGCCCAATTTCAACATACAGTAGCTTCTGAAATATATCCTTAGAATACGGCACCTTGAGACAGAGGAATGTGTTGTGAAGCATGCAGACTTCCCCCT
>NC_056506.1:36554679-36559020 GCF_014905685.2 Nematolebias whitei
TATATATATATATATATATATATATATATATATATATATATATATATATATATATACACACACACACACAACTAAATTAAATTAAACACTGTTCCAATAAACACTGAAATCTTTTTTTTTTTTGCTTTATAGTTTTCAGAAATTCACACAAGACCAAAACACATTTTATTTGAAGAAAGAAAGGTAAATTTTAATGAAACTAAATTAGATCAGGTCTATTTTGTCCTTGCTTTAAATTATGTTTTTTGAATATTAATTCAAGTTATTGTTTTTGTGGCATGGTGACTCTGTCGGTAGAGCGGTTGCCTCTCAGTGAGAAGGTTGCCAGTTCAAATTCCGTCCATGGGCCTTTCTGGGTGGAGTTTGCACGTATTGTCCGTGCACGCATGGCTTTTCTTCAGGTACTTCGGTTTCCTCCCACAGACCAATAAACATGCATGTTAGGCTGATTGGTAACTTTAAATTGTCCCTAGGTGTGAGTGAGAGAGTGAATGGTTGTTTGTCTCTATGTCCCTGTGATGGACTGGAGACCTGTCCAGGGTGTCCCCTGCCTCTCACATGGTGACTGCTGGATATGGGCACCAGTGACCCCCGTGACCCAAAAAGGAAAAAGCGGCATCTCTCACATTGTGGATCCCACCTGTGCCTCCCTAACATGGATGAAGACATGCAGAATGAACACCACATAGAGGAACATTAAAATTTTTCAACTTCTCTTAAAACGTAGGTTTCCATAAGAACTGAGATTGCGTAACACTTCTTTGAATCAATGGTTGGGTGGTGAGCAAAGAGAAAGTTTTTCCTTTTCTTTTCCACCCAACTAGACCCGGTGGAGGGCTGCCATTAGATTACAGTCATTTATCTTTCCTATGTGAATATGGCATTATGAGTAATGGTACTTTCACGCTTTTCAGCTCCCCTGATTACTTTGGCCTCCAACTCCTCCTCCCAAATGCCTTTTTATTCCAATGACATGTTCTTTCAAATGTATTCCAGACAACTTTGACAAAGTCAGATGTAAACTTCAGAGGATTTCAACTTAATGTAAAGCTTGAAGGGACAGGTGAAGGTTCTGGAAATGGAACAGCAACAATAGAAACAACTCAGATGCTATTAGCTTGATGCTGCCGAGCAACTGGAGAAAGCATTTGCTGGGAAGTAAAATATCCTTGAATTCAGTCACTGGGCAAATTTAACATTGTGTTCCATCATATTTTAGCAGGATTCTTCATGGCGTAAAAAAATTATGATGCACTTTAAACATAATCTTCATACTTTCTGTATGCCTTCTTATTTTATATATAAAGTCCTAACAGGTGTCTTTGTTGACAGATCAAACGTGGAGTTTGTTTGAGCAACCATAATTTTTAACTTGTGAACCAGAAATAAATCCATACTTTGCAAGCTATAACTTTTTAATATAATTATTGATATGATTGGATTTTGCATCTGAAGCATTGCTTTGGATCTTTGACTGCCTGGATTTGTCAGCGTCCGTGTCAGTGCTGCTCTGGAGATAAAAACTGCTGATTAGTGACACTGACAGCTCATAGATCTTTGCCTTGTCCCCAGCTCTGCCCTTTTTTCTGACCATCTTATGCACTCACACATACACGTCACTAGTTAATAATTTAAAATCAGCTGTTTCTAGAATTCGTGTCACTTTTTAACTCGAAAAACCTATAACTATTTTATAATGGAAACTTCTCAAAGAAGGGTTTCTTGTGTTGCTTCATGAACTAATATAAACACTTGTATTCATGGACACTCGTGGTGTAACCAGCCTCATTAGAAATGGTTCAATAAAACAAAGGAGTACAGGAATAGACAGAAACACTGAGGGCGTTTTTCTAGACTTTTGTGCTGTTTGGTGGAGTTTATCATCAGGCTCTTTTTCAATTTTGCAGTCTTGATATTGTGTCTCAAACACTTCAGAACATTGGCAGAGAAAATGTAAACCTGCAACGTTCTCTGTAAGAACCGGACCACCAGGATCATTAGGCCCGACGCCCCTCTGTTGTGCATCAGTATCACAGTACAGAGGTAGAATGGTGAGTTGAATCATTATAGATACACTCTGAGTGTATCTGTGTGTGTGTGTGTGTGTATGTGTGGGGGGGGGGGGGGGGGGGGGGGAGGGGGGGGTAAAGCAGGGGTACTCTAATCTGCTGCTGTCTCCATCTTATGATACCAGTGTGTTGGAGATAATCAGACACCAACGCAGTACTTACCTGCCACCAAATTACCAAAGTGGAACAGCTTCACGAACACGTTTTTTTTTCATCAGTAAGCCACAATGTGTGAAAATATCTGAAATCAAATGTTAAGCTAGTGACCAGGTGTTAGATAAATTAATTACCCTTTCATCATCTCATTAATCAAATAAGCCACACTGAGGGTACAAGAAGACTTTTCAACCCAGTTTACGCCTTGCAAGGGGGAGCAGAGTTAACACACACAGCTTACACAGATGTTACATGAAGCTCCCGACGTAAGGTCTGCCCGCAGATAGTATAAAGAAGCATCTATTTATAATACTTATCAGGCAGAGGGGGACAAGGCAGCCTCTGCTTTCCAACTTACAGATTTTGAAGGTGTCAGAAGTTATCAGTTGTCACGCTCCTCTCCGAGTAGACAAAAAGACTCTTGGCTTCACACACATGGTTCTACATATAACATCCATGACCTTTACATAAATTCCCCTAACACCAGGTATTTAAATGTTTATTTAGCTAAACTTGATTGACTCTGCTTCAGTAAATTCAGAACTTTTAGCAAAATGTTTGAGACATTTTGCTGGTTTTCTTTGGTCAGCCAATGATTAATTTGTTGGACTTAAGTGTTTAACCTCTTCAGTTTAGTACCAGAGCTGAAGCAGCTAACCAACTGTATGTATGTTGACTATGAGATCATTTTGTAACATAACTTATAACTGCATGAAGCCTGTGCTGATTTAGTACTTAATAGCTCTAGGTATTAAATGTTTATGAAAATGTTCAGTGGATGAGATCATAAAGACTGGATGTTTATGGTTATAAATCTCATCAGCAGTGGACTATGGTCATCAAATATTATTCCAAGGCAATTTTCATATAAAATTATAACAGAATAAACCTTTATTTGACCCTCGGCAAGAAAATTCAGTCTATTGGAGTTGCAAAGATATAGATCAAAAGTCATAACTAAAACAATCCAGCTGGTAGTCCCTTCCATGGCACCGTCATGGACAAAAAGTAAGATTTACAATCTTTTCCTCAGATTACACTGTCAAAAATTACAACCTTTACAAGGTATTTGAATGAAATAAGTAGGAAATTAGCAACATTTTTGTAAGCATTCCAGTGTTTTCTGCTCCTGTGTATTTCCACTAACCACTTCTTGCTACACCTGAAGGGCAGGCAGAGTTAAATAGCCTCAGCTGTTTCTCATAGCAGCTGATGAGACTCCACCAGGCTGAGTCAGACCAGAACTTATGGCTAGACTCTTGAATACAGTATGCTTTCTTATCTCATGACTGCACCTTCTGAGATCCTAGCCCTGGAGTGCCCATCCTGTCATGATTTAAAAACCACAACTCAGACTGACTCAGCCTTCTTACTTTTGTATGACCTGCCATTCTCCTATGTGCTCACATACCTGGAAACTTCTTCATCACCCTGGATCTAGGATCCTCCATCTCCTCTCTTTGAGCCTGAAAGACTATATTGCCACAATCCCCCCTCCCCCCCGTCCCCGGTTCTTGCCCTTCCCTGTAAATAAATCACTTATGGTACCTTATTTTGCCTTGTGGTTCATTAAAACAAACTTCATTGCTAAAAATTACAATATCAGAATGTTTGGCCAAAATAATGTGCTTGATGGGTGGGCCGAGTCGGTCTTGGGCTTTTGATATGGTTTTATGAATCATACAGCACAAAGAAAACTAAATAAGAATGCACAATATAAAATTGTGTTAATCTACTTGTTGAGGAGGAGGCAGGTCCGACTGTCCGGTTGAAAGAGTTAAAAGAAAAAGTCCAGTTAAGCTTCAGATGGATCACCTGATCACCAGCCGCGCGTGTTTCAGCACCCTTCTGTAATCTGGAGTGATGAAGTAGCAGCATCTGCACTACAAAAGCTAAAGCGAGCAGCGCGTTCAATTAAAATAGCCTTGTTCTATGTTTTTTCAAATAATTTTGCTCTAAAAAAATTTTTGTTCATCTGTGTAACAGCCTATCTTTATAGCTGATTTTTTAGGCTGCTCTTTTGTATGTTAATATCAATTTGGTGACTTGATAATAAACATGAAATCATATCTTCCTTTCTTTGAAATACATTTTTTTAAATATGTCAAACTGTTTT
>NC_056506.1:36559120-36569855 GCF_014905685.2 Nematolebias whitei
ATGGGGGTGGGGGTTCGGGCCTGTAATTACAGTTAAATGATCAGGTCGGGTCGAGTTCGGAAAAAATGGTTATGGCTGGGTTGGGTCGGATTTTTATTTAGGCCCGAATGCAACTCTAATGGTCAAATATTATGTTATTATGGACAGTATTTTTATCTTTTGTAATGTTTTAGGATACATTTATTATTGGCAATAATTTTTAAACTTGGTTTGATTTTTATAAACCTTCTCAAGACCTTGCACTTTCTGTTTTGCAACCCTAAGAATGGACCAAACTCCAGCTTTAGGGGTCACTTCTATATAACTATACTTGTCCTACTTCTGCTTACTTTGTTTGCTGTTCTGTTTGAAAAAAAAAAAATGCCATCATGTCTAAAAACCTCACTAAGGCTTAACAAAAAAAGTAAGAATTTGTTAAAGTTCATAAATATTCTTTAAAAATAGGCAATTCTATTGTAAAAAAATAAAGTTCCTACACATGTTCTAGATTTAAATAATGTCAGTTTATTCTTAAGCTGCCTCTTTTATTTCAGTTCAGACGTTCATTATTTGATGCAAAAACAAATATCAGAGTACCTCAAGTTTTATCAATGACAAGTCTTTCAGCCATTTAGGTCAAAGTGTTTACAGTCATATTGAACTAACATCATTTTTATAGTGATTAATTGGTGTAACATTTGATTAGTACTGTTGGCTCGAGCAAGCAGTTCGATTCAATTTAGTTTATTTATATAGTGTCAAGTCACAACAGAAGTCATCTCAGGGCACTGAACAGAATCAGGTCCTTGTTTTAAAACACTGCTTGGGTCTTTCTGTGTGGAGTTCCCACGTTCTCCCCCTGCATGTGTGAGTTTTCTACTCTGGTTTCCTCCTCCAGTCCAAAAATATCCATGCTGGGGTTGATTGTTAATTCTTTATTGGCTCTAGGTGTGAGCATGAATTGCTGTTTGCCAGTATTTGGTCATTTGTTTGTTTAGAGGTTCAATCAGAGTCTGTCCTGTCTTTCACCAGCTGTCCGCTAGAAATGGGTTCCAACTCCCTGCAGGTATTGGAAATGGATGGTTGGACTATTTTCATAGTGACCCAGAGACGAACTTAAAGCCCATTTTTAATTTGTCACTAAACATGCAGGCAGGTTTATGTAAGAGTTTGCTTCCGGCTTTCAAGTGAAAATTTAAGTTTGGCCACAGAAGCAAATGTTGACATAACTTCTGCAGCCCATCACTTCAGGATCCTCAGATCAACTGTGAAGCAAAGTGATGGAAATTTCAAGGCTGTGGTGGACGGACATTTTTTTTCTAATCCTTTCAAAAATCATCTAACATGATGCAACTCGAGAAAGAGTACAGAGTTTAAAATGTAAGCAAGTTGATTTTAGAGAATTGTGGACAATGAAGCAACATTTTAGCAGAAAATAGTGAGTGTGCTTTGAGGAACAACGTATTTTTTCTTTGTTTTTTTGTTTTTGTTTTATTTTTGAAAAGCTTTTTCCGCTTGTGCTGTTCAAGCATGTCACCTGTATTTAAAAGTCCTCGTTTCCTTTCTGATTTTTTAAAGATAGGTTTAAATAGTCAACTGTGTTTGCTTGGAGTGCATTTAATTTTCCATACGACTGTGTGCCTTTTCTTTTGTTGCTGCACACAGATAAAGGGGAACGTGGCGTATGAGCTGCCTGTGGTCTCAGCATGTGGCAGCATGGATTAAACATATCACTGTGTGTGCTTAACATAGCACAAATAGATGAAAGTCTTATACCACTTGCAGCTTAAAGCCCGGTTGTCTATACTTCTATAATCCTTGTGTTTTTACTCTTTCTGTTTGGCTTCTTGACAGAGTGCTGGGTTATAACTGCATCAGCGGAGGTTTTGTGCTGCAAGGGCTGGAGTGTCTATGTAATCCAAGTGTCTGTTATATCACTGCTGTGTTTCCTATACCCACCTTTGTGTTGGAAATTAAATCTTACCACTTCTTCCAGATTAAATTGAAAAACATGAGAGATAGCTTGAACTTCTTTCCTTTGCTGCTGCCCTTAGGTGGAGGAGATTTATCTTCTGCTCTAGCCTCTGGTCTGTAACTAATCCCTGAGATATCCCCCATCTTTTTCTTTCTCATTGCAGTTACATTCACAGACATTTTTCTAGACCTCCTTTTTGCCTTCTGCTTCCTCCCCAAGCTCCCATCTTGCCACATTTACTGTAAATACTTCCAAACCCACACACATGCAAGGACACTTTTTGAACCAATACACACACAGGCCTGGTGCTTTGCAACCCCATCACATACATTAATGCAACACCTGGTCCACTTAATCCTGATCTTGGTGAATATTTATGTAGACAATGTGTTCTGTCTAGTATGTTAAGCATCTACGTCTAAGGTTTGTTGGTCCAGTTTATTCTCCCTTGTCAGTTTGATTCTTCCTGTCACTGTTAAAAATCTTCTGGGCCTTCCTTTAGTTCGCAGTGAACATACAAACAAGGTGTACACAAAAACACAATCATAAACACACAGTGGTGAGTGGTAGCAGGTTGCCGAGGGCTGTTTCTCAAATGACTGGCTATAACCACCTAGAGTTACATAGACGGGTTGAATTCCATCAGTCAATAGTCCATCACCCCTGGTTCTCTCCAGCACGGTGGTTTGGATGTAGCCTCAGGCTGTCTGTGTGTTGGTGTTTGGGATTCTGGAGGCATAAAATACAAGTACAAAATAAGAGATGGAGACAGAAAGGAAACAAAATTGGTTTTCCAATAACAGGCTCATCGTTGCAGTTTTGATTTTTCTTTTACATAAGGAATGTTTATCTAAACACCACTGCTGTGATCTGGGTTAAAAGAAAGCTGTGCCATTTCTGGGATTAAAAACTAATGTTTTCTTCCAGGTTACTTTTTATAGGATTTAAAATAACAGCTTGAGTGCTGATTAATATTGGTGCCCTGTCGCAAATCCTTGATGAGCACACAGCCATGCCAACACCAGGCCTGACCCACCATCTGTACACCAAACACTGGTTGTCTGATAATTATGATTTTTAGTTAATAACGATTTTTAGATTTATGTGTGCGTGTTTCAATCAGTTAACACAATCTTCACCTGATGGAGTTTCTGTTTTTAGTGCAAGCAGATCTTCCTCAATAAACCAGTTAATAATGTTTGCAATGTTTCAAAATGATCAGAGGGAACTCAACAGGACTGTGGGTTGTACCTAAATGTTCAGCCACCAGCCCATTTAACACTCTTGGAGAGCTCAAAATTAAAAAATTACTTTTTTTTTTTACTCAATTTTGTGCAGATGCTCACTGCTCTATTCAATTTTGAATCTTTTTTTTTTTCTCCAAAATTTACTAATTTGCTGTTTGGCTGGTAGTAAAATATATACCATTTAAGAATGTGCTTTAACACTACTGTTGGGGGACGTTAAGTCACAGTCAAATCTGACAGCAGCTTTTCATGGACCTCAGAGAAATTTAAACCACAAAACTTTCTCATGTAAAGTGAGAAGTTATTTTTTCTTTCACTAAATCAGTGTTTGCATGTAGGATTTTAGAAATTGGTGTTGTCTTCATTTGCAATAAACATGCAAAAAAGGCGGATAAAAGTTCAGGTTTATATTGGCATGAATTACAAACATACAAACATGTCTCATTAATTTGTTTGATTTTTTTTTTCTTTTTAATTTTAAGAAGCAACATGTTAAACTTAAAAAAGGACTAATCATTTTTTATAAGGCATCTTAATTTTGTAGGCTAGATAAGACCAAATGTTTTCTGTAGTCGTATTATTATTTTTTTTTGTAAAATAAATGTCGAAAAACTTACCTCTACTTTTCAAAGCAAAACCCTTACATTGCTTGAAGAAACATATTTCCTGCTACCTTTCATGATTTTTAGTGTATTATCAGTTTATGATAAGAAATAAAGTTGAAGCTGTGTTAGTAGGTGTCTTTCCACTGCTCCCTTCTGCAGGATTTGTCAAAGCTAACAAACTCGCACAAATAGTAGACAGTTATTTTTAGATTTATGCCTTTTCTGACACAACCTGGGCTTGAACTAACGACCTCAAAATTACAAGACCACGGTGCTGACCACCAGCTACTGCAGCACCTTGTGGTTGCATTGGTCAAACTTTGAAATTACTGTTATTGCAACTCATGCCATATTTCAATGTGTCAAACTAAGAGTATATATTTCTGAAAAGCTCTCAGCTATTACCACATCAAATTTGTTCACTGTCTGTGTGATTGACTGCATTATATATTTTTTGTATTAGCTAATTTATTTTAGCTGTGGTGACCACCTTGAATTGCACTGACCCCAAAAGTTAATCGGTTGTTTCGGTCCATCTACTGATTGTTTTCCAAACAATTCAATAAAGTTCAACCATTTGTTCATAAGCTATTTGTCTAACAGACAAACATGGCTGACTTCAACCATTTCTGCTAGTTTTCAGCAATTTTGTGCCATGAGTAGCACTTGAAGTTTTAGACAAAGCATATAACAGGGTACCGAGGGAGGAGGCGTGGTGTTGCTTGAGGAAATCTGGAGTTGTAGAGAAGTATATTAGACTGGTACAGGACATGTATAAGGACAGCAGGACAGTACTTAGATGTGCTGTAGGAGTGACAGATAGCTTCAAGATGGAGATAGGATTGCATCAAGGATCAGCACTGAGCCCTTTCTTGTTTGCTCTGGTGATGAACAGCCAATCAGATGAGGTCAGGCAGGAATCTCGGTGTACTATGTTGTTTGCAGATGACATTGTGATCTGTGGTAAAAACAGGGAACATGTGGAAGAGAACTTTGAAAGGTGGAGGTATGCATTTGAAAGAAGAATGAAAGTCAACCGTAGTAAGACTGAATACATGTGTGTGAATGAGAGGGAGGCAGGTGAAACAATGAAGCTAGAAGAATCAGAGGTCACAAACGTGCAGGACTTCAAGTACTTGCAGTCAACTGTTCAGAAAAATGGGGAGTGTGGTAAAGAGGTGAAAAAGAGAGTCCAGGCAGCATCGTGGGAGAAGTAAAGTTTTAGGATTGATTTGCGACAAGAGTGCCAGCAAAGGTCAAAGGAAAATTATACAAGACAGTGGTGAGACAGAGGTACCTACTAGATATAGTTGGGCTCACCTCAATGGGCTCTGGAACCAATATCCTTAAGAGGGGCTGGACCTTATTCCACTCTGGAGTTGCTTATGGGGAGAGGCACCGAGCTGGTGTGGGTCTACTCTTAAACTGCCAACTTTGTGCTAGTGTTTTGGAGTTTTCCTCTGTAAATAACAGGGTAGCTTCTCTGCGCCTTCGGGTGGGAGGACTGGCTCTGACAGTTGTTTGTGCCTACGCACCAAACTGCAGTTTGGGGTATTCGGCCTTCTTGGAGTCCTTAGTGTGGTTGCTGGAAGGCGCTCCAGCTGGGGTCTCCTTTATTCAGCGGGGGTATTCAATGCCCATGTGGGTAATGACAGTGTGACCTGGAGGGGCGTGACTGGGAGGAATGGCCTGTCTGATCTGAACCTGAACAGTGTTTGGTTGTTAGACTTCTGTGCTATTCATGGTTTGTCCATCACGAACACCATGTTCGAACATATAGTGTAGGTGTCCATAAGTTCACTTGGCACTAGGACACCTAGGTAGTAGATCAATGATTGACTTTGTAATCATGTCATCTGATTTGTGGCCATTTGTTTTAGACACTTGGGTGAAGAGAGGAGATGAGCTGTCAACTGACTTCAATTGTTGAGGCGGCTGCCTTGAGCTGTAGCCGCAAGGTTGTTGGTGCTTCTCGCATTGGTCTTCCTTGAACTCTGTGGTGGACACTCTGGGTTAGGGACGCTGTCAAACTGAAGAAGAAGTACTATTGGGCCTTGTTCTAGGACTTTAAAGGCAGCTGAGGAGTATGGCTAGGGGTTGAAACTTGAAAGATAACCTTCTGAGCTTTAATCGTGAAGAATTTAATGATGGGTACACTCTTTGTCTCTTTAATCTAAATACTGGAGAAGTACGGATACTTTGTCCCTTATTTCAAATGAGAATTTCAGGCTGGAAATGATTAGAGTACGCGGCCTCACAAAATAAAAGTCTTTCAGTTCTGAACTCCTTTCTCAACCTGCTCAGCTCTGGACCATCTGGGGGACAGATTTATCAGTCTTCTGGGTCTTTGCTTCACGGGTGATTCATCACCTCCTTTTGTCTTGACACATTTGTATTGATTACGAGTGTGCAGATTTCTCACAGAAGATAAAGGACTGTTCAGTTTTGACAGAGTAGTTAGAAAATTGTTCCAGCTTCTAGCTAACAGGTTTTGAGATGTTTTAAATGTAAGCATGTGCGTTTAAATTCATCTGTGTGCGTTGTGAGGGTTGGAGTTCAGAACGAGAATCCTTCATGACTGTATGAAAGGCTTGTGTTGACTTCGAAGGTCAGCACATGTCAGAATAAAAAGGGAGCAGAGAAAGCAGCCCTGCATACTCCATCAGAAGTGCCGAAATTGTCTCTGATTGACGTAGCTGCGTAACGAAAAAGGTAATTTTGTTCTCAGAGTAGCCTTCCCCACCCCTTCTCAACACAAGGGTTTTTTCCTTACAGGTGTACACACCAAATATTGTGTGGTTAGCCAGATGTTTGTGGGTGTGTTCATCAATGTGGAAATGCACTCGGACATTCAGCTGTATGACTCTTCAAACACACTAAATTAGTCAAATGGCCAAAAACACCTGGATGGAGATCGTGCAGACATTGTGTATGGAGGAGTCGGTCTGCTAAAAAGCATGGCACTTTCTTCATGATAGATTTGTGGCCAAATAGCGATTGCAAGGATGGAGTGGTGGGAAGAAACCCACATGGTGACGTCTACTACAGCGAGAGGGGTTTCTCAAGAGCTCTGTGCTTGTGTTGCGTGGACTATGAAAGGTGTGTGCGAAAACAAACATCCCATAACCACGTGACCGCGTGTCAACTGTTTGGTTTCAATTGGAGTATGCTGGAGCCATAAAGGATGCATGTTTCTCAAACTAAGGCCTTTTACTGATCCAGGAACTTTGTTTTTTTTTTACTTACTGGTAGTTGTGGGAGGGCAGAATGAAAAATGAACCTCAAAGTTGACCAGTTCTAGAGGTGTGTATCAAGCGTTTTCTTTCTTTCTTTCTTTAAACTTCTGTTAAAATTCATCCAGTGGTTCATAAGATATTTTGCTAACATACAGAACTGATTCTAAAAAGTTAGTGGCAAAATTTCATTAGTTCATTACAGTACTTGAATAGTCAGTTAGCTCACCAAAATGTATGTTGCGGATTAATCTCAGCTACCACATATACAATTTTAGCTCAATATCTGTAAAATGGATCAAGTTATATCATATTTTTTATTCTGTCATTGGTTACACGCACATGCAAAAACACAATCATCCACCTTCATATTTTTTTCTGTGGCCAGTAAGTCTATTATTAACATAACCCCCTTAGAGAGGTATTCCTGGAGATGTGTTTGAGAGTCTACTTCATATAGAGATTGTAGTCATTATCACTTGTTTGGACAAACAGGCTCTGAAGGATGATTTTATTTTTTTTAATTATTAGTATTATTTAGAAGGCAAATTAGTATTTAATTGAATCTACTTTATATGCATTTTCAGTATTTGGAAAATATGTTGAACCAGGGTTCCAGACAAACTGCCCTCGTGAAAAACAGCATTGTGCATGTTTTGCCTAAAGTAATTATCCCCAAATAATATTGTGCAAACAAACCCATGGCATCATTTATTAGGACAAATATCCTGAGATTACTGAGGAAAAAAAGCATAAGCAAAAACAATACTTAAAGGCTCTGATCCTCTCAGTCCCTGTGGCAGAATATTCAGTTTTTGTTGACACTGTGTTTGTGAGTTAGCATACACTTTTCTGTGCTACCAGATGAGCCCTTGATGGAAATGCCTCTACCAGCTTCTTTCTCCTGCCTGGGGTGATTTTTCACTCTTTATCAATTATACCATACACAGATTTGCAACAGTTTTCCTGTCTTGTTGTTGTTGTTGTTGTTGTTGTTGTTGTTGTTGTTGTTGTTGTTGTTGTTGTTTGTTTGTTTGTTTGTTTGTTTTTAAGCCATCTTTTGGCTTCTGAGTTTTTATTCATTTATTTATTCACACATGAACGACTCACCGAATAGATATGATTATGATATGATTTTCTTCTCTTAACAAGGATGAACTATAAATGGAACAAACTGACTCCTGAATGAAACAACATAAGTAATGAAAGTGAGGCAGATGTCAATCTGAGAAACTTTTTGCCTCGTGAAGCAGCACGTTTGTGACAAAAATAATATGAGGGTGTGGGAAAGAGATGTTTAGTTTGGATGCTTAAAGAAAAATAAATATATATTTTTTCAGAGTTTAATAAAAAAAAAAAAAAAAAACTTTTTTTCAAAGCAGTGTCAATGTCAATTTATTTCTATAGCGGATAAACCCAACAAAAGCTGACCAAAGTGCTTTATTGTGCCACTCAGAGAACATAAGAACGTTAACAATAAAATACAACACACAACAACAATAAAAATCAGCTCCAACTTTTTCTCAGACTCTGCATGGATCAAATACCAAGGACAAAAGATAAGTCTTGAGCAAAGATTTAAAACTCAAAGCAGATCATAGAGCTTTGTTATAAAAAATACTATAATATAATTCCTTTTTTTCTTCCAAAAAATATATTTAAAAAAAATCACCATCTCAAGAATGCATTTTTGCTAAATATTATCCACAAATGGAAGTGTTTTGCCACTTTCAGAGCATTCAATGTGGTCACCATGCTGCTCAATGAGCTCCATTAAGGACACAGTGGAAGTAATTTCCTGCTCCCCTCTTGTTCGAGCGCTATAGGAACAGATTTTGTGCAGTAATTGAATCAGAGGTCCTGGACCTTGGTCAGATGTAAGACACTTCCTGCTTCTTTCTCTCTGTCTCTCTGTCTCTCGCTCTCTCTCTATCCATTATTTCTCTGGTATGCCTGTAGATGTTAGGGGGTGTCCAAAGATAACAAAACTGATGCTACTGCAAACTTGAATTTGATGAGGTGAAAAAGATGCAGTAGCTTTGTAGTTGCTGTGGGTTTCATCTTTTGTTCAAAGACAATTCCTTGAAAAAAATTTTTCTCGAGTTTATTTCAAAATGTTGTCGTATAGATGAACTAAATCAATCCCAGTCCCCCTGGATTTGCAATATGTGTTAAATATGTCCCTCCCTGACTGTGTTACATTTATTGAAAGCCTCACAAACATCCCAGCAAACAGACACACAGACAGTTTACAACCTGTCAGCTGATACCAGTGACAGGTAGAGAACTTGAGGGGTGGCAGGATGAAGGAAAACTCTTCTAAGTGGGTTTAGATAACAGATTTTTTATGACAGAAAGTGACAGACAGAAGATCAGAGACAGATGGAGAAGCTGCGAACTGTCAGACTTGTGGCTTAAATTTAAATTGACAGAGGAAAAAAATATATATTGCGAGGGACAGCAACAACAGCACAGCCTTTATGACTGCGGTGAAATGATGGGTCTCTGTCACCAAAAGTGTTCAGTGTCAGAGGAACAACCTGCATGTGTTCTTTTTCATTTGAGGATTTGTAAACTCGGTGAGCAAAGACAACAAAACACTTGGTTAGAAAGTAAATACTTTAGGGTTTTTTTTGGAAACTGCAAAAACAACAGGTAATAATGCAAAACAATGTTTTGTTTCTTTTTCAGCAACTGAAGTTAGCCTGGATTATGCTTGAAATGTGTAACTTTATCAGTGTTTTCGTGAAGAAGATGGAAGTACAATTGAATTTGAGAACAAGCCAACAAACTGCTGCCTTGGCTTATAAAACAGTTAAACACTGAGTTGTAACTATTTTGGTTGACCCTCCTGCATCAAATCAAGTTTAAATGTTTAAATGAATTGGATGGAAACAATTAGGTTTCACGTTTATTTTAATGGATATGAATTCTTATTATGTGCGCTTCCAGACTGAACTGATTCGTTTAGATTGCAAGAGTTAAGAGCTCTGTTAACGCTGAGAAAAAGACCCATCAGATACACAATATCAGGGTCTGTGCAAACTAAATACAATCTAAGTGTAATATTTACCTATTGTGACAACATTTTAAATTAAAGCTTGTGTACATATGGCTAAAGTGTTTTCAATAACAGTAACCTCGTAGTGACTAAAAAGTTTAATAAATTAAACTCAAGTGAAATGATAATAGTTAACTGTTTACTGGTGTGTTAATATGCATTCAAATCAGTTCATCTGTTAAACAATTGTCCAAATTGTGCTATGCTTTTGAGTGGATATGTAATGATTTATTTAGGGTTGTTGGTCACACTGGAGTATATTTTAATATTTAGAATATTTTTAACTTTCTTCTTTTAAATAAGAATGAATTTGCTGCTTTCAGTTTTCTTTTCAAAGATATATTAACAAGTGCTCAAAAAACAAAAACAAATAATATTAAATTACACAATTACTTGTATGTTGAACTTTTTTAAAATTATTATTGTTGAAAAGCAACTAAAACAGTATATTGATTATCACCTGCATCTGGAAGTTGAAGGTGGATGATTTTGCCTTTGTCTAGTGGTACGTACGTGTGTGTGTGTGTGTGTGTGTGTGTGTGTGTGTGTGTGTGTGTGTGTGTGTGTGTGTGTGTGTGTGTGTGTGTGTGTGTGTGTGTGTGTGTGTGTGTGTGTGTGTGTGTGTGTGTGTGTGT
>NC_056506.1:36569955-36585648 GCF_014905685.2 Nematolebias whitei
TGTGTGTGTGTGTGTGTGTGTGTGTGTGTGTGTGTGTGTCTGTTCGCAAAATATGACCTTATGAAACTGATACAATTCAAGGTTTCCATCACAGCATATCATAATTCAACGCAAAAATATTGATAACTTGGTCAATTTGACAACTATCATACAAAAATTTGATGAGGTAGTAGCTGACGCATATTTGGAGCATGATATTTTGCGATATTGCATGAGATTATGCAGAATGTTATTTTCAAGGTTTGACCAAAATGACTTAAACTCTGTCATTTCTTAACATAATAAAATATCAGTTTAAAACTCGGTCATTAAAGGAGGTAGGTGACGTGCATTCCTGCAAGAAACGGTAGGCCTTTCATCTAAGATGTACACTGCCTGGCCAAACAAAAAGTCGCCACCAAAAAAAAAAAAAGTTGCACTAATATTTCTTTGGAGCACTTTTAGCTTTGATTACATCATGCATTCACTGTGACATTGTTTCAATAAGCTTCTGCAATGTCACAAGATCTATTTCCATCCAGTGTTGTATTAATTTTTCACTAAGATTTTGCATTGATGACTAGGCACTAGGCATGATGGGTGCATCACTTCACCTGCCTCTCTTTTTACCCTGATGCGCCCATTGCTCTGTAACGGGGTAAATCTGGACTCATCAGACCACATGACCTTCTTCCATTGCTCCAGAGTCCAATCTTCATGCTCCCTAGCAAACTGAAGTCTTTTTTTCAGGTTAGCCTCACTGATTAGTGGTTTTCTTAAGGCTACACAGCTGTTCAGTCTTAATCCCTTGAATTTCCTTCGCACTGTCCGTGTGGAAATGTTCTTACTTTCACTATTAAACATAGCCCTGAGGGCTACTGTTGTTTTTCTTCAATATGATTTCACCAAACGTTTACGTGATCGTTCATCACGATCATTCAGGATTTTTTTCCGGCCACATTTCTTCCTCGAAGACGATGGGTCCCCACTATCCTTCCAGTTTTTAATAATGCGTTGGACAGTTCTTAACCCAATTCTAGTGGTTTCTGTAATCTCCTTAGATGTTTTCTCTGCTTGATGCCAATGATTTGACCCTTCTCAAACAGACTGACATCTTTTCCACGACCACGCGATGAGTCTTTCGACCTGGTTGTTTAAGAAATGAGAAGCAACTCATTGCACCAGTTGGGGTTAAATAACTTGTTGCCAGCTGAAAGATAATCATCCATGCAGTAATTATCCAGTAGGAAGCTCGTACCTACGTACATGCTTGGTTAAATCCAGGTGGCAACTTTTTTTTTTTTGCCAGGCAGTGTATTTTTTGTCATAATTAATTATTTTCATTAAGGAAAACTGGTTTTTGATTAGTGTTCTAATTATAACACACTATTATAATCTATAAAGGGATGACAAATGTCACTTGTACTCAACATTTTAGTTTGTTCAAGCGTTCATATTATTATCGTTTAACAAGTTATGTCCCTCTCAGTTATGAAGAGGCTTTAAAAATAACTGAAAATCCTAAACTAGTTTCAAACACATGGAGGGGTCATTCACTTACAGCTGGTCACAGTTTTTAAATTTCCATTGAAAGTGTGTTGAACATTTTGAAATGCTTGTATTCTGTTTATCTTGGCTGAGTGTCACAAACGTCCCAGATCTACAGAGTGGAACCGTTTCTAATTTAATCCAGTCAGTCACACTGCCACCTTTTTTTCCTCGCTGCAGCTCCTGTCGCTTCATGGTGCTTTCTGTTAATGGAGATATCACCTCCTCCCTCCCCAGCCTCTTCTCTTTTCTCTTTGTTGTTCTTTTCCATCCACTCCACTTTCACTTGACTTCTTTCAGATCCTTCTGCTGTGCTTCTTCATTTACTCGCTCAGTGAGACTAATCGACAGTAACCCATCACTGAGAGCACTCCACAACTTATTTTCCTCCAGAAACTAATCAGCCATTGTTGATTATCTGCGAAACCCCCCCCCCCCCCACCATTGTACTGCACAACAAACAGTGATTTATAATGTAGAATAAAGTAAGAGACCAGAAAGTAAACAAGTAAGGTTTAATATTGAGTGTGATTTGGAGTGACAGAAGACACAGTTTGTTCAAGACTTAATATTTCCCTGTACCTAATGCCGAGTGCTCTAACAACACACAGTTGACATGTTGAGGCTCAGGGGTGTCACAGTTCAAAAATACTATAGCTGAATATAAACATAACTTGGTTATGTGCAAATATAGAATATTTGCTTTAAACTGTAATATTCATTTTACATACCCAGTTACAAAAATGTTGGGGTGTTGTATACAAAGTAAAGATTGCAATGATTTTCAAATCTAAGAAAGTCATTATTTAGTCACACACACACACACACACACACACACACACACACACACACACACACACACACACACAAAACAAATAAAATAAACATTGTAAACATGTAAAATGTTTTCCTTAAGAAATGTTGCTGTTTTTAGAGGGAATAAAAGTAATTTTGAAAAGTGTGTTTATAATTATACTACCTCTGCTAAAGGTTTCTTCTTCATGAGGGAGTTTTTCCTTTCCACTGTCGCCTTCAGGCTTGCTCAAGATGAGAGTTCTGTGATGGAGTTAAACTTTTCTATCAACATTTATTTAGACAAGTAAATCCAATTGAGCCTCGAGGACTCATTTACAAGAGAAACCTGATTTCAACAAAGAAACTCAAACTCAAATCAATCTGCTCCTCAGATGTTTCTTTTAACTTATTTTTATATGTGAATGTTTCTGTTCAGTGCCCTGAGCTGACTTCTGTTCTGACTTGGTACTATGTAAATAAACTGAACTGAATTGAATTGAATTTAATAGGATGACACCATGCAGTGATGTCCAGAACAGAATCAGAACTGTTTTTAATGCTGTGCTGCCTGAGGGCCTGAAGATGAAGGGTATCCCATATTGATTTTTGGACAAGCAGAGAGATTTTGTCAGATTTTGAAAATGTTCAATGATATAAATTGAAGATTATGGGATATTTTAAAAAAACTTCTAAATTTCCTTGAACATTATTCTAAACTTGTTCCACTACCTTTAGACACATTATTTTTGCAGACTGGTGAATCTCTGCTTATCTTTACTTCTGACAGATTCAGCTTCTCTTTTTGAACTTTTATTGCCAAACAAGAACAAGGCAAATTACATACAAGCTATTTAGTCTTGAGACTAGGCCGTCTCTTCTACAGCAGAAACAAAAATACGATATGTATTTGTCATTGTACAGGACTAAATTAAAACAAAAACAACAAGAGCTTTATTTTAGAAAGTTATCAATAGATCCCCATAGTCTTTCAAAGCTCTGAATTTTAAATTTAGTTGGTTGTTCCATTATGTACACGTCTTATTTTTGGAATCCACTGATCAGGAGTTGGTGGGTCAGGTTTCATCCAATTTACCGTGATCATTTTTCTTGGTGTCATGAGGACAATATGTATCAGAGAGCTTTGGTCATGGGTAAGATGATCAGGGAACGCATCAAGTAAAAAGATGACAGGGTCAAAAGGGTTTTGTATCTTCAATAATCTTTCCAACACATCCCTGACACCTTTCCAGAAGTCCTGCACCCAAGGGCAATCCAAAAATGTGTGGGTGTGTTCACCCACAAGACCACACTTTCTCCAACAGTCACCATTATTGCCACTCCCAGAAAGAAAAGTTTTAAATGGAGTTAAAAAAAAAACAATTTTGCATTTCCAATCAAACTCTTTCCAGAGTTGGCTCCCAATTCCCCTGTAGCAACCAAAAAAAAATATTTTACCAAAAATCAGCATCCAAAATGACATTTAGTTCCATTTCCCATTGTTGTTTAATGTAAAGAGTATTTTCTGATATATCCATAAATAGTTTGTTCTGAGTCCTGTTTTGTCAATGTTCCAGTTTTCTATTAAAGTAGTTAAGTGTTTTCTATGTTTGTGGGTTCCTTTATAATGTTTTCCCAATCTGTATGTTGTGATAAATGGTGTCTAATCTGCAGGTATCTGTTACTTGCAGGAATATTAAATGTGTCTTGAGATTCAGCTTCTCTAAAAAATATCCCTAATCCTATTATTGACCTGCTGCCAAATAAACTATTATGTATTTGTTCATCTTATTTTACACCATTTTGTTGCCCTTGTCCCATTTTTTTGTATTTTGCTGCCATAAATTCACAAGCACCTTAATTTTCTCCTAATGGTTGTACAATTCTTTAGTTAAAATATTTGACTTGCTATATTTCATTGCTAATAAACATGAACAAGGGTTTAGATACATGTATTTGAAAATCATTGGATTCTGTTTTTTACCTTTTACAAAATGTCCTTATTGTTTTGGAGTTTTGGTTTGTATTTTCATTTTTAGTTATTCCTTCACTAGTGTAGATGCCATTAACTTTTAGTAGCAATCACAAATGGGTGAATTTCTTTACTTAATAAATTTAACTCAGATATTTGAAAGATAGCTACCAGTATATTTGACCTGCTTTTGTGCAAATTTCTTGCAGCGTAAAAACACGTCTTGTATCTTGGACCTCAGAGTTAAGATTCAGTCAGGGATGTGTGGTGATCCCAAAAACATGCATGTTATGCTGCCTTCAGGCCCAGGCCTCACTTGCAAAATAGATCTATGATCTCAATGGGATTTGCCTGGTTAAATAAAGGTTAATAAATAAATAAATCCCTGTACTTTTATACCTTGTGTCACAGAGTATAACATGGCATGCCTCATTACATGTAATAGTTGGACACAGCAGGGATTTTCAAATGCAGATAACAGATATTTTTCAACGGTGAATTGTTTTCATTTTCTGTTCCAGCTCCACCCACTCATCCTCCTCAGTTTTCTTAGGCTTATGCTGACTCATCAGATTCACCAGAATCAGAGTTTCTGAGTTTCTACCTTTGTTCATCTTCGCAACATTAGCACACCAAGATGCTTTGTATCAAACCAGGCAGTGTTTTATTAACAACATATAATTTCAGCTGTGCATGTGCCCATAAATCAGATGTGTTTAAGTGACTTGCCCTTCTTACCCAGGTCTGTTTCACAATATTTTTCAGTGCTCACACTTGAGTCTCAGACTAATAATTTCTGATACTTCACAGTGTCTTTCTCTCTCCACTCTATCATATTTGCTTCTTTCCCTCTTTCAGCAGTTTTTTCTTTACATTCTCCCCTGCAGCACCACATTCTCATTAGATTCGTTCTCTCTTAGTTTTTATTTGTTGTCATGGCCGTGTAGTCAAAAACACTGTCGTATCTGAATGTCGTATCCTTAGGCACCTGTGAGTAATGTCATGCGGCAGTTGTTTTTCCTGTAGGCTCATAGACTGAGCTGTGCTACCTAGAAAGTACGCAACGCCAATTATACATAGCAGCTTTGTGTCCTGCCTTTGTTTTGATGTAGTCAGCAGGAGACCGGGGAAAATAGAAGTTGTTGTGTCACGCTGCAATTATGGCACATCTTTGTCTAGCATACTGTCTTTCAGGTTGGAAAGCAGCCTCTGAAATGTCTTGATAAGACTGAGCAAAGCCAAATTAAATTGAATTCTCCATAAACTAATTGTCTTCACACCTAGGGATGGGAGTGTGTGGGTGGGGGTTTAAGCCTCATTGTTAGTGGAGATCAGAGTTTATTGCCCCTTTAATTAGCTGTTAGGAGAAAACAACACTTAAGCAAAAGCGGTACTGTCTGCAAATCTGAAAATAAAAGAATGAAAGGCCCAAAGAGAGAGAACAGAAAGAGTAATGTTTTAAGAATGAACCACTGGTCAACTTTGACTTAATTTCTGCTTAAAGTGAAACATTTTAATAGAGCATTCAATAAGCCTAATTACTTTTTTCTTGCTAACTGCGTCTTCATTTGAGCAGTGGGACTGTAAGTCGATGCTTACAGCACTCATGGGCCTAAAGCAAAAAGATTTGCTCTCCTCTGTGGAGTGGGTTTTCCTTTTTTCTTGTTTTCTTCTTTTTGTTCTTGATTTACTTTGCTATGTTTGAATTCCTGTTCAGCCATCCCTGCTATGAATTTTTAGTTTTGTGTCATTGCATTCTTCTGATCACGTAGTAGTCTTCTTGATTCAAGTCTGCTATGACTGATGGTTAGATGAAGAAATACGTTATAACTTTTGGTCAAAATTGCATTCAATGACTGAAAACATGGCGTCTTATAATGTGGCTCTGCTGAGTAAATGCTACTTTATTCAATACTAATTCAAAATAAGTACCTATTTAAAATGAATTTAGGCTATTCATGAGTTTGTAAACATTTTATAAAGCCTTACCAATCGTTTATAAAACACTGCTGGAAGCTGATGACACTCTTAAATGAGCCATTAAAATGTATGATTTTTTTTATTTTTTTTTTGCACGAATCGAATCCTCCACGCCACTCGTCGATCAATCCAGTACGCTTGTCAGCAACTGACCAATGGACGACCTCAATTTGTCCCGAAGTGAAACGCCCCTTACCTGCAGGAACTGCACCCACTTTTTTATCTTACAGCATTGTCGGGGTTTTGCATTATCAACGCTTTGCAGTCTTATGGATTTTGTGAAAAATCCATCCATCCATCCATCCATCCATCCATCCATCCATTATCTTTACCCGCTTATTCCATTTTGGGTCACGGGGGTTGCTGGTGCCCATGTCCAACAATCACTGTGCGAGGGGCGGGGTACACCCTGGATGGGTCGCAAGTCCATCACAGGGCCACATAGAGACAAACGAGACAAACAAACATTCACTCACTCACTCAAACCAAGGGACAATTTAGAGTTACCAATCAGCCTAACATGCATGTTTTTGGTCTGTGGGAGGAAACAGGAGTACCCGGAGAAAACCCACGCATGCACGGAGAGAACATGCAAACTCCACCCAGAAAGGCCCCTGGACCGGGGTTTGAACCAAGGACCTGCTTGCTGAGAGGCAGCAGCTCTACCAGTTGCGCCACCGTGCTGCCCTTGTGAAAAATCATCAGAAAAAAAAATGGTTAAACATTTTCAGTGGGGAACATACTGTACAATTTAGACAAACGTTACCTTGAGTGTTTAGTGGTTGGAATACAGTTTATTCAATTTCCAAAACCTAATTAGAGTCTGGAAAAATGTAAAAGATAAAGATAAAGGCCGGCAGCCGACCTCATGATCTGCTGAATACAACAGTGATAAACAGGAAGTACCGCATGTTTGGCTGTACAAAGGTAACTGAAAATAAATCCATCATTTCTGTCGTAATTACATTGTATACTTAATGGTTAAATTAAAGGTTAATGCTTAAAGCTAGTTGTGCTTTTTGTTGTGTGTTTTTGGATGTAGATATATGTTTCAACTTCTGGTTGCACAAGTTTACTCTTCGTTTGCTACGATCCTTTAAAAGTCCTATTTGTGACTGAGCTCCTCGTTTACAGCCATACCACCTTGAACATGTCCAGTCTCGTCTGATCTCAGAAGCTAAGCAGGGTCAGGCCTGGTTAGTACTTGGATGGGAGACCTCCTGGGAATACCAGGTGCCATAAGCTTTTGTACTTCTCACAAACCACACCATGGGTTGCGTTGTTCAGCCAAGAGCCATTGTCAGTACTGGGGCCTAAGCACCCCTAAAGGTCAGATCCTAGAATTATCCCCGTCATCAAATAATGGCAAGCCATGATGAAAATCAAAATGTATTCCTGATAACTTTTTGATTAACTCCGGAAGCCTTCTATGGTTAAAATAAGTTTTATAATATGACTGTCACATCAAACCAGGGGTTTTAGGCTACATTTTAATACCTAGATCATTCTGATATCCTGAGCGATTCCAGAGATATGAGCTGATTTGTTGATCTGCACATAACTTACAAATTTTTAAAACCTAGTTAAAGCTTGTTTTCTAAAAACTCTGTTCAAAAAGTGTCCTGTTTTGCAAGCCAAATCAATCCACATCTCTGGAACTGCTCATGATATCATCATGATCTATGTATTACAATGTAACTTAAAAAGCCAGGAATCTGCAAACATGCAGTTTTTTTCAACAAAATGTGACCTAATATTTGATTTGATATGCTGAGTCACATATAGAGACACTGTAAAACAAATTTACATACTTATAACACCTCCAGGGGCAGCATGGTGGCGCAACTGGTAGAGCTGCTGCCTCTCAGCGAGCAGGTCCCTGGTTCAAATCCCTGTCCGGGGGCCTTTCTGGGTGGAGTTTGCATGTTCTCTCTGTGCATGCATGGGTTTCCGCCGGGTACTCTGGTTTCCTCCCACAGACCAAAAACATGCGTGTTAGGCTGATTGGTAACTCTAAATTGTCCTTAGGTGTGAGTGAGAGAGTGAATAGTTGTTTGTCTCTATGTGGCCCAGTGATGGACTTGCGACCCGTCCAGGATGTACCCCGCCCCTTGCACAGTGATTGCCGGACATGGGCACCTGCGACCCCTGTGACCCAAAAATGGAAGAAGCGGGTAAAAGATAATGGATGGATGGATGGATGGATGGATGGATGAAATAACACCACCAGTTGGTTTAGTCTGTCATTGTAAAGCCTTTTGAGCTTTTAACATTGTTCTGACTGACTATATCCACTTACACATATTTAAAATTAATTCATATTTCCATGATAATTATTATGATTTCAATGTTTAGACACCAAAGCAAGGTACTGAGAAGGAATAGGGCACAAACCCAGGATACAAAGGCAAGTGAAGTTTATTTACAAGTGATTACCTAGGAAGACATATACAGGAGGCATTGGGTAGGGTCTGAAAAGGGAAATAAGTATATTTCAAGGTAATATGGATCCAGATAACTGAGAGATATTCCTTACAATCTTCTTCAGGTTTTCTCTACGTAGAAGATTCCAGGCAGGTAGGAGGTGCAAGTGGATCTTCAGGTAAGTTGAAGGCAGGCATGTGGCAACTGGTTCCGTGGTGACAAAACAGCTTGGGAACTCAGAGGAAACACAGGTAAGTCCAGGGTTTGGTTCTCAGGAAAACAGTGGCTAGGACACAAGGAAAACTAGTATGTCAAAGATGCAAAACTTAGAGATACCAGGGGGCTGTTACCATACCAGTTGGTGTGTAATGTTCCAGCATCGGAAGGAACTCTTCAACAGGCTTAAATTCTCCTGGAGCTTGTCTACTGGATTGATCTCAGCTGTTTCCAATTGGTGCCTGCTTGTCACAGAGAGAACTGCAGAGGAGAAAACACTGGAATCCCACAATAATATGTTTTTGCCTTCACTTTTTGGACCCATAAACTATTACATGTTCATCTTTTTTAACAGACTTATAAACAATGAGTTTCATTTAATGGTTTAAGACATTTGTTCGGTGAATCCATTTCCTCCAACACTTGATGGTTCTTTCTCAAAACAAGCATTACACTTTAAATTAAAGCTTTAAATCAAAGCTAAACTTTAATTCAAAGCTCAAAATAATCTGTATACAAGAAAAAAATGATCTGTATACAAGAAACAAAACCACAATGAGTGCAAATACATCAAATGATGAAGAAAAATATAGAATTTTAAATATAGATATCCTGATGCATGCTCAATAATCCAGGCAGAAAAATCTAAAAAAGTTAAGTCTGGTCCTCTGGACGTTCAAAAACAAACAAACAAAAATATAGAAAAGTTTCTTCTTTCATCTGAAAAACTTCAGTCTGAGGTGCTGTATTCAGCTCAGTCCTATATAAATAGCTATGAGCTGAAGCACCTTAGACTTAAGAAGTCTTTCGGATGAAAGACAAAACGTTTCTACATTTTGTTTTTGTTTTTTGAACTCCAGAGGACCAGACTTAACTTTGTTAGATTTAAATAGAAATGTTTTTGTAGAATCTGGTTAATCAGATTTAATTCAGTTCAGTTTATTTATACAGCACCAAGTCACAACAGAAGTTGTCTCAGGGCACTGAACAGAAACATTCATGTATAAAAATAATAATTTTATATTATTTATCTGAGGAGCAGACTGCTTTGAGTAACTCATAGCAGAACTGTCATTAGCAGGACTTGGATTCTGGACACGCCTCCAGAATCGGTCCTAAAGTGCAGGTGCAAATCCAGGCTGAGCTGAGCCAGGCTGAGTAGGGGTGTGCAGGGCTGAGCAGAGTTGGGGCTGATTAGGGACAGTGCAAAAAGGGCATTACTCTGCCCCTGTAACCTGGAACACATTACAAAAAGATCTGAAGTCGACTTTGACCTCTCTAAGGGATTTTAAGCAACTGTTAAGTTAACTGCAAAAACCAACGAAGACGGTTCCTGTTTTTAGTATTTTACATCACTTTATAATGTAGCTTGTTTTTATTTCATTTTTATATTATTTACTTTTCATTTTATATGCTTTTACACTGTATGATTGTCTATTGTTGTCTGTACCTCATCTGTGTTCTTTGTTTAAAACAGGTCTCTCTTTTAAGAGTCCTCATGACTCAATGAGACTAGCATGTATAAATAAAGGTTGAATGAATACTGTGCATCATTTTGGCACACCAATAACTTGCACTAAACTTGTCTATCATGCTTGAGTTATTAGAATCACTAAATATGGAATATATAAATATGGCTTGGCTTTTAAGAAGCCTTCGGTTAGGTGTGATATGAGCTTCACTGATCACCACTGAAGCAATTATCACCTCTTGAGTTGAAAAACTGAATGTGGGTTGAATTTTCTCATCACTTTTTCCTATTAAAAAAACTATAAACAACACTTTTGTAAGTGAACACATTAGTAAAATAGATTTGAATGAGTTGATTTACTTAAATTACTTGATTATAGGAACAAGGATATATTCTTTAACATAGAAGCAAAGCAATTCTCTTTTCTCAAAGATAATCTGTAAATGTTTTGTGTAGGTAAAACAAAAGAGATACTGTTTCTCAAATTAGTGTAAAACAAGCATGTATGCAGCCAACATTAATTGGATACAAGTCTATGCTTGTTCCGTTAATGAAGTTTGAGTCGGGGTGACAACATGAGGGTGTATCTCTCTGGGTTGAAATTATGTTGAGTAAAAACTAAATTAAAAATTAATTATTATGGACATAGGAAGAGTTTTGCAATTTAAAGTACAAGCGTTAAATTTTGAGAACAGTTTGAGCCTGAAATATCTTCATTGTTGTAAAAAAACCTATATTTTCTACATAAACAGAGGGATTTTATATTGGACACCATTTTATAATCCAAAATGTTTTTTTTATTCAATCTCAAACATCTCAATAGTTTCTGGGTCGTATTTGATGATGTATGATTTTTGTATTTATGTATCAAATAAAAAAATCACTTATTATTTGGAGAATAAATGAAAGAATATCAACAAACAACAGCTAAGTTTTATCTTTGACCTCCTCTTTTTGTCTGTACCTCTCTGTCTTTGCCTCCCTGCTGCTGCTGCTCTTTTCATATCTTTTTTCTGTCTCTCCACATCTCTTCAGACATCCTGTTTCACATTTTGCACTCTGTTCTTTTATTTGTCAAGTTCATTTAAAGCACACTAGTGAACAGACGGTGAGGGTTTATGTGCATGTGTGCACTCTTACACAGGTTTTAATTACAGCCCTTTCTGCCAGGGCGTCAGGAAGTCACTGCAGATCTGCACATGCTCAATCTGCTCCTTCACAGTCGATAAAGGTTCTGTCGTTATTCTTTTAAACGACTGAAATACTAATGCACTTTGCGAGGTCGTTGTTGTTTTTGCTTTTTGGTTTTTCATTTTTGCTTTCTGTTACCGAATCCTACTGCTTCTTTCAACCTCTTTGCTTTTATCTTAATAATGTGCACATTTTCCAGCTTTTCCCTCTTAGCGGGTTGCAGTGCTGAGGCATACGGCTATGAATATGTTGACCCTGAACCAGTTTGGATCCCCCTGACAAGATATTTAAGGTTTTTCCATATTCAGGGCTTAATTCTAAAGGAGGAACTCTCAGTTTCAAAGTGTCCCAAATGAGAAAAGGGTTGAAGAGTCAATGAAAACAACTGTATCCATTATTACATATCACTATCATTATTACATCTGTGTGGGTGTCTTTCTGTTACCAAAAACAGCTCATGAACTAGTGAATGAATTTTAAAATAAACTCTCAGAAGGTATTATAGGATGTACATCTAGAACTGATTAACATGTAGTCCAATTCAAGATGGCCACTAGACCTAATTGGTATTAACCAACACAGAAATGACTGTAATTCAGTCAGTTTGACTGAAAATCACATCTCACACATGGCCTTATTTTCATGGATTGACTAAAACAGATGCAGCTCGGTTGTTTCGCAATGCTCTGACATGAAAGGTGGCGGGCATTCCTTTCATGAATGGTAGGCCTTTAATTAAATGTTTTTCATATTCACTCTATATTTAGTCAGAAATGCAATACAAACATTTACTTTTTCCACTACCAAAAACCTAATTAGAAAGCTGCTTGGATTGTTTTTTACGTTATTATATTCATGTTTTTAACCAGGCGGTACGGTGGCACAGTTGGTAGAGTTGTTGCCTCTCAGCGAGATCACCAGTTCAAATCCCGACTGGGATCTTTCTGGGTTGAGTTTGCATGTTCTGTCCGTACATGCGTGGGTTTTCGTCGAGTACTCTGGTTTCCTCCCACAGACCAAAAACATGCATGTTAGACTGACTGGTAACTCTAAATTGTCCCTAGATGTAAGTGAGAGAGAGAATGGTTGTTTGTCTCATTTGTCTCTATGTGTCCCTGTGATGGACTGGAGACCTGTCCAGGGTGTAGCCTGCCTCTCACACAGTAATAGCTGGACATGGGCACCAGTGACCCCTGTGACCCGAAACAGAAGAAGCAGGTAAAGATAATGGATGATTGTTTTTAACCTTTTTTATTATTATTTTCAGGACTCCTTAACTTGGCTGACTGAGAATAAACACGTGCACCTGGTAGCCTCATCATGTTTTTTTGCTACTACTATTTCAGTGCAACAATACTGTTATCAAATTAATTAAAAAATGAAACAGATCTGACATGACCTAAAGTAATCAATGCCTACAGTAGGGCATAAATTTGTCTGCAGAACTATATTTTGTACAAGCTTTTATTAGATATTTTGATTTCAAACACACACGCTCACAGACTAATGCAATTTACAGGAAAGCACTGTCTTGTTTCAGGATTTCTGCGCACACATTACTGCCATATCAGATTTGATCCAAGCCTGTGCTGGATCTGCTTTTAGACTGTTCAGACTTCTAAGTGAGTTAGTCATCTTTACTGGGCAGTCTGATGCTATAATGGCTGCAGATGTAAGGAAATAGTCAAAGACAGCATGCATTTCGCAGCCAGCAGCCTTTGTAACCTTATTAGGGAAATCAGCTATGGGTAGAGGGATGGCATCATCTGTCTCGTCTGTTGTCATGTCCACCATTATGGTCTAAACAGAAATAGCCTAACAACTGTCTCGCATGCCATAAAATTTGTAATGATTTGGGTTCTCAGAAGCGAATCTTACTAAAGTTTGTGAGCTTTTTGATTTTGTTTTTTTTTTCTCCAATAAAACCAGTGAAGTGGCATTTCTTGTTGTTAGCAACTGAAATATTGTACATCAACGTTCACTTTCTTTGTAGAGCCAATATACAACATAAGCATGAACGTGATGAGCATGCATGAACATGAACCTTGATGAGTTCATCTGAGCATTCTAAACAAAGGAGCAATAAATAAGTTCAAACACAGTTTTATATAGTTTTGTTTAGTCCTCCAGGGCTTAATTTGAGCCGGTAACTTATTTTGACAGCTTGCGTTCCGGTAGCCGTTTGCTCAGATCCGGCTTAGATCTGGTAACTCCCAGGCATACAAATAATAAAGTTATGAGCAAATATGACTGCCTTGAACCAATAAAACTTATATTGGATATGTAAACTGAAAATAATTACATAAACACTCATTTCAAACACAACAACCATGAGCATGCAATCTGCCTTTTAAAGTAGCATTTCTGCGTCTACCATTAAATAAATCTCTTCCCCTAAAAGAGTTGTGGGGGTGAGTGCCGAGCTAACCAGGCAGTTTTATGCGGGCAGGAGCTCACAGCTGCAGGCAGGCACCTAGAGGTTCACATGTGGAGTCGGACAACAACAAGCAGGGACAGAGTCGAGCTCGACTTACTTGACGGTTCCATCAAGTAAGAGGGAGGGCATGCTTGATAGAAGTGGAGTGTTTACAAATGTAGGTAAAAGCATTTAATAGACCATTAAAATACACCAAAATGCAGCAAACCACATCCACTTTATTCAAAGTTTTCTGGGGTAGTACCCCCCACCCCCTGCCGCTGCCACCACCCCGCCAACTGTGTGAGTTCCGACATTGATCGGTTTACAAATTAAGCCCTGCTACTACTACAGTATTGTAGTGAGTCACGTGAGGTACGTGTCACTTGTTGTATGACAAATATATGAATTATATATGCATACAATATTCACGAGTTCTTCATTTTTCTGACTGTAAATGTTTTACATTGAATTTAACAGAAATGTAACGAGAGACGTTGTTTATCTTTGACCCATCAAATGAATGGAATCATTTATTTTCAGAATCAAAGTTTAACATCAAACATTTACATTAATTTGGCAAAATATGAAAATAATAACAGACAGTTTCACAGAAAATGAACTTCAAATCACTCGGCGGTGATTTGAGGACTTTGCTTAAGATATTTCTAAAATATCTGTACTGATTTATGAGAGAGAGGTGGGTTTTAGAGTGAAAGGAGATTATCTTACAGAGAACTGTGTGAGGGAAGTTTAATCTGTTTAACCAGAAATTGCACGCTTCGTCAGATCCTCAGCCCGTCCACGGTACACTTGAGTCGAAGAGGAAATCTTTACCTGGTTTGACGATAGATCAGCTCAGTAAGAGTCCTTCAGACTGTTTCAGCGCCTCCGTTCAGAACAGCTAGAAATCCTCGGAGAGTCGTGCGTGGTTAGTTCAAACAGAAGTATAATCCCAAACGTCCCTGGTTCTTCATAACTCCAAACTCTTCATAACCGGCTGCATCTCTCAGAACTCTCATTCTCTTGGACTCTGGAATTCATAATTCTCTAATCTCTATTCTCTCAGAACTCTCATACTCTTGTCAGCTCTCATTCTAACTTGAACTGGGCAGTTGTCACATTTTAAATGAGTTTACTTCCTGTTCAGTTTAGAGCTTTCTGATTCGTGGAAGGACCAGAAAGAGGTGTGTTTTTGACGTAAGGTGTTTATCAACAGTCGAGGTCAGAGAATGAAACTTGTTTAACATACAGAAAAGATTATTGCAGAAGCAGCAGACTTTCTGGAGTCTACTCTTGGTAATCTTCTGAAAAAGTTTAAACATGACATTTCTTCTTCAGTAAACATTTTAGTTGACCGAAGACCAACCTTTCACATACTTACGACAGCTTGCTCATTTCAGACAGAAAATCAAGAAAGGCATATTCAGGTGATTTCTTCTCTGAATGAGGAACAAAAATCATTACTTACTGTTTATGTAAAAGCAAAATTAGTAGTTCTTTTCAACCTGTAAAGCATTGAGTGAACTAACACAATTTGATTATCAAAACATTTGTAAGACAGTAATGATTATAAAGAATTGTCTTTTCTGCTTGATTAATTCAAGAAAGAAAGTTCATCAGATGGTTCAGACTTATTCAGATCAATGAAAATAACAGTCTCTGTCCATCTGGTATATTTGAGGTCATCTGGTTCACTACAGT
>NC_056506.1:36585748-36590746 GCF_014905685.2 Nematolebias whitei
TTTGACGTAAGGTGTTTATCAACAGTCGAGGTCAGAGAATGAAACTTGTTTAACATACAGAAAAGATTATTGCAGAAGCAGCAGACTTTCTGGAGTCTACTCTTGGTAATCTTCTGAAAAAGTTTAAACATGACATTTCTTCTTCAGTAAACATTTTAGTTGACCGAAGACCAACCTTTCACATACTTACGACAGCTTGCTCATTTCAGACAGAAAATCAAGAAAGGCATATTCAGGTGATTTCTTCTCTGAATGAGGAACAAAAATCATTACTTACTGTTTATGTAAAAGCAAAATTAGTAGTTCTTTTCAACCTGTAAAGCATTGAGTGAACTAACACAATTTGATTATCAAAACATTTGTAAGACAGTAATGATTATAAAGAATTGTCTTTTCTGCTTGATTAATTCAAGAAAGAAAGTTCATCAGATGGTTCAGACTTATTCAGATCAATGAAAATAACAGTCTCTGTCCATCTGGTATATTTGAGGTCATCTGGTTCACTACAGTATTAATAGGAAAGAATATAAATCTTACAAATAGAACCAGCAAATACAGTTAAAAACAAACAAAATTAAAGCAAGTAGTTTATGAATTTAGAATAACAAAAAACGGAGTCAGTTAAGAAAGATGAGTTCAATGAAGTGTCAAAAAAAAAAAGTTCAGTCTGGTCCTCTGGACATTCAAAAAACAAGAAAAACAAACAAAAAAAACAAAGCAAAAGAAACGTTTCGTCTCTCATCCAAGAGACTTCCTCAGTCTGAGGTGCTGTATTCAGCTCAGTCTCTTAAATAGCACCTTCTCAGAGTGGATCAACCAGTTTGCTGCTGACAACCAAAACCAGCTGCTCACATGGTCAAGAAGGTCAATGAAGTGTGTTTTAAAGAATGTTTTAAATGGTAAAAATTCTCTGTGGAGTGATCACTTTTCATTAACCAACAGAAAAATGTCTGTTCTTCAGTCAGTTTTATTAAACTAAATGATAGTGAGCCTGTGTGGCTGATTTCCAGTGTGTACTGGTGGGAAGGAGGAACTGTGGAGTTCAGGATGGAAGGCAAAGTTTGGAAATATGTGCAAGTGTGGAAAATGTAGACATTTTAATGTGATGGGATGTTTCTGAGAGGCTGGAAGTGAAGGTGTTTAAATGAAAGTGGTGTGTTTTGTGGCAATACAGACAAAGTTAAGGCCCAAATGTTGTTTAAAGAAAAGCAGAAAAAGCAAAGTTAATAGAAGAAAGTTAAAAAAAATAAATAAAGGTGAAAGGAGCATGGATGAGAGTAGCAGTTAGACTGGATGTGAGAAATGGACAAAGATGGCAAAGGCATAAGTGAAAGCAAGCAAGTCAAATAAGATTATTGATATTTTTCAATAGAAAGTGTGTGATTGAGGATGAAACCCAGACTTAGGCTCTCTAAAATGGAAAAATGAAACAACCACCAATCACATGTCAAACTGGGTGTAATATCTTAAGACTTTCAGATTAAATGGCTTTAGAGACAATAAAGAATTCATTTTTGTTAATGTTGAGCTTGAAGTTGTTGTAAAATCAATGTTTTTCTACTAAATAATGAAAGTAGGATGAGAAAGAGGGCACTGATATGAGTTTGGTCAATATAAGTTGGCTGTTATCTTTGGAGCTGTGTAATTGTCCATCATGAAAAAGGGGAAGTGAATCAAATAAAACCACAACAAGGAGAAACCCTGAGGAACACCATTAATTACTGTGAGATTGTGATGGGACATTTGTGAGTAATTAATTACTGTTGGAGACATAAATGAACCCAGTGAGTGGTTTGTTGATAATTCAGTTCACTTTACATAAATGTATACAGCAATACAGAAAAACTAAACAAATCTGATTCATATTCATTCCCATAAATTTCACTTGTAATCAGTTTAATTTAAATACAGACTGATTCAGTATATTGGGAAAAAAGGTGGTTACCTAAAAAAACACAGTTTCAAATTACAAAATGCAAATCTTAAATTTAATTTAGCCCATCATCTTGAGTATGCATGTTCTGGTGGAAAACAGTGGAAAGGAGAAACTCCTTTTCACCAAGAAGGGACTTCCGACAGAACCAGACTGAAAGATGGTGACTGACTGCCTTGATGGGCTGATAAATTACAGAACAGGGGCACCGACAGACAAAAATAGAAAGCACCAAGAGATAAAACCTAAAGGCAAAGTGCTCCGTTTGATTAAATAATGGTCTACGAGATACAGAGCTTGTTCACTGCAATCTTTATCTAATTTTAGTTTTTGTTCTTGATTGTAATGGTTGCAAATAGAAATAAGCCAAAAATGATGTTTCCTGTCAGTCGTCAAAAACAAACTCTGCAGCTTTCTAAATCCTCTGGAAGTTTCTAATTCTGGAATGATGAACTGGTGTGAGAACGAGGTCTTAGAAACTTGCTTATATGCAAGTACAATAATATATCCTTGTCAAAAATGCCTCAGAGGTCTTTGATTGTCGCATTAGAAGTTAGATTATGACTTTTCAATGAAACTAATGTAAACAAACAATAAATCAAGACGATAAAACGGAGGCAAAGCATTAGGAAGATCTAAACAGGAATAATGTAAAGCAGGAGAATCTGAGTCTAAATGTTGGAAAAAGTGATGAGTGATGATTGCAGATGAGAGACAGGTGTGTATTGAGCTGGAAAGAAAAGCAACTACTGTAAGGAGGACTATGTGAATAAATGAAAAAATTAACACAATAAAACTGTGACAGAACCCAGTATCAAACAAAAATGAACTGCAAACACCAAAAACTACAACAAACCACTAAACCATGACACACCCTGTCATTTAATATGTTTAAGGCCAACAAATGCAGTAGAGGTCAATTACTATCCATTGATCAAAACTCAAATTAATGTTTATTTATGCCCATCTGGAACTCAATAAAAGCAAAAGAACTAAATAACTTTTTGACCCTGCCTCTTTTCTCATTAATCATAAGACCATTTTCATTTAACCACAAAACTTCAATTTATGACATTTCTATCAGCACTTGTATTTAATCTGTGATCCTTTCACCAAATATTATCATGTAAGAAAGAGACATGTTATAAAATCCCAACATGTTCTTAGTATTGTCATTAGTATTGTCATAGTGTTACTATGTTATCACTAATATGAGGTTTAGGACTATATTTTCATAATTTCCTTAAAGTCAACATAAACCCAGATCTGTATCAGTCTATCTCACCAATCAATGTTTATCACGATCTTCTGGAAAATCACATCTATACCATTGCAGACTTTGTCTAAACAGTTGCTTTAAAATGATTTATTAATTTATTTGCTTTATCCTACAAGCTCACCTTCATTTTGTTTTAAAAGATTCAGTGCAGGATGACCAGGATGAACATTTTTAATGCATCGATAGTGGCACTTCATGTCATACAAGACTATTTTTAAAAAGCCTGATATTATGATGTGATGTGTGTTTTTCCTATAAAACAGCCTTTTTTTTATTAGTTGTCTGTTAATGAGCCTTGGCTCCGATGTGTAGTCCACCAACCAATTTATTTGTAATAAATATAAAACCTTGAACTTGGAATTGAACCTGCCATCGGACTGGGAACTGCACTGGATGTGCAATGAATAGAGACTTTCTGAGGACAAACTTTAATAAAAGACTGTGCATAAAATGCCTTGCTACATATTTACTTGGTAAAGCAAAAACCTGTAAAGAATTGCTTTAATAATTGCCAGTTTTAGAACACGTTTTGTAGTTATCACCCCATTATTTGTTCTGGTTTTGAAGTTTTTCTTTTCTATAAAATGTTTCGGCTTATTAAACTCCCTATGTTTAATGGAAATTTTGTAACATTGAAATGTAAATTGAAGTGCAACTGGTGCCATGAGGTTGAGACCATAACAACAGCACAGAATGAAAGTGATGCAGTGCTGAATGCGTCATTGAATCCACCATTACAGGTACACTGTTACAGGTGTAGCCTGGAGATATCTACATTTGCTATGAAACAGACTTCCACTTTCCTCTCTCCAGCAGAGCAGAGTCATGCTGAGAGCTGGAGTGTTTTTTCTCTACAGTATAAGTAGAAGATGACACTGATATTTTGTTTTTCCACGTAGTTTTCTTTGACTCCAAATGCTTCTACTAGTCGCTTTGCTCAGAAAAACAGAATTCAGATCTACAGAAGATCAGGTGTCTGTCAGTGAAGAGAGGCAAATGTAAAGTTGTACCAATCACCCATTATCATGACCATTTTAGAATTGCCATCTGTCTGTCTGTCTGTCCGTCCGTCCGTATACAGACATGTATACATATACCGAATATCCTAGTCAGTCAATCATTTTTTGCTGTTTCACAGTTTCTGCTGAAGGCAAGTCATGTTGCCATGTGGAGGGTGTGGTCTGGAAAAATGTCCATCTATAAAAATACCAGGATGAATGGCATATAAAAAGAAACACTGAGGAAAAAGGAGCAGTTTTACCTTCTTTGATGGTCATAGTGTACAGTAGCGTATCAGTGGACTGCTCTGTTGTGAATCAAAAACTCCATCAAACAAAACAAAACAAAAATATCAAATAAGCTTTGTAAAATTATGAAAAGGTTTGAACACTTTTCCAAGATAGAGTCATCCAGTTTAAATACTTTTGCTGTCATAGATATTTTATTTCCATTTTTTCCAATAAGTGGATTCTTGTATACAGTATATCCTCGGATGGAACGCAACAAAGCGTGGGGCTTTATGAAAAATCTTAGGATGAGCACTCAAACTTTAATATTTTAAGCAGTGGTTTCCTAACTTTTTGGCTTCAATCCTAAAACGTTCATTGTTTTTGACGCCATTTAATGTTGGTTTAAATGGAAATTTAGCAATAACGCTATTAATGATCCTAATTACAAAACAAACACTCTGAACAACCACTAAATCACTTATAATAATTTAGTACTATTACTATATGTTTTGTTCTTTGTAATAATTGTGTTGTAAATATGACAGAAGCAATTGTTA
>NC_056506.1:36590846-36597313 GCF_014905685.2 Nematolebias whitei
TGGAGATTATCTAAGGAGTCTCACTTGGTGTTTGTTGATCGACAGTGACAGCAACTGACCTGACCGCAGCTTTGTGTACCACAGCTCTAAAGACACCAGTAATACATAATTAACCCCATTTGAAAGTTGAAAACATAATACTTTATTTTAAAACATTGATTTTATTTTTTTGTCTAATATAAAAAATCATATGGGATCGCTCCATATATCTCAAAATAAAAATGAAGCGCCTCCAAGTTGCATCTGATCTGAATCTGTTAAAGTTGTATGATTCTTCTATTAGGACCTATTTCCTGTTTCACTGTGACCTCGTTCTCTCATTGCACTTGTGACGAGTGAGACAGAAAATGGGACAGTAGGACAAAACTACTGAAGTTTATTCAAACAGATGAAAAGCTGTAAGAGAGCTTTAAAAACAGTTTGATGCATTTGAAATCAGTGCCAGCTGGGCATGTCATCTGCTCACTGGCACGAGACAAAGCGTTTCTCTTCGATGGATTAAAAGGTCAGAGTGTCAGGCCAGTTCCCTGCAGAGAGTGACACTTGTACACCAGGGACACAGTGTGTGTGTCTCTGTGTGAGAGAGAGAAAGTGATGCACATATGATTGTACTCGTGCTTTGGGTATGAGTTTCTATTTGTGGGGTCCTGCTGTGAGTAAGTTTAATTTCGGCCACGTTACATTACTCTGCATTCAACAAACAGATGTTTTTAGCTCAAGTAATCATAAGAAACATTAGAAGCAGTGCAGGTTTCAGTATCCAACCAAAAAGAACGTTATTATGTAGGCTGAGGAAATTTAGGAATCTTTGGAAATCATTCTGGATTGAGGATTATCACTTTTCTCCGTGAGCAGGAATGTCATTAATTACTTTGCATGATGATGAACTATGTTGAGCTTCTTTCTATCCACTTTGTGGAAAGATGTTTGGATTCCCTATTTTTCAGAATTGGACGGAAATTGTGAAAAAGGCAAAGTTTGTTGTTATCCTTGGTTCTTTGTGTTTTGTTTTATAGATTTGGTGGGGTTTTGTTTGTTTTTGCGGATTAAGTTTATTTTGTCATTGCTTCATTTTTCTATAATTTCTTGTTTATTATTTTTTGAGAATTCTTGTGTTTTGATTTCCAGTGTCTCTCTGTGTCATCAGTCATTTCTCCCACCTGTTCATGGTTGTTTATTCACATCTGCTTCCCATATTTTCATTAATGAGCTCAGCTGTTACCACTTGCCTCATCATGCCCTGCTTCTTTTAACTCCTAGTCTTCACACTACCATCAGTCAGTCATTGTGTTTACTTCACTGCTGGTTCCTTCTGTGCTAATTGAGTTTTTGCATGTCTTCTTGTATTTTGACATTTGCTGTTTATTTTCTTTTTTTTAATCATTCCTTTCATCAAATCCTTGTGTGAGTCTGCATCCTTTGGTCCTATTTAATGAATTAAACAATCCCGTCAGAGTAAAACAATCAAAGCAGCAAAGATTTACTGTCATTATAAAGAAAGACACAAACTTGACTTAACAAAAGCATTTATTCACAATAACATTAAAGAGTTAGAATTACATCTTAAAACATATAAAAATGAATGTGATGCCACTGTGAATTGAGAATACAAGTACGTGTGTGTGTGTGTGTGTGGGGGGGGGGGGGGTCTGGGCTTGATCTTCATTTGGGTCTGTTCTACTTGAGAAGCAGCAGCTCATACCTGTCATGCATACACTAAAGATAAAATGGAGTAATAATGATTGGCTGTTGTTTAGGACCCAAGAACGCAAAGAAGACGTTATACCTCCAGAAATCATTTTAAAAAATGAAGCCGACAAATGTAACCCTAACCCAAAACTGAACCAGAAACTACGCAGGACCAAAGGATGCAGGTCTGAACAGATGTATGTTTGAGGATTTAGAAAGAAACTGAGTATATCAGGGAGCTTACGTCAAAGGAAGAGGTGATTAGAGTGAGAACAGGTGTATTAATTACAGATGACTGACAGATGTGTGAGACAGGGCAAACACACTGAGAGTTAAAAACAGAATACACCAAAATAATTATACAGTAAAAATATGTAAACACAAAGAACTAGGGGTAAAACAAAAAAAAAAAAAAACAACAACAACTAAACAATCAAGCACAAAATGTGACACATGAACACTGACAAAATATTGATTTCTAGAAGAGATCAATTATATTTTGTCAATCAATCAATTATATTTTCATCACAGTGATGATTATTCACCAGTAAACTTGTAAACTAGATAACACACTCTATAATACTTAGCTGCTTAAATTGTTTCCAAACATCAAAACCTATTAAATAAATTGTAAATAATCCCTCAAACCATTAAAGCCATTGCTCATGTACGTTTTAAACTGGTACTTTTCTAACTTCCTGTGCTTCAATATTATTATTAACTTGTCTGTAAAAAGGAACAAGTGAAGAGTTGGGCTCCGTTGTTATTTTTAGTTTAATTTTCCTCTATGATATATTGTAGCTACATATAATGTTTTTTTTATTAGAGTTGCAGCTTATGGGAAAAAAAAAAGGCATTTGCTGTGGTTTGTGTAAAGTTACTGAGTTAAGTTGCAATGTCCTTCAGCTGTCACTAATGCTGAGCATTAGAGTGAAATGTTGCCTTAAAGTTTACTTAAAAAGTTGTGGGGACAAAAGTGTAACTTTGATCCGTTTTTCTTTCTTTTTTACAGTTAACAAGCACAAGCCGTGGATTGAGACCTCCTACCATGGAGTGATTGCGGAAAACATGGACACGGTTCTGCTGGACCCTCCGTTGGTGGCTCTAGACAAGGATGCTCCGGTCCCCTATGCTGGTAGGAAATCCAAAGTACCAACTCCCCTGACATGTATAGAGTTGATGTTGATATCTAGTTTAATACATCC
This sequence comes from Nematolebias whitei, assembly GCF_014905685.2. Taxonomy (NCBI): domain Eukaryota; kingdom Metazoa; phylum Chordata; class Actinopteri; order Cyprinodontiformes; family Rivulidae; genus Nematolebias; species Nematolebias whitei. Next base: position 36,593,741 of record NC_056506.1, read on the forward strand.
TACCTTAATATACATGTGCAGTAAGCAGAACATCTTCACACACGACCTCAGATGCACAAAGGACCTTGAAGAGGATGTATTGTGTGCATGCAGCGGTGGTAGCTTCACAACACAAGACTAAAACAGACGATGCAGCAGTTCTCTGAACTCACTGTTTGTCATGGAGAGGGAATTCCATTTATCACCAGCAGTAGAGTGAAGCAAATGGTTTTCTTTTCCAAAACAAGAGTTCTCTCACTTTCTCCTTTCATTGTTTCAAATACATTTACACAAGCGCAAGAATATTCAACTTTTCAGTCAGATTTATTTCATTTACCTTATTTTACGACTTTTAAAGCACCACATAATTTTTATATTGCCTGTTATTAAAAATCTTTTAAATGGAAGAAGGAATCAACGAGTTTTGTTGTACTTTTAAAATTTGCTTTGGGAACATAAAAAACAGAATAACGTGATTTTTACTTGGGAAGAAGAAACGACCACTGGTTCTTTAGAAATTTATTGAGGTGGACTAGCATGTCTTTATTAAATCCTGGTCTCAGACACCGGCTCAGGAAGTAAGTTTTATTTATTTATTTATTTATTGTGACCAACTCTTTAGCTTATTTTAAATAATGGTACACAATATATTTGTTCAGCAACAACTATGCTGCATCTCAGCTTCACTTTATTTTAAGCACTAGTAATTAGTACTTTGACACATGTAGCAATTAGCCACTGGCTTTGTTTTACTTCAGGTCACTGCATCATTCAGTAATAATGCATATTAATTATATTAAAATCAGCATGATAAATGCCTTAAATCTGTATTTATTCTTGGGATTCTCTTACTGCCCGTATGAGCTAAAAAGCCCTGCGGTATCCACGGAAATCTTTTCTGTGACAAAAAAACTTTTTGGAATTAAAGGTGCCACACTGATCTGATCACATGTTGAGTGCTGGATATGCAATGCAGACATGCGACACCTATTAATCTCCAGATGATGATTATTAGGGATGTATGTAAGTAGATGCGTCATCATACACAGGTAAAGTTGATGGGGAAAAACAAGAAAAAGGAAATATAAACCTGCTCTATAGTCAGACAGCATTTTAAGACTGAACGGCAAACAGAAACTCTTTTGACAGTGAACACTTACCAGCTCATTACGGTGAAAAAGCTTCTAATAGTCCAAGCGCTGACAGCTATGAAAAACTAGCATCTCAGCTTTTTTCTCCCCTTTGTGTTTTTATTCTAATGTCAAGTCATATTTTAGTCTTAGGTTTTATGAGTGAGCTGTTCTAAAGATAATGAGTAAATACTGCAGATCTGTGTGAAATCAGTTCTGTGCTGTACTGTTTTGTACACTGTAATTTAAATTGTGAAAAATGTACTGCAGGTGAATAGATAATTTTTTTTTTTTTTTTTTAAAGGATATATGGTATGTTCAGCAAAAAATAACTACCGGTACTAGAGCCAAATGTTATTCATCACAACTTTAGACAATAAAAAGACACCTTAATTTTTTTCTGTCCATGTAAACGGTAATTTAGCACAAGAAACAAATCTGTGATGCAGTGAATGTTTAATGACACCACAATAACTAGACTGGGATTTTTTTTTTTAAACATTTATCTCCATGATTAACATGTGGTTCGTTTGTGTAAAAAGGTCAAATGTGGTGAGAAATCACCCAAGAGAGGGGGAAAAAAAGGGAAAAGCTCCTGACTGGTGATATTTCTCTCCTTGAATGTTTTTTATTGCATGCAGTCTAATGAATGAAACCAGCACAATAGCTTCCAAGGAGACAGAAAAAAATGGCCATAAAAGAGCGACTCTGTTCCAATTTATCTCCCTGGGCTTATTCTGTGTTTTGCACAAACACACCCCCACAACCACCACCCTCACGCCACAGAATTTAACTAGTCTGTCAATTTTTTATCTTGATCTTTGCCCTCATTTGTGCTTTTCTCTCCACCTGACACCACTTTTTTTTTTTCTAAAGCCAGCTATCTTTTCTCCTCTTCACTATCTCGACACATTGCTCCCAACGAGCCCGTGCCCAGCAAGTCACTTTCACTGTCGACACCCTCATCAATTCTGGTTTTGTTTTATGGCAGAAAGAAGTCGTCTCTCCTTCTGGCTCTGCATTAATTGCAGTGTGAGAACACAGATGAGCACTGTTAAGTTCTTCCCTTTCTCCTATAAAGGCCTTATTTTAACTTCTTACCCAACATTTTTATGCACGTCCTCTTCTTTCATTCCTGCCTCCAGCTCTGTTCTGCCCTCCTCTGCACCATTACGTTTCACTTTGATGCCAACTACCAACATTGGACCGAACTTCAACATCACCGAGGCAGACATTGCAGAGATTAATAGATTAATGTTGTTACTGGTCTTGATGACATCCTCTATTCTATGTCTTGTCCCTCCTGAATAGAAGAATTGTTGTGTGTGCGTCGGAGAGCGTTGTATGAACTGATAGTGTTCTCAATCAAATAAGCATGAGGAGTGGTGGCAGTGGGCTCCAGGGGGCTACAAGGCAGGCAGACAGTTTTATTTGCTTATTCTTTATCTCAAGGCCACAGTCAACAGGAACAGATTCTTTCCATTCATCATGGTACCAGAATAGTGCGCTGTGGTACATTGTTCCCTTTGCTGAACTCTGAGTAGGAGAACAAAAGTAGCTGAAGAATTGGAGAGTGAGAAAGAATAAATAGCTGAGAGAAGACAGTGGAGACAGATACATTTAATATAAGATGAGGCATCAGCTGCAGCTGCTGCAAATAAAGCCTGTACATGTGTTTGTGTAGCATTATACACTACATTTCTAATGATTAGTTATATTGTTATTTTAGCTTCCAAATGTTAACTCTCTAATCCGGCAGAGCGTCTTGTTTCCATAACATCCAAGAAGAAATTGAGATAGTCAGCCTTCCAAGGCCAGAGCCAGATTCAGATTTCAACATTGCTGAGGGTCAGGCCGAGCTCGTTAATTTCCACGTCAGCCTTTACAGTCTCGCTTGTACATTTCATGGTGACTCCAAACAGACGAATTGTGATTACTTATGCCGAAGTCTGGCTTACAACTTCTCCAAGATCTATTCTTTCCAACCGTCCATGAACACTGCCAGAAAGTTCCACAGTCCTGCCTGCTCAGCTCTGATACAGGTCCACAGATAGTTTGCACACAGTCTGAGTCTTGCCAAGCCTGGCACACCTTCCAGACAGCTTAAACAGCTGCTGACGTTTCCAAATTCATCGATAATCCAGATTTCCACCAATTCCAAAAAGCAGAATCCAGTTATAAATCCAGTTATGTTTCTGAGGTAAGAGGGCTCTCCTTCACCCTGTCTTCTTCTTGAGAAAATTTGATCAGTTGCGGTGAGAGACCAGCTGAACAAATCCATAGTTTGCAATTCGGAAGGTATACAAAAAGGGGCACTGAAAATGGTTCACAAGACAAAGGGCAAAGCAGGGACAGAGCGGAGGAGGAAGCGCCTGCCTTCGCTGAGAGCGAGCGGGAAAAAAAAGAGCACATACGTGCTTTTTAGACAAATTATTTCAAATTTATGTCAAAAAAAAAAAAAAAA
>NC_056506.1:36597413-36601182 GCF_014905685.2 Nematolebias whitei
TATATATATATATATATATACATATATGTGTGTGTGTGTGTGTGTGTGTGTGTGTGTGTGTGTGTGTGTGTGTGTGTGTAGGCAGTGTATGCACAACGTGAACTTTGGTTTCCTCCCACAAAACAAAAACATGCATGTTAGGCTGATTAGTAACTCTAAATTGTCCCTAGGTGTGAGTGAGAGAGTGAATTGTTGTCTTGTTTGTCTCTATGTGGCCCTGTGATGGACTTGCACTTGTCCAAGGTGTACCCCACTGCTGGCACAGTGACATGGACACCAGCGATCCCTGCGACCCGGAAAAGAAGAAGCCAGTAAAGGATCCGGCAACCTCCTTGCTGCAAGGCAGCAGCTGTACCAACTGCTCCACTCTGCTGCCCATCACATATTATCACATATCTATATTGCGTTACATTTTTAGATTTTTACTGTGTGTTTTTCTTAAGCATGTTTTTTGCACTGAAAAAAGGAGTGGCTCTTCTTAATCTCATTGTACTTGTGTATAATGACAATAAAGGCATTCTGATTCTAATATTGACTCTCTGGAAAAAAAAATAAAAAAATGGTGGCATTGAAGAAGGTTACTCCACCACATTCTGATGCCAGCCTATGCTGTTTTTTTTTTTTTCACATGCATGAACAAGAAATTGCTCCACATTCCTTGAATCTGAAACTTTAGTTTTATCAGCTGATTTAAATTCATACAGCTGAATGTATGAAAAGCAAACTAAGCACAAAACAAGGACCAAGACTGGGTTGGTGGTAAACAACAACAACAATCCCCCAAAAATTGGGTCTGAAAGTTCAACTGTTAAAAACTATTTTCCCTTTTTAAGCCAGTTCCTATAAACACTGCACAAAACAACCTTTAAAAACAACTTCTTCATATTCTGACAAGTCAGCCTGTTTCAATTTAACAAAGGCAGGGCAATGTTTCAATTGACATATGGCCCCTTTTGCGTTTAAACTTTACAGAACGTATTTAATTAAATATTTTTGCAATCTAAACATATTGATTAATATGTAATTAATTTTTTTTCAGAAGCATATTCATTTCAGTTTGTTTAGTTGTATGAAACTCTTATTTCCTGGTCTTCTCTGCTGTCCAAGTACAGTATTTTCTGTTAAACTTTATTGACAATAACAAAAACTGCACAGACACAGCACAGATAATTTACTTTTTTTTTTTTTTACTTTACAGTACAGTAAGTAGTTATCATTCATTTATTGTTAGTGTAAATGTAGGACCTTTTTTTATGTACCGTAGATTTACAGCCAAATATTGTAAGGGCAAGATTTATTTACCACGCCTAAGCTTTTAATTTGTAGCATAAGCAGAGAATTAAATAATTGTAAATTCAAAGTTTAAGGATTCCAGCAAATCAGGGACAATTCTTTGTTTAGAGTTGTTTTTTGTTCAGATGGGTGGCCATACTTCTTATATTTGGAACCATATATTTGTAATCAATATGTATTTTTAGAGCTGCTGTGTGTGTGTGTGTGTGAGTGTGTGTGTGTGTGTGTGTGTGTTCAAACTTCAGTGATGGTGTGGTTTATCTTTACTCACAGCTGTAAGATCACTTAGATTTACATTCAGTCACTCAGCAGACACATTTTTTGTTCTTCAGTGAACTTTTGCTAATGCACTGTCAGAAGCACATCTTGATGTGCTGCACATTTGATCAGCAAGTGCCAATTTTCACTGTAGGAAATTAAAAGACTGAGAGAAGCTTAGAAAAAAGAAGTGAACAAAAAGATTTAAAAAAATGCTAGCATGATTGTATAAAAGTATTAATGTCTGTGTTATTGTATTACAGTCACAGTTTTGGCTTTGTTAATCACCTAAAACGACTGTTATACTCTGTTTCACCTTGTCAGATCGTACTGTACCTACTAGACTGCTCCAAGGGGAAAAATAGCTGAGTTGCTAATTACAGTATAGCACCTAACAAAGCAGAAAGTATGACACACTTCAAAGGCAGAGAGGGGAGAAGAGGAAGTGGAACAGGAAGGGAGGGAGAGGTACAGAAATGTTAGGAAAAGGCAGGTGATATGAGAGGAGGAGATGAAAGAGGAGGACAAAGGTAGGAACAAAAACGGGGATCTGTAGTGTGTGTGCGTGTGCACGCATAAAAGAGAGACAGAGTGAGTGGAGGGAAAGATGATGTGATGGATCATCAAAGGATGAGAGAGGACATTGAAGCAACAGTCTGATCAAACCACAATGGTGTCTGTTTCTCTGCCCTGAGGAGGGGAGATGCATTTCACTTTTCCTCAATATTTCATTCCTTCTCTCTGTGTTCTTTCTTTCTGCCGTGCTCAGATTTCTGCAGTGAAGTTTGCAGGTAATATTTAAGTGTGTCTGTCACATGAAACGGATGACAAATATTAAGCATGTGTGTTCTTTAGAGCGCAGATTTCCACCCTGATTTTTCTATTTATTGTATTAAAAGAGTTTGAATTAACCTGAATTTGAATGAATCTGTGACTGTGGGTAACATTTTTATTGAAAATATTATAAAAATAGCAAGATGTGTTTTTTTTTTTTATTGGTAGCTATAAACAGATTTATATTTAATAATTTATTATATTGTTTTTATCTTTGTAAAGGTGCCTTCAAATAAAATGTATTATTATTATTCCAACTATTTTCTTTTTCTGTCAGGTCATCTGGACGGTTTCTTTTTTTTTTTTTTTTTTTGTGCTGAGACGTTTCACCTGCCATCCAGAAGGCTTCATCAGCCTGAGGAAACACCAAACAAAACTGCTTCTCCCCCAACAGCTTATTCCAAAGTGGAAAAAAAAACAGTTATGTTGGTGCTAAGATGGTCTCTGGGGCACGCCCTCTCCTTCGGTGCCCACCCTCTCCCTCATCTACAGTCATGTTAAACTGGTTCAAAACACCAAAGTCCATGCTCAATAATCCAGGTATAAAATCTAACAATTTTCAGTCAGGACACTTCCACTTTGGAGTAAACTGTTGGGGGAGAAGCAGTTTTGTTTGGTGTTTCCTCAGACTGATGAAGCCTTCTGGATGGAAGGTGAAATGTCTCAGCATCATAAAAAAAAAAGAAACTGTCCAGATGACCTGAGTGAACATTGTTGGATTTTATACCTACATTACTGAGCATATACTTTATTATTATTATTATTATTATTGTTATTGTTGTTGTTGACGTTGTCGTCGTCGTCGTCATTTTTGTTATTGTTATTTAATCAAGGCAACACAGTGGCTCAGTTGATAGAACTGTTGCCTCTCAGCGAGAAGGTTGTTGGATCGAATCCTGGCCGGGGGGGCTTTCTTGTGCATGTTCTTTCCATTCATGTGTGGGTTTCCTCCGGGTGCTCCGGTTTCCTCCCACAGACCAAAAACATGCATGTTAGGCTGATTGGTAACTCTAAATAGTTCCTAGGTGTGAGTGAGAAAGTGAATGATTGTTTGTCTCGTTTGTCTCTATATGTGTCTCTGTGATGAACTGGAGACCTGTCCAGGGTGTCCCCCGCCTCTCGAACAATGACATGGATGGACAGTGTACCTGCATCTCACTCATATAACTGGGTCGATACAGTCTAAAAACAATTCAAAATTAGCGATTCTACCACAGGCAGAGTTTTATAAATATTATATATTAGTGCATGTCCACTGTGAGAGACATAATCTTTAAAAAAAAAAAATCCAGAAATCACGCTGTATGATTTTTAAAATAATTTATTTGTGTGTTACTGCTGCAAATAAGTATTTGAACACCTGCCAATCAGCAACAGTTCTGGC
>NC_056506.1:36601282-36677654 GCF_014905685.2 Nematolebias whitei
GCTGCAAATAAGTATTTGAACACCTGCCAATCAGCAACAGTTCTGGCTCTCAAAGACCTGTTAGTCCGCCTCTAAAAAGTCCACCTCCACTCCACTTATTATTCTAAATTAGAAGCACCTGTTTGAGGTTGTTAGCTGCGTAAAGACACCTGTCCACCCCACACAATCAGTAAGACTCCGACTACTAAATATATATATATATATATATATATATATATATATATGTATATGTATATGTATATATATATATGCATTATATATATGTATATGTATATATATATATGCATTATATATATATATATGTATATATATATATGCATTATATATATATGTATATATATGCATTATATATATATGTATATATATATATGCATTATATATATATATATGTATATGTATATGCATTATATATATATATATATATATATGTATATGTATATGCATTATATATAGTGAACTTTAAAAAAATCTTAAATGTGGAGAGTGTTTATTTTAAAATGACAGACTCTTAAAGACTTAAAATGCAAAAAAGTAATTTGAATTTGATGTTTTTATATCAGGCTGAGATAGTTCAAAAAGAGTGGCTTTTTTAATTATATTAAAGCATGGTATACATGGGGGGGAAAAAAGCATGGCATTTTTAAGCATTTAAATAAGGTAGTTGATTTTTCCCCTAAGTAAAGTGAATCGTCATAAAGTTAAAGGATGATACAAGGGTTAAACAAGTCCAACAATTAGAAGGGCACTTGAAAACCCAAACAAATGACCTGGAATTGTTTCCAAGATGTAAAATAATGGACAGTTGTCATAATGAAAGTGAGCATTTTCACAAAACTTTCTTTCCACATGTTTAAAACAGATTAAATTTGAGCCAGGAGATCCTCTTCTTTTATTTCAGTGTACTGACCTTCAAAACATTTGCTATGCAAAGAAACAACCCCCCAAAAACACCCTCCCTCCCGTGAACCACATCCCAATCAACAAAAACAGAAGTCGTTTCAAAGAAAGAGCCTGTCACTGTCGGATAAAACAAATGCACACATGCCAAGAATTTTTAAAAAAATTTTATTTCAAAGTAGATGTAAAGAAAGTGTGCATCAGAAGTGCAGCCACAACAGAAGCAGGTACAAAAATGCTGACTGCACGCAACAAGATAGTGGCTGCTGCTGTTGAAGAAAAAAACTCATCTGGCATATTTTCATGTACAGTATGAGGAAGAGAGACACAGGAGTGATTCTTGCACAATGCCTCAGAACTCTAGGTCTATTTACAGGTCCTTCTCAAAAAATTTGCATATTGTGATAAAGGTCATTATTTTCCATAATGCAATGATAAAAATGAAACTTTCATATATTTCAGATTCATTGCACACCAACTGAAATATTTCAGGTCTTTAATTGTTTTAATACTGATGATTATGGCATACAGCTCATGAAAACCCAAAATGCCTGTCCCAAAAAATTAGCATATCATGAAAAGGTTCTCTAAACAAGCTATTAACCTAACCATCTGAATCAACGACGTAACTCTAAACACCTGCAAAAGATTCCTGAGGCTTTTAAAAACTCCTAGCCTTGTTCATTACTCAAAACCGCAATCATGGGTAAGACTGCCGACCTGACTGCTGTCCAGAAGGCCATCATTGACACCCTCAAGCAAGAGGGTAAGACACAAAGAAATTGCTGAACGAATAGGCTGTTCCCAGAGTGCTGTATCAAGGCACCTCAGTGGGAAGTCTGTGGGAAGGGAAAAGTGTGGCAGAAAACGCTGCACAACGAGAAGAGGTGACCGGACCCTGAGGAGGATTGTGGAGAAGGGCCGATTCCAGACCTTGGGGGACCTGCGGAAGCAGTGGACTGAGTCTGGAGTAGAAACATCCAGAACCACCGTGCACAGGCGTGTGCAGGAAATGGGCTACAGGTGCCGCATTCCCCAGGTCAAGCCACTCTTGAACAAGAGACTGCGTCAGAAGCATCTCACCTGGGACTGATGCTGAGTGGTCCAAAGTTATGTTCTCTGATTACAGTAAATGTTGCATTTCCTTTGGAAATCAAGGTCCCAGAGTCTGGAGGAAGAGAGGAGACACAGAATTCACATTGCTTGAGGTCCAGTGTCAAGTTTTCACAGTCACTGGGGTGTCATGTCAGCTGCTGGTGTTGGTCCACTGTGTTTTATCAAGCGCAGGGTCAATGCAGCTAGCTATCAGGAGATTTTGGAGCACTTCATGCTTCCATCTGCTGAAAAGCTTTATGGAGATGAAGATTTATTTTTTCAGCACGACCTGGCACCTGCTTACAGTGCCAAAGCCACTGGTAAATGGTTTACTGACCATGGTATTACTGTGCTCAATTGGCCTGCCAACTCTCCTGACCTGAACCTCATAGAGAACCTGTGGGATATTGTGAAGAGAAAGTTGAGAGACGCAAGACCCAACACTCTGGATGAGCTTAAGGTCGCTATCGAAGCATCCTGGGCCTCCATAACACCTCAGCAGTGCCACAGGCTGATTGCTTCCATGCCACGCCGCATTGAAGCAGTCATTCATGCAAAAGGATTCCTGACCAAGTATTGAGTGCATAACTGAACATGATTATTTGAAGGTTGGTGTTTTTTGTATTAAAAACACTTGTCTTTCATTGGTGGGATGAAATATGCTAATTTTTTGAGACAGGCATTTTGGGTTTTCATGAGCTGTATGCCATAATCATCAGTATTAAAACAATTAAAGACCTGAAATATTTCAGTTGGTGTGCAATGAATCTGAAATATATGAAAGTTTCATTTTTATCATTACATTATGGAAAATAATGACCTTTATCACAATATGCTAATTTTTTGAGAAGGACCTGTATATACCACTTTCAAATCCTACACCTTTCAGGGATGAAAAAAAAGTCAAATATTTTCTACTGTAAACAGGAAGTGAAATGTTTGCAGTTGAAACTGAGGGTTTTTGTTCAAGGGACACGCCACTTGGAAGTCATCTGAGTCAGAGTCAGAAGGAGAAAAGGACCATCTGAGTTCACTGAGCATCACCTACATGGTGTGGGTGGACTTCAGAGAGAAACATTTTCAGACTGTTTGGGACACTGGTTCCAATATAAAGACCCACATTTCTACAATACTGGACAGTCTGAGTTTACTAAATGATACAGTAAATGGTTACTAAGATATTCAGCTTTATCAATAAAATGGGAGTTTGATACGTTTGCTCTGAAATAAAGTTTGAAAACTTGTTTCCATAGTGCAGCCAAAGAGAACAATAAGTATGTTATAATCAAATCGCCTCCTCCCCTCTCTACACCCTCTCTGCTCCCTGCCACTATTCAGTCAAACCTCAAGCGTGCTTTTGCATCAGCACACCAAAACAATAATCTGGATGTGTTTCCCAGTTCAGTCGTCAAGTGTTTTGTAGGAAGGAGAGGAGCATAAATTATTAATGCATTTGGTGTTGTGTAATTTTAAAGTTCCCAAATCAAGTTTTTCATATCATGTCTCCAATTTTATGATCATTTCTCCCTCAAAGTGAAAATGACTCCCCAAAACTGTCAAGTTCCATTTTCTCAAAGCTGACAGAAAAATCCAAAAATAAACTGTGTTTGGAGAAAGGGCATTGTAATGACATAAATTATGTAAAGGGTCATTTAATATATTGATTCAAATCTTGGACATTAATATTTTACGTTAATTTTATGCTATTTTTTTAGGTTATTTTTTCTAGTTTATTTCAGGTTTCAGGTTTATTTCAGCTGTTGCACATATTAATACAACAAATTCAAGGTATCGGTATGGAGTTTTTATTCCTGTAGTCCTTCATTAATTCTTTATGTATTCTATTCCAAGACAAGAAATTGTTAATTTTCAAAATGTCCATATTGCTTTCACTTTTTTTTCTCTTCCCACTTTTTCATCTCTGTGGGGTTTTTTTTCTGTTTGACTTCCTCAGCTTAGTTAAACATTCTTGTGAACCTTTACCCCATGACACAATTTCTGTACTCATTCCTCTTCTGACCACAGAGATTTTATGTTCGTCACATTTTATCGATTCTTCTCTCTCTGGACTTGACCTGCCCATTTGGCTCCATTTGTTTGTTAGCTTGCAAGGAGCGATCCTTACAGAAGTCGTTATTCAGAGTTGCAATCGTGGCTAAACTCATGAGCCTTTGGTCTGTTTCCACAACATGATGGTGTTTGAGTGAAGTGCATTTTATTTATAATTAGAGCCTGATTGATATAGAAATTTTGGCTATCGACAATACCGATATGAGGGTGGGGGTTGGGCAGGGGTTTAATGCCAATAATTGATATAATGGCTGAATGTTGTTCAGCTTTGTCTACCCCCAAGAATAAGTAAACAGCTGCTTTTAAGCGCTTGAAGTCTTGAAACAGTCTTCCTAACATGCATTCACATTTTCTATCCACCACTATTCACCATAAAGTTATTGTGTGTTACAAAAATATTAATTAAACAAAGAAACGCCCTTCCCTGTTCATTGTTTCAATAGCCAGTCAGTATGGTGAAGGTCTAATTAGTATTGACCATAGGGGCGTTTTATTATTTTCTTTGCAGAGAAGTAAAGATTTCAGACAAACAATGCATTTCATTGAGGACGACAAAGATAACGTTACTAACACTGATATGTTTTGCTTCTACGATATATTTATTGCTCTGCATAAAGTTTTACAAGGCAATAGGCTACACTATGTTATCTAAATGGCTTGCTAACTTGAGAAGCATGTAGCTAATGACAAGTGGGTTGGAGGATTGAAGAGAATGTATTATTGCTGATTTTTTAAAATTTATTTTACATATCAATTAAAATAAACTTGCCATGCTCTGTTCAGCAAAGTACACCACACAGTATTGCTCGCTGCTTCGTCTGAGCTGAAAGTGAAAGTTAAAGTGAACGGCCATGGCATGAAAGTAGTCCACATGCACCCTCTGCTGGATACATTGTACAATTACGCTTTTTGCAAGTAAAGACATGTTTATATTGGCTCATAATGGGACAATTATCACAGATACTGATAGATCCCCAAACTTCTATATCGGCCTAAAATATCAGCCATACTGTTATATCGGTTGGGCTCTATTTATAATTTATTTTAACAGTCTGTCAACAACAAGCTGTTTGAATTTAGTCTCCCCTGCTGATTCCTCTTAATTTAATTTAAAAATCGTTTATATTCCTTTTCAATTTATTGGTTACAGACTTGGAGTCTGATGCTGCATTGTAATCCTGTTTCAATCAACAGTTACATATGTAGCGTGATAATTTGTAATCAAACAAGCCTAGTTACTGAAAAACATGTAGTGGCAGTCTTCATTCGCACGTTGCTGGACAACTCTGTGAAACTGGATTCTTCCATACATTGGGAATCTGCCTGCCTCTCCTTTGTCGAAGCTAATTGGATCCTTTAAGACTGTGAGAGTAATTACATCTCCAGTAATGCTCAATTGGAGTTCTGTTGTTGGTGCATTGTCAAATTGTTCACAGCGTCAAACAACCTCTTAGCCTATGATTGATTTTATGAAGGAGCTGGCCCGTTCTATTATCAGCCCATTACTCCATTTTTTCGATTTTGCACTGGATCCTTTTCTCGGTTCTTGACACCATGTGATTTTCAATTCCTCTCTTGCTCCCATTGCGTGTGTGCACCTTTTCTGTGTGTATATCTACTTGTAGAAATATACGGTTTTGTCTGTGTGCTTGTTTATGTGAGTGTATATTTTAGAGGGGGTATTTAAACCCTTTAATCGCAACAGTGCATAATATTAATAATAAAACTAAACCAGCATGTCTAATCACATTTTGTTCTTTCACTTTACTATACTTGCTCTTTTCTTGTGACATTTTCTATATTTAAATGTTTTTCTTGCAACATGCAGCAAAGAATCAACTTCTTAACTGGCAGTATTTGTGTTTTTGGTAGCGACAGACGGATAAATAGGGGGTGGAAGATAGAATGCTGATATATTTATTTCCCCCTCAAAATGACAGATAAAAGAGCCCACTCCTCAAGGATAGAGCACTGACCCATGACTCTAGTTTGAGTGGAAATGACTTGATGAAATGTGCGGTGAAAAGCAGCTGAAACTAATCCAGTAATTCTCCATTTCTCAGCGCATACTTTCCCCTTCTGTCCATCTATTTGACAGAGGTTTGACAAGACTTCAGCACCCTGACAGCCCAATTAGACATTCATTTGCATATCTTACGCACTCCATTTGCCTCGTTTGAGTGAGCATAAAAAATGATCCATCTTTTTAACCTGAGTACAAATTCTTATTGGTTAGACTAACATTGTTTTCAATCATCTATCATCCTTCCACCTTTCAACCTCCAAGTTCCACCTCAGATCCCTGTCATTGGGTCTGACCTAGACAGTCTCATGCCTATTGTGGGCATCTTGCACATAATAATAATAATAATAATAATAATAATAATAATAATAATAATGCGTTATGTATTGTCATCATTGTATGTTCCCACAATGGTGAAATTGGCTGTCTGCATTTAACCCATCCACCACCAGGTGGAGCAGTGAGCAGCTATTGAAAGCGCCCGGGGAGCAATTGCGGATAGGGTGTCCTGCTCAGAGACACCACGAGATGTGCAATGACTGGGGATCGAACCTTGGACTTCCGGGTCCCGGATCGGCTGCCCTGCCTCTATCATGACAATAAAATGTCCGCATTCTATGAAATCATTTGGACATTTTGGTGCAGCAGACTGACTAATGTTACAAAGCATTTTTATTGCTTGCTGCCGAAGGCAAAAGAACAATATTTTTGTCTGCGAGTGTGTGGATGTTCATACATCTATTGTGTTATAAAATTTTTCATGAATCATGGCACAAATTTTACAGCCACACATCTTTAATATGCATAAAAGTAGCTGAGTTAATTTGACTATTTTTAACTAAAATTTAGTGTGATATTATATCGGAGTCGCACCCAACTCATAACCTGAGTGCTAACTGATCGTGCAAGTCATTTTGAAAACTTTTTGACTATCTGTGTCATTTGCTATTTAGATTATTGTGAAAAAGTTCTACTTTTAGTCTATCATTTCAGAAAGTGAAACTCATATATTACATAGATTACATATAGAGTGAAATATTTCAAGCCTTTATTTCTCATCATTCTGATGATTATGGCTTACAGATAATGAAACTTCAATTGTCTCAAAGTTAGAATATTATATTTATATATTATTTTTTATCTGTATAGGTTTGCAAGCTCTGATGTTTTTGGTTTGAGCCACCAGTTTTTTTTAGGATCTCCTTGATGTTCTGTCATTTTATGCCAAATTACAGAAAGCCTTAACTTTATTCTTTATTAACAAATATGATTAAAGTGAAGGACAGCACGGTGGTGCAAATGGTAGAGCTGCTGCCTCTCAGCGAGCAGGACCCCGGTTCAAATCCCGGTCCGGGGGCCTTTCTGGGTGGAGTTTGCATGTTCTCTCCGTGCATGCGTGAATTTTCTCCAGGTACTCCAGTTTCCTCCCACAGACAAAAAACTTGCATGTTAGGCTGATTGGCAACTTTAAATTGTCTCTAGGTATGAGTGAGAGAATGAATGGTTGTTTGTCTTATTTGTCTCTGTGATGGACTTGCGACCTGTCCAGGGTGTACCCTGCCCCTCGCACAATGATTGCCAGACATGGGCACCGGTGACCCCCGTGACCCAAAATGGGAGAAGCGGGTAAAAGATAATGGATGGATGGATGGATTAAAGTGAAGTTACTTTCTTCGCATAGTGTTCAATGGATAGTTGTTGTGCACTTTAGTAGCAATTAATTAATTTGTTCAAAATTGAAGACTGGATGTGTAACAGTGTGACTAAGGATTGAGGGTGGTCTTTCTCACCTGTCAAGGTGAAAGACACAAAAGGACTCTGTAATTAGTGTTTCAGCCTGAGAAATGATGAGATTAGCATTCATACTGAGGTCAGAGAAAGGTCAAATTTACCAGAGATAAAATGGTTAATAAGCAGCACAGAGATGATTTTCAAAGAAAAGCTTTGCACTGTTAGCTATTTAAGGGTCCTAGTCAGGGGAGCATGCAACCCTGTTGAAACTGTTCCTTGTTTTTTTTTTTTTTTCCTTAGGTAAGAAAAATCAAGCTGCAGCCCAAACCGCAAGCAGTACTAAGATGATATTTACATGATCGTAACTATGGCCTATGTGTATAGCAGAGAAAAATATTCAGTCATGTCCACCTGTAGGGAGCACTATAATAACAGATTTTGCATTTGGTCCTCAAGCTTCTAAACTGTAAGTCACATCCAGCTAAGTTGTCAGGTCCTCTGGACGGTTTCGTTTGAGAAAAAGAAACTGTCCAGAGGACATGACAACTATGTTGGATTTTTTCTTTACCTGGATTATTGAGCCTGAACTTTGACAAAAGTCACATCATTTATTGGCTTGCTATGGTAGCTTGGTGGTCAGTGTCATGATCTTGTAACCTTGAGGTTGTGGTTGGATCCCAGGATGTGTCAGGAAGGGCATCCAGCGTAAAACAACTGCCAAATCTTTCATGCGCGTTCGCTCACTGTGGCAACCCCTGAAGAAGGGAGCAACCGAAAGGAACTCGCATCTTTCTTTCTTTTTGGCCTATATTTCTACATTCCGTGCGTAACATGGTAAAGGCCACACTCTTTTTTGCCTGAAATAGTTTTTTGTTTTTTTTTCTGTATTGCAAAATTTGAACAACCTTTTGACTGATTTTCAAAGGTTTTACGGTCGATCGATATAAAACGCACCTAAATTTTAGATTCCATACAGATTATAAGTTTCCAAGAAAAAGTAACTTTCAAGCTTTGTCCTCAGGTCTTAGAAAAAGCAGTTATTACTTTTTATCATTATACCACTGAAAGCAAAGGATAATAAATTGTCATAAAAAAGTTGAAACAGAGGCAGCAATAACATGATTTTTTTTTAACTTCATACAACTTCTTAAAATAATTGGCAACAAGTAGCATAATAGAGCATGAAAATAAATTTTAAAAATGTAAAAACTTGTATTTCCACAAATATAGCAACCAAATAAAATGGATCTGTTTTGAACTTTTTAAAAACTCTTAATAATGTGCAATCTCATCCTGAAACAAAGGAGCAAGGTTGAAAATCGATACTGTGCTTATGTGATCAGGCAGAAGGATATAAAAACAGGAACATTTTGGAAATACATTTTCAGTGAACATTATAACACATTCATCAAAAGGATCTGACATATAATGAAAAACATGCAGTCTGGAAAAGCTGCCACCTTCTTTGAGAACAATGCAAGAAGTGCTAAAGTGACAAATCCAGATTTGATTTTTCTTATTCAGAAATTGCTGATTTGTCTGACAGAACAAAGGGGAAGTCGTCTAGCTTGATATATATATATATATATATATATATATATATAAACCTGCCTTCTTAAAGTTATGTTGCTGCCCTGCTACACTTCTGTTACAGCAGCATTTATGCTGAACATTAGGCGTTTTGTATTTCAGAAAATCTGTCGGAAAATCATGGAAGACTAAAAGTACTTTGCATTCAAAGCC
The DNA here is from genome assembly GCF_014905685.2 of Nematolebias whitei. Lineage (NCBI taxonomy): Eukaryota > Metazoa > Chordata > Actinopteri > Cyprinodontiformes > Rivulidae > Nematolebias > Nematolebias whitei. Next base: position 36,610,842 of record NC_056506.1, read on the forward strand.
ACAGCAAATAATCTTCACTTATCGCTTAAAGGGTTTTGTTGAAAGATGTGATAAATAGCAGTGATAAATTTCTGCAACTGTTCAAACCTCTTTCAATATTTTTATTCAAATTTAAAAAAATAATTCTCAGTTGTTTGTGTAATGTGTATTTTCCCAGTAACCTTAGTAAATCAAACAAGTTACATTATTTAATCTGTACTTTAGTAAAAGTATTTTACCATCTACAAACAGTTTTGTTTTAGCCACTTATCTTGTGTTTTGTTGTTGGTTGTAACAAAATAAAATGTACGTAATCCTTTTGTTTCAATATACTCTTCAGAAGTACAGTCACTAGGAAGCACAAGCCAGTGTATCTCTTGTTCTGGTCCCAATCCTGGGTAAATGGCGAGGGTTGGGTCAGGAAGGGCATCCGACGTAAAACATTTTTGACAAAAATATAATGCAAGTTTATCAAAGCGAGATGGAAGAGGATGACTCGCTGTGGCAACCCCTGAAAAGGGAAAAGCCAAAAGAAGAAGACAGTCTTCTTAAGAAGTACGTCAAAGGTACGAACACAACTTCATTTCTGGGTGATATATTTATTAACTTTTATTTAACCAGGCAAAACTTATTGAGCTTGCACATCTCTTTTGCAAGGGAGGTCTTGCCTAACAGGCATGTCTTTGGACTTTGAGGAGAATACTGGAGAACCTGGAGAAAATACAAATACAAAGAGAACATGCAAACTCCACCCCAGGTCCAAACCAGGGATTGGACCCAGAACCTTCTTGCTGTGAGGCAACAGTGCTAACCACTAAGCAGTTATGCTGCCTATATATATATATTGGTATTAATAATGCATTATATGTCCTACAGGTTGAATAAAGCAGTTTGCTAACTTTAATTAGCTAATTTTTCACCATTTTTTGTGGCTGCTCTGGCCGGGGGTTGATAAATTACACTCAGAACTAGAAAATGGAAGTGCTGTCATTATTTTAATATGAACCAACTGTGAAGTCACCGCTGGACTCTACGTAAACAAAATGGAGGAAATATGTGTGTTTGGCTCCGAGTTCATACAGCAATTTGTAATAGGTACATTTGGAGCCTCAATCAACAATTACTTAGTATTTATACATTTTAGGCCTGTTAAATTCATGACATCCCCCTAAAACGAATAATGTTGTCCCTTCTACTTTTCTTACTAATGTGTCTACCCACATAACTTAGTTGGCTCACGTTTTAGCATTTCATTCTCAACGAAGGGCCTAAATCATCTCTGAAGAGGTCCCACAGCTGCTGACAGCTGTGTGAATGAAGTAAGATTTTTATACATCTTCACCTGCTGTGATGTCCTCCTTTTACTCAGTGGACAAAAAAGGAGGAGTGCTCACTTTTCTAAAGGTGCCAGAACATGTGAAGGGCAATTTCAGCAGAGTGACAGGGTAATGGATGAAGGCAGTGAAAACCGTCAGTCAAGTGCTCAATAGCACCAAGTCAGAGTTTGAGCAAACAGATACTAACAACCACTCTCCTGTCCATGCACCTATGGCAAACTCAATTTCCCTTCCTGGTAATGCACTGTAGCATTTTCAAACTGTTTCTCAACATCACAATTCTCTTTGGAAAAATACTGTTGGCGCTTTAAAACGTTTGTTTTTGCATCAACACATTTCGATTTGCTGATTGACAATGGCCTTTCTCACCACGAGAAAATAATTTAGACAAAACCATCTGTAAATACTGGGTTATATAAAAAATACTCTGAAGCAAATACCTTAAATTATAAAATTAAGAGCCACTGGGAAATAGATTTTAAAATTGTTAGTCCAGTGGTCATTTATGCGCTGGTCCCAGGGCCATAACAAAGTCACAACAAATTCAGTTTGGTCTGGATAGTATTATGTGTTTTGTATAAATCAAAAACATTTTGGCCCAGCAATCAGTTTGACCATTAACAGAATGTGACTAGGCCTGATTCAGACACATAGTAGTGAGAAAGCCTTCTGTTCTGAGATATCAACAACTGTTTTGACTTTGTATGATGCTAGAAGTGCAGAAATACTGTAACCTGGTTTAGGTCCAGTGCTGGTTACACTTATTTTTATTGCTGATCCTGGCTACTGTGTTTATAACATTTTCTGAGAGGTTTTCTGCAGTTGGAACAGAAATCAGCTGCAGATATGTTAATTATTGAAATAACTGCTTCATGTTTAAGCCTAATACCCTCAGGTACCAGGTGACATTCTTTTTTTTTTCTTTGCAGAGAAGTAAAGATTTCAGACAAACAATGTATTTCATTGAGGACAACAAAAATAAAGTTACTAACACTGATTTATATTTACCGCTATGTTAGATTTATTTTTCTGAATAAAGTTTTACAAGGCAATAGCCGGGGTCTTGTTCACGAATGAGGGGAAAAATGGAGCGTGAGATCAATAGGCAGATAGGTGCAGCGTCGGCAGTGAAGCGGGAGCTGTCTGTCGTGGTGAAGAGAGAGCTGAGTCAAAAGGTGAAGCTCTCAATTTACTGGTCGAGCTACATTCCTACCCTCATCTATGGTCACAAGCTTTGGGTTGTGACCGAAAGAACGAGATCTCGGATACAAGCGGCCGAAATGAGTTTTCTCCGCAGGGTGTCTGGGCTCTCCCTTAGAGATGGGGTGAGAAGCTCAATCATCCGGGAGGGACTCAGAGTAGAGCCGCTGCTTCTCCACATCGAGAGGAGCCAGTTGAGGTGGCTCGGGCATCTGGTTAGGATGCCTCCTAGACGCCTCCCTGGTGAGGTGTTCCGGACACATCCCACCAGGAGGAGACCCAGAGGAAGACCCAGGACACGCTGGAGGGACTATGTTTCTCGGTTGGCCTGGGAACGCCTCGGGATTCCCCCGGAGCAGCTGGACCAAGTGGCTGGGGAGAGGGAAGTCTGGACCTCCCTACTTAGGCTGCTACCCCCGCGACCCGACCCCAGATAAACGGAAGAAAATAGATGGAAGGCAATAGCTTATGCTAGATTATCTAAATGTTAACTTGCTAACTTGAGAGGCATATAGCTAATGACAAGTGGGTTGGAGGATTGAAGAGAATGTATTATTGACTTTTTTTAATTTTACAGATCAGTTAAAATAAACTTGCCATGCTCTGTTCAGCAAAATATGCTACACAGTATTGCTCCCTGCTTCGGCTGTGCTAAAAGTGAAACTTAAAGTGAATGACCGTGACTTGAAAGTAGTCTTCATGCACCCTCTGCTGGATACATTGTGCAATTACAACGGGTTCCCCATTTTAGGGATGAAAATTAGCAGTGTTTATATCGGGACATAATAGGCCAATCATCACCGATACCGATAGGTCCCCAAACGTCTATATTGGCCTAAAATATCAGCCCTACCGATAAATCGGTCGGGCTCTAGTTCTTGGTAATTAACTCAGAACTCTCATGTATTTTTTATTAATAAATTTAGCGTTTATCATATCTTTTTAACATTTTCAACATAAGTAAAATAAATGTACAGTGATTCATAGGAAAGGTCACAAAAATGTTTAGTCCAAAACCAAAAAGTAGAAATGGCAAATATAATTTATTAATGGCAAAGGAAATGTAAATAAATCTAAATCTAGGACGTTTGTAACTATTCTACTTATTTTCTTAATAAAAATAAATAAATAAACATGCTTATGTGCTCAAGGTCTTACTTTTCATTCACTACTTGTCTAAGAATGGTACTAGACAGTCAGAGCTCCAAAAAGGCAGCAGCTGTTGGTTTGATTCATATTTTTTGTTAGGCAATTAACATTCTTTCTCCATTCTTTGTTATGTTGCACCCTTGAGCTCCTCTTTGTCTCTGCTAATTGCAAAATTTATTCATAATGATGCCAAAATGAAACACGAGGGGAAAGCGGGGTAATCAGATCATCTCAGTCATCAACTTTCTTCTACCTCCCACAACACAAACTGTTGAAGACGGTCTAATTTCAAGCCCTTGCTGCCCTTTTAAGACCTTTTGTTGACCTTTTTGTGTCATTTGTCAGTACTACGCAGTGGGGCTGTTACTGTGAGGTCAGGATTAAATCAACTCATCGTCCATACTGAATGTGTTGGCTGTTATTTGCAAAAAATACAAGATTTAAGAAAATATATTCCAAAAGGTAGCAGACTTATTTGTTGTTATAATTTTTATTTTCATATAAGCTTTCTATTTGACTCAAGAGGGTTTATCTGGCTATAAATTACATACTGAAACATCATTTACTGTAACTGCACTATAAACATTACCTTTTTCCCTCTTATTCAGTTCCTGTTTCTTTTTTCATATAATATACTTTTTTTTGGGCTCACTTACAGAGAAAGGTGGTCAGTACTGCTGGGCTAGTTGGGTAAAATGTTTGGCTATTTATAACTTAATTTTCTAATTTAAAAATGACAAAATACATTTCCGTGTATTGTTTTAAATGGGAAAAAAAGTATTATTTTGTATGTTTCTATGCATACATGTTAACATTGTTTTCTTTAAAGACAATATGCTTCAAAAGCAAGTGAATGTAGTATTTATGAGAAACTAAGCAAACATTACAAATCATTGTGCTCCTGACATCTGTTGTTATTGCAGCTCCTCCCCGGTTTCACACTGTGATTTATGACAGCAGATTTGTGTAAATGAATGGAGCTGTTTCTCTAAAAACAAATAGACACGTTCAAATTTACTTCAGCTGAGGAGCCAGCAAATGATCAAACATGACAGCGGTGCGTGCTTGAGCTATTGCCTGTCGTGTGTTATGACAAACATAACTAGCTCGCAGAGATCAATGAAAGATGACAGATTAGGTTATCTTAACCTCCACGGCATATCAGAACGACCCTGTTTATTACCACCTCACAAGACGTTTTCTCTGAAGTCACCTTCCTGAGGAATTCTGCATGAAGTCTCACCCCACAGACGAGCACCGTGCTGGTCCGCTCGACAGTTGACTTATCATTTTAACGTGTGCCTTAGCATCGAAAATGTCTTCAGTGGTTTTCAATTGCCACCTGTCAATTTTCATTTTTGTTGTGTTTGCTGTAACTCATTCTTTAATTTACCATTAAATAACTGTGAATATGATTTAATATCCTTTTATATTGAGAAAAAAAGATCAGTGGAAGAAAACTGTGAAGGAAAGTGATACAAAATAATTACAGCACAAGCATTCCTTGAAGGATTGCAGATACAATAACAACTTAAAATCCTTAAAATGAGATATGTTTGTGTTGAGAAGTTATGCTGTTGTATTGTTTTGGTTAAATTATGTAAGAATCTATTCACACTTGGAGTATGTGTGGAGGAACACACACCAAATGTTTGCTCAGTATCTGCAAAATAACCTTTTCTGAACCAAAAGAGGCATGGAACACAACTCGGCTGCATCGACCTGAAGCACATCATTAAATGTGTGGCATCGTGTTCTGGACTAACTAGCAGAGGAAACAACTTTTGCATCGTTTGGAAACCATTTTCAATGATGAAACTCTGGCATACCAATTTCCTGCAGGATCAATAAAGTTCTATCATATCTTATCTTATGATCTAAGCACAACAAGTGTACGATCATTACTTGACTAAGCTCGTCAAATAAGGTACAAATATGCATATTCAACAGTTTCTCTTGTGTAGATAAGTCTTCCTCCAAATCCTAAACATGTCCTTTTTGTAGAAAAAAAAATGTGTGCGTTAGGGCGAATGTAGTTTTAAATGAAGTGAAGCGTTTGACAGAAAATACATGTGAATGTTTATCTGTAAGAATGTCTGCTACAAACCACTGAGCCATGTCCTCGTCTCGTCTTTGAGACACCAAACTGACAGAGGTCGAAGTGGGTTCTGATGTGATATTTACAGGCCAGAGGCTCAGGCAGATCCCTGCTGTACCTGGAGGTGTGTGATTATATGAAAATCAGTCACACAGCAGAAAGGGTTCAAAATAATGAAAAAAGAAGAAACTTTTTTGGTCAAGTTGGACTAATGTGGCTGAGAAAGAATATAAAAGCATACTGTTGGTATTAGAGTAGTGTTTTCTCTTTCTCCTGATGGATTTGAATAATTCTTAAATATTTTTAATATTATTCATTTTTATCTGACCAATTCTAGCGCTCTGATTCTTTCAGACATGCACAACTTTCCATTTACAGTATCATCTCTGAACGAGCAGCATGGTGCCACAATTAGTGATGCAGTCTAATGGGCCAATATGGCAACTGAGCCATCATAATAATGAATCAAAACTCTCAGACGTGTTAAATGCCTGTTTGGCAAATGATCAGCTTTTTAAGAAAAATCATACGTATCTTTTTGCAAGATACTCCGCTCCTGTTTCCTGGAATATCTTGCAAAAAGATCTGAAGCTCTCGACCTTGACCTCTCCAAGTGGCTTCAAACATCTGTTAAGTTCCTGGCAAGAACCAATGTAAAAATGTTCCTGTTTTTAGTTTTCTACATCGCCTTACATTTTCTTTTATTTGTTCTTCTCAATTTGTTTGCTTTTTATGATTGTCCACTGTTGTCATCACTCTTTGTTAAATTCAGGTCTGTCTTGTAAATGAGTCCCCGAAGCTCATTGGGATTAAACTGTATAAATAAAGGTTGAATGAATGCTTAAATATTTCATTTAAAAGAAAAAATGCTGTTCTTTCCATCCATCCATTCTTGGTTTTGTAGCTTTTTTTGATGCTCTCTTTTCTTGTGTTTAACTGATGTTCAGCACTTTGTTTCAGCTGTGGCTGTGTTAAAGCGCTTTATAAATAATGTTGTTTGTTGTTGATGTTGATGTTGATGATGATTATAATGATGATTCATCCATCTCTGATTTTATTCAAGACAAATTTGTTAAACCTGTTTTATGTATTACTTTGATGTTTTGTAAATGGTAATTGTTGTAGGTACCTCCAAGTGAAGCTGTGACTAACTTTAAATGGCAGCTTTGCCTGAGTGTCTGACGCCAACAAATTAATCAAGCTGTCAGTGTGTTATCGAAATGTTTTACAATGTTGACGCCTTTAGCTCAAATTCATGTTGGATGTTCAACAAAACTCTCCTAATTTGTTTAGCTTTGATTTAGTCAGAATTTTTACATTTTTTTATGTTGTTGTTGTTGTTGTTGTTGTTGTTGTTGTTGTTGTTTGGTGGTGGTGTGTTTTATTATCTTTATTATTTTTTGTAAACAATCACAATATTCTTCTAAGTTTTAGTTATTAGTAAAACACAACAAACAAAGAAAAAGCAGGTTCAGACACAACATTGCCACAACAAAATCAGTAGTAGTAATGGTGCACCTTTAAGTGTAGCAAACGTGTGGATTTGATATTTTTAAGAATTAGTATAACCTACTTGAAGTGACTGATGACTTTTTCCCAATTAAAAAACTGACATTGTTGTTTGAGGATTCATTATTTGTGTGCTCCATGTGATGGCATGTATACACATTTTTTTTTAAATGCAACAAAAGCATTTTTACCTGAGTCAAAGTTCATGCTCAATAATCCAGGTACAAATCCATCAATGTTCAGTCAGGCAGGTCATCTGAATGGTTTCTTTTTTGCTGAGATGTTTTGTCCTTCATCCAAAGGACTTCATCATTCTGAGGAGCCAACAAATAAACTGAGTCCCACAAGCAGCACACTCCCATAGTGGGGGAAAAAAAAGTTTGCTGGTGATAAGATGGTTTTGGGGGGCCTGCCCTCTCCCTCGTCAACTCCTCTGAGGCAGCCATGCCAAAGTGGTTCAAAACATCAAAGTTCATGTTCAATAATCCAGGTTAAAAATCCAGCTATATTCAGTCATTTGAACCACTTTGGCATAACTGCCACAGAGGAGTTGATGGTGGAGAGGGTGGGCCTAGAAACCATTTTATCACCAGCAAACTGTTTTTTTTTTTTTTCCACTATGGGAGTGTACTTGTGGGACTCCAGTTTGTTTGTGGCTTCTCGGACTGATGAAGTCATTTGAATGAAGGACAAAGCATCTCAACAAAAGAAGAAACCATCCAGATGACCTGACTGAACACTGTTGTATTTTTTACTTTTGATATTTAAAATGTATTATTAAAAACACTGTTATTCTTTAGTTTTTTCTTTTTTTAACAAGACAACTTGCTCATTGCTCCAGTTTATCTCAGTATTTCTTGGCTTTTAAGTCTCAGACTACTTTAAAATAAAATGTGCAGTGTTGGTCGTGTGCAGAATTTGATTTTGATTTTTATCTGGAAAAAGCCCTTGCACATTCTGACATTTTTTTCCTTGACCGGTAAGTCATTTAACTGTCAGCTGGTGACCCGCATAACTCGAGCAAACAGCATTTGAGTGAGGAGCACAGGAGGAGGTGAGGAAGGAGCAAAAAGAGGGCATCCAGAGGAGTGTGTGAGGTGTGTCAGGACTAAAGGAGGGCAAGACTGAGCGGAAACCTGAGTGCTGATGTTAAGAGCTAAATAATTGCTTACTGCTGTGAAACCTGCTGTGGAGGAAGGCAGAAGGAGCATAGGGGAGGAGAAGGTGAGGAGGAGGAGGAGGAACAGGAGAAGCACTGATATACTCAAGAGATGGTAGAGCTATTTATAACTGCATTAGTTATCTCTCACAGTAGTTATCTCCATCTCTTGCTGTTGGCTTTCTTCCTTTCTGGCTCACATTTAATTTACTTATTTAACCTTTTTCGTCTTCATGTTACTGTTATCGATGTGTGTCTGTTTTTATTCTTTTCACTTTTTATTTACGTCTATACACTTTTTACTTGAATTTATTTTATTTTTAGGACTGAATTCACATGAAAAACTTTAGGAAATTTAAACAACCTCCTGCCTTTTTTATTTTTTAAGGACAAAATTGTTGTAAATTGTAAATGCAACTGTCTGAAAGCAATTAACATTTAAACTGCATTTTTTTTCATCACAGGTGTCTTTTTTTTATAAATGCTCATTTTGTCTGGTTTCAGTAGTTAACAGCTTTGAGTACTTTTTGAATATCAATGCTCTCTGTTTTAGCATTGAACTGACACTACATCTTTACGTAATTGAGTCAACCATCAACGCTGACAGAGAAGAGAGAGGAGGATTCATGTAATGAATTCTAGTCCCACAGTTTCAGAAGGTGCAATTAACATTAATTGCATCTTGGACCACTGAAGCCCTCAGCAGACCGAATGTGTATTGTTTGCAATAATGAATTCTCCCTATAGTTTTACTGTGTTATCCAAGACATCTGCAGTCCTGTGTGAAAAGATAACCTGAGTGTGTGCATCTGTGTGTCCATCTTCTTCTTGCCTCTGTGGGCTATTAGTTTGTCACCATGAGGTGAAAGAAAATTGTGTGGCAATCTCTCGAATGCAATTAGGAAGTGGCCTGCCAACTAAAATAGCCTCTAATGAATCGCTCCTGTCTTTCTTAAACTGACAGACGTACAAGGGCTGCAAAAGGCTGACAAATACCACCATTTTTGCACAAAAATAGAATATATGTGCTGGTTTTGCAAACCTAAGTCTTATTATCGCAGTATTACAAAGTCATTTCCACCTTTCACTTTGCCAGTAGCAGCAGGTGATTACGTTCAGTGGGCTGAGGGCTACGCATGTACTCCTAGAACTGGAGTTAATACTATTTTCTCCCAGGGAACAAAACAATTGGTGGTTCTAAATTGACTTTAGGAGTGGGTGGTTGTTTGTTTCCTGTGTCTTTGGTCCTGTGATAGCCTGGCTTTTTGTCCAGAGTGTGTCTCGGTTCTTCCTCACTGACTGCTGGGAGAGGCTCCAGGCTCATTGCAATCCATCCATCCATCCATTACCTTTACCTGCTTCTTTTTTCAGGTCACAGGGGTCATCGTTGCCCATATTCAGCCACCGCTGTCTGAGAGGCGGGGGACACCTTGGACAGGTCTCCAGTCCATCACAGGGACACATTGAGACAAACGAAACAAACAACCATTCATTCTCTCTCTCACACCTAGGGACAATTTAGAGTTACCAATCAGCCTAACATGCATGTTGTTGGTCCTGTTTTGTTTACATTTTGCACACACTGCACACATCTTGCATCAGCTCCATGCCTTACTTCCCGTTTCTGTATTTTCATGTCAGCATTACAGCATCACATGCAGGTCTGGCATGGTTACTACAGGGTTTAAAGTTGTTTTCATTTTCAGTGTTCTCCTGTGAATGAAGACCTTTTTTAAAATGCTGTGGAGTTCACAAGAATATTTTTGAGACAAAACAAAGAAAAAGTTGTTTTGGATAATAAGTGCCTTTCCATGTGGACAAGATCTTTGTGGTGCAACTTAAATCAGGAGGAATAATAATACAAGATTCAGATACAGATATGCCAAGATTCTAATACAAGAAATGGAAATGGGAGTGGTAGTGCAGAGGTGATTTGTGATCTGTCTGGTGCTGGTTCAACTCCCCGGACTGACAACATCAAAATGTGGGTGGGAAAGGTGAAGCACCCACACCTGCCTCCACCCTCATTTGCCCCACTCTGGGCCCTTGAGCAAGGCCCTTAACCCCCGCTATCTGCTACCCCGGGCACCCTATATGGCACCTCTCTGCTCCACAAAGAGGGCTGTGGTAGCTCGGTGGTCTGTAGTTGTGTCAGGAAGGCATCTGGATTCCAAACAATTGCCAAGTCTTGGTGCAAGTTAGTTTGCTGTGGCGACCCCTGAAGAAGGCAGCAGCCAAATGAAGAAATATATTTGGAAATGGGAGATGCCACCACATTAAGGACAGAGCTATCATTGGCTTGAATACTGAATCAAACAAACCTGTCACAAAAATCCAAGAAAGTTCAATCTGGTCCTCTGGACATTCAAAAAAACAAAAAACAAAACAAAGCAAAAAAAATGTAGAAACGTTTCGTCTCTCATCCAAGAGACTTCCTCAGTCTGAGCTGCTGTTTTCAGCTCAGTCTCTTAAATAGCACCTTCTCAGAGTGGATCAGCCAGTTTTGCTGCTGACAACAACTGTCACAAAAATGTTGCACATGCTATTCTGGGCTGAAAATAAATCAAAACAGGAAACTATCATTGGTTTTCTGTCCATGTTTTTAGACTATAGAAAATAAGTTTTTAGACTAAAGAAAATCTTAGGCAACATCAAAGCCTAACAATGAGACAATGATAAAAAGATGATAAAGGCAAGTCATTTCTAATGTGCTCACTAGGGGTTGAACGAGTATATAATTTTTAAACTCAACATTAACATAATAAAACCCGGTAGAACTCGAGTAATTGATGACGTCATAGAGCTCAAGATACAAAAATAAATAAATAAATAAAACCGCAAAAAAAGGGTAATTATTTACAAAAAAAAGACCAACAAAACATTGAGAGCGTATATTATGCTCCTACCATTTATCATACTGCAAATAAGTCACAGGAAAAACTAAACTATTAGTTATTATTATTAAACTGCAAACGTGAAGAAACATGCAGCACATCAAAAACGAAACTTAAACCGAAACTGGTTCTGGTTCGGTGGATTGGACCCGGTGTTACACCATACTCTGTGACCTGCAACAGTGCAACACCGCCCCCTACGGTCATACGTGGTCACATAATATGACGTCACTACGGATACTCGACGTAACATTTTTAACCTCGATAGATGTCCTAGCAATCGATGTGTAGATTACTTGAGTACTCTGTTAATGCCCTAGTGCTCACACACAACCTCAGCAAATGAAGGCAATTCTATGCCTGTTAAGGATATTATTAGTAGTTGGTTATTGAGCAAATAGTCATCTTGACCTAGCAGAAGCTGTCCCTAAATGTCTTTTCCTCCACAAATATAAGCTATCATTCTTGGCATGAATAAATACATAAATAATCAAATTTAAAAAAACTTGACTTATATACAACCTGTCACTGCTTGGTCTTTACAGACTGTACTGCTGCTCTGTCAACATCTGAGCAAATGTCACCTTGAGCTAACGCAGTAAATCTGTGTAAAGGCTTCTATTCTGCATTTCTAGATGCAAAAGATTTATAATCACATTCATTTCAGTTGAAATGTCTCTCTCAATCACTAGTGTAAATAATACCATTTATTTATTGGCATTTTTATTTTTTGTCTTATTGAGTAAAAACCAATTTCTAGTTTTATGGGACAAAATAAAACCTTCAGGATTCTTGATCTTTGGTCAGAACAACTATATGTAACTATAACATTGTTGTTGTGAAAGATGTGGCCACTGGAAACGGTTGGAGCAATATATAATTTTATTTTTTAAAAATAGTTCAGTGTTTCCAGTATTAGTAGTAGTAGAATATAGTAAAGAAAGCATTCAATATATATTTTTAAGCATATAGACAATGTATTAGTCTCTTTACCTGTTGATAACCAGATCATGTTGAAAAATGAGAGCTGGTTCTCAAACATTTCACCTGGTAAAATAAAGGTGAAATAAATAAATAAATGTGAAATTAATTACTTAATTTATTTAAGAACAGTTAAACTAAATATGCACTTTAATGTAGCAATAATTCAAAAGAGCTGTAAAAGTATATCTATATAAATCAAGGAGAGCAATGAAAAAATGGCTTCACTTAATTGAGTGACAGAAGCAGCAGAACAGCAGAGGTCAAAGGAAAAGGTCACTGAGTGAAGCAAAGTTCATAAGTTTTTCCGCCTCAGGGAAAAAGCTGCATTTGAGTCTCTTTGTTCTGGCTTTAATGCCTCTTAGGTTTGCTTTGTTTGCTTTAACACCCCTGCAGTGCCCACCTGTCAGCAGCAGAATCGTTTCTATATCAGGTGGTGATGAAAGAGGTGAGTGAACTCCCCTCCACCCACCAGAAAAATACTGTCAAAATATAAAATGGTTTTAGATTCTTAAGAAACTAGAGTTGTGATGGACTGTCTTTATGGTCACTGTGTTGATCATTCACATGAAGTTATTCAAAATATGCACCTTGAGATCCTTGAAATTAAAGACCATTTCTGTTTATTTGAAGAAAAGGGAATAGAGAGTGTTGTCTCTTTTTTAACTCCACAACTATTTCCCTTGTTTTTTCCGCATTTATGCAGAAACCGTTTTCTCTGCGCCGCTTCACAAGTTCTTTCACCGCCTTCCTAGATACGACGCATCCCTCTGGGATTCCAATACAGTGCCATTAAAACCATATTGCCAGCAAAATTTACCAAATGTCTGTCCAGGTATTTAGCTATGATTTAACAGTAATGCTCGCTGCAGGAGGTGGACGACTCATCCATGTTGAGAATAATAAGTGAGGATGAAACACTGCACAGCTAGAAATTATATTTGTCCCGACAAGTAGGTTCTAGTTATCATGTGATGTTTTCAATTCAGTCATTTGCAATTTATTGACCAGTGTCTTCAGTACAAACTAAAGTAAAACTGTAAAATACAAAAAATCCAGGCCTCCACCAAACTGCAGACCCAGATAGAGATCTGCCAGCATGTGTAGGAATTGTTTGCTGCACACTGGTGGACGGTCCTGCTCCCGGAGTGTCAGGAGATCCTTTGTGGTGTCTGGCGGAATCGAAGTGAGCTAAAGCCAGATATCAGTGGCTTTGTCTTTGCTCACCACTTCGAGGGGTTACGATGAGCCAAATTATCCTGTGTGCTCTTTTTCCAATGAGCTGGCGTACCCAGAGTCTCCCAATGGACCGGCAAGCCCATAGTCTCTTGATGGGTCCAAGAAGCCAGCGGGAGCAGAATTCTCCCTGGGTCCAGTCGTGTTTCCAGTTTTTAAAAAGACTTTCAGTTCTTTGTGTCACTTGTGGCATCATTAGGAACTGAACGTTATGTTTGTACACTATCCGTTGTTTTTAGTTGTTACCTGTGTTTGGACCAGTACCCTCCATTATGTGCCTTTGAAGGTCTCTTGAATAAAGATGCTTTAAGTTTTATGCTGGATCCATACCCTGAGTCCTCTTATTTCCATCTGAGTCACCACAATGTGATGGAAGAAAATAAAGGGAAAACTAAACTATAATTTAAACCTTTTAAAGGCATCTTACATGTTTTGAAAATGTGTCTGATTATCTTGTTGTTATAAAAAGTAAAATTAACAAAATACATTTTGATTGTCAATTATATGCACAATATTTGCACATTTTGAGTCAAACCTGTATGGGTAGTGGTTTATTCATTTATTTCAACATATAAGCAGTTTCCTATGCTTTCTTTTTTTTACAAAGGAAAATTTGTTCTGCACATTACATTTTTTAAATGTGTTTCTCTCCTGTTCATATACAGCCTGTTCAGGACTAGGTTAGGTGTGCACAGCAAGTTACCATGGCAATGCACCCCCTCTAAGAAGTTAAGCCACATTCATGTCCCAGCAAACTCCTGATTAAACCTTGCTTAGCCTAAAATCTTTAGTGGTAGTATCTGCCTCAGGCGTTGCAGAGTTCAAAGCTTCATGAGGTTTTGCACAGTTAAAGTTCCTCATGCATCGTCCCCACTGTCATCAGACTTGAGCTCCTCGAAACTAAACCAGGTACTTAGAATATATAAAAAATTCAAGTTAAAGCTTCAGAAAGGGTTTAAAACATATTTTAAAAGTGATTTTCTTAGTTTGTCATATATGTTTAAAAATGATAGTTGCCAGGTTCTGCAGATGTTTAGAGAAGTTCTGAAAGGAGTGAAACAAAACCCTGTGTTTCTACAAAACACCCTGTAGATTCTGCAGGTACTGGCTTATCTGGTAACAGTGAAATAAACAATAAAGTGTGCACCTCAATCGGAACCATGCACCAACACCTGCACTTATATGGCTTAAAAAAGGTAACAAGCATTCTTTACAAATATATATTTAATAATAATAATCAGGACTGTGTGGCTAAACAACATCCCAGCAGTTAACAGACAAGAGTTGGGGAAACAATGGGCCAACAGAGAGAAACATGAGACAATAAACCCTGCATGGTCACATTCATTCCTAAGGTTGATTTCAAATCTCCAATCAACCCAACATGAGATTTTGGACCGTGAACACTCACACATTCACAGGTGAAACATTCAAGCTCCACACAGACCAGAAGGTAAAGATGAAACTTGAATCGTAGACCTTCTTGCTGTGAGATGACGGAGCTAACCACTGTATAACAGTGCAGCTTCACTATAGACTGATGAATTTAGAGGAATATTGAATTATTATAGGTCTTCAACTGTCATGAGCAAATAATGAAACAAAACTAAATTTAGAGTCCATTGCAAGACATTTTAAATTAAATTAGAACATTTTAAATGTTTTTAAGGTTCAAGGTTCTTTATTGTCATTCACATCACATGTGGTACATGAAGTTGAATGAAATTGTGTACTCAGGGTCTCGGTTTCATCCAACAGTAGCAAAAATATAAATTTTAAAAAGAAACGGTAAATAAGGATCTAAGATACACTAAAATATATGTTAAACAAACGCAAAATGGTACGCTAAAAGATCTAAGATATACACTAATGACTAATAGTGCAAAACAATACACTCAACAACAGCAGCACAAACATGAGTCTTTATGGGTAGATGAGTACAAATGAATGAACACAGCAGCATGAAATAATCAGCAGCATAGAAAATCAGCAGCATATATCACCAATCAAAGTTGCATAACTGAGATTTTTTTCACAGTGATAATCCTGAGTAGGGATTCGTGAGTCTAACAGCTTCAGGGTAGAAGCTGTTTCTCAGTCTATTGGTTCTGGACTTAATGCTCCGCAACTTCCTTCCTGAGGGGAGCGGTGCAAAAAGTGTGTGTGCTGGGTGAGTGGGGTCCTTCATGGTGTAGGTGGCCCTCTTCCTGCATTTGGAGGTTTAGATGTCTGTGATGGTGTGGAGGCTGACTCCAACAGTCTTCTGTGCAGCCTTCACCACTCTCTGTAAATCTTTTGTTTCTGCAACTGTGCAGCCTCCGTGCCACACATTGATGCTGGAGAACAGGATGCTCTCCACTGCACACCTGTAGAAGGAGGTGAGGACTGAACTTCCCAGTCCAGCCCGCCTCAGCCGCCTGAGGAAGTAGAGTCTCTGATGTGCCTTCTTGATCAGACTGGAAATGTTGTTGCCCCGGTTGAGATTGTCATTTAGGTGCACACCCAAGTACTTGTAACTAAAGACCACTTCCACTGCAGATCCTCCTATATTCAGAGGGGTGTAGGTGAGTTTGCTCTGTCTGAAATCCACGACCATCTCCTTAGTCTTCTTCACATTGATGTGAAGGTTGTTCTTTCTGCACCAGCTCTCCAGGAGTTCCACTTCCTGCCTGTAGCTGGACTCGTTTGTCATGCATCCAACCACCGCTGTATTGTCTGCAAACTTTACAATATGACAGTCTGGATGGGTAGGTGCACAGTCATATGTGAGCAGAGTGAACAGGAGTGGGCTCAACACACAGCCCTGAGGGGAGCCAGTGCTGAGGGTTATGGTGGAGGAGGAGAGGTTGCGGATCCTCATAGACTGCAGCCTGTTTAAGAAGTCTAGGACCCAGTTGCATAGGGAGGGACTTAGTCGTACAGTGTGGGTACCGGTAGTTTGTCCATCAGGGTCTGGGGAATCATGGTGCTGAAGGCAGATGGGAAGTCCACAAAGAGCATACGGACGTAGGAGTCCTTCTGTTCCAGGTGGGTGAGAGCATTGTGGACCACAGAGGATAGTTTATGCACATTTGCCACAACAGACACTCATGATCTATCATAAAAACAATTAAAATCTTCAAAGCCAATCCATCTGTTAACTGCCTGTTACTTTTTGTCCTTTTTGTGTCCTCATTATACACCTCACAGTGAGATAAGACAGATAAAATCAAATTACATTCCAGCAGAGAAAAAAACTCTTAAAAGCAACTAACATTATTTTTTCTTTCTCCTGCTCTCTTATTTTACATTGTTCCAGCCTTCTTCTGACAAAACCCCAATTTATAGTAAAATAAATCAAACAATTGTTCCTTCCTACTAAAAATCAGACATTATTTGTATTTTTATTACAAATTTTAATATGTGGCATTTTCCAGAAGACATTCATCTGTACAGAATGTAGACTGCATTAGACTTTATAACACTTTCTGCCTTATTAAGCAAATAACCACTGGAGGATACTTATAGAAAGTGTGGTATAAGATTTAGGCTGACTGTCCAGGTCTGGCATATAAAAATAAGGAAATCCATCTGTCATTCTGAAATAATACTTTGAGAAATTTGTTATATCTTAAAATACTTCTACCAGCAACATTTAAAGTGAGGATGTTTTTATAGATGCCACAGTTATTTTTTGTCTATTTTGAACGGTTACCAAAAACATAGAGCAAAGCAAAAGCTGGGTCATATTAATATGCCATGAAAGAAAGAACCACAGTATTCATTTTTAGAACTCATACATAAAAAAAAACAAAATATTTACACATAGCCATAATTCCACATGGGGGGGGGGGGTCACAGAGGCTAGAGAAGATGGGCCTGTGATCGGAAGGTCCCTGGCTGTAACTCCTTACTGACAACATCAAAATGTGGGTGGGAAAGATGAAACACACCTGCCTCCATCCTCATTTGTTCCACTCTGGGCCCTTGGGCAAGGCCCTCAACTCCCGCCATCTGCTCCCCCTGCTGCCCTGGATGGCAGCTCTCTGCTCCACACAGAGGGATGTAGTAGCTCGGTGGTCTGTGGTTGCGTTGGGAAGGGCATGCTGTGTAAAAACAATTGCCAAGTCTTCGTGCGAGATAGTTCGCTGTGGCGCTGTAGCTTTCTGTAAGTATGAGACTATCTCTGTGAATATGAGACGATCTTCAGGTCAACTAAAATATCTTTACTGTTTGTCCCAAAGTTCAAATACAAAAGTTGGGGTGACTGGGATTTTTTTGGTCGCTGCACCCAGACTGTAGAAACAACTGCAGTACCTCATGACTTGTGCTCCTTCACTAACTTGGACCTTTATAAATATAATCTCCAAACATTTTTATTCAGGCAGGCTTTAATACCTTCTGGCTTTCTGGCATTTTGAACCTTTTGCCTATTGTAAACAGCTCCATAAATAAATGTTGATTGATTGATATAGTGTATTGTTCTTGGATCTTTGTGTCACAGTGAGTGTAGTTACTGTGTTTGCAGGAGATCTAGTCATTAATTGAAACGGAAAGAACAATAATGACAGAGAGCTGAGCACTGGAAGCAGGGGATTAAAAAATGTTGCTTAATATACTCTGTCTGCTCAGAAACTTACTTTAATCAAATTCTTACGGCTCCCACCCATCATGCTGTCTCCCTCACACACACAAACACTTGCCATCAAATCTCGATACTGAAGCTTTTGTATCTCATACACTGCACACCAGATGGAGTAGCAGCAGTATTAGGAGAAGGAATTACACTGTAATTTTCTGTGTTGTGTTGAGGTTTGACTTAAAAAGTAACTTGTGTATACTGTGACAGTTGTGTTTTCAATGTTAAACAAAATATGACAGTTTGTCTTAGTTCAAAACCCACCATTACAGTCACAAGTAGGAATGCGCGATATTTACGGTACATGGTAGAAACAATCGAAATTTAGCCTACGATATAGATCTGTCTTCTACTGGCTAACTGCAGTAATGCTATGTCCGATGTAAAATCAGAGTTTTCAGTTTAATCGTTTTTTTTGTTGTTGTTGAAAACTGTGCGTAAGTGGCGTTAAAGTCATTTCTTCGAGAGCTAAGTAGTGAAGCTACAAGCTAACTACAGCTGGCTTGCCGTAGTGTTGCCTTATTCGGACGCATGCGCAAAAGGCTGAGTTCCATCGAAAGTTGTTGGGGGGGGGGGGGGGTTCCGTCGAAAGTTAAAGTAAGCGTTGGTCAGCTTTAGAGAAACCTGCTCTCTGATCTGTGAAAAGAACGCTGTTGTGTGTGAGTTTACTGCAAGACCCTCTGGTCAACGCCACAGATTCATTTTGTGTCAGCTCTCCATTAAAGCAGAAGGAGTCGCCCACTAGAGGTTTTGAGGGTGAATTGTTTCAGTGTAAAATGCTGCTCTGTTGCTGTTCATTTCTTAAGTGAGACGACTGGAAACTGTTGAGTTAACAACATATTATTTTGTTTAAAACATATGGCTAAAACTACATTTGATATCTTTTGCACTGTTATGCACTACAAGAAAGAAGCCTAATACTTGATATGTTATTTAAAAACTCTCTGGACCTAGTAGTGGAATTTTTTTTAATTCAAAATATATGATGGCAAAAGGACATCCTATGCTTTTTAAAAATTTCTATTAAGTTTTATACCAAAAACATATCGTGATATATATCGTTATCGCCACTCTTCACAATACATATCGTGATATGAATTTTATGCCATGTCGCACATTCCTAGTCACAAGTGCTTTAAGAGATAATCTCTGTCATGATGGTTATATGATTTTTTTTTCCACATTCAGACCATGCAAGAGTTAAAAATAATCGTAAACAACAAACCAGTCAAGGGAACACCTGAGCACACAGTCGATGATTACTGAAGGCTGATTGCATCACGCTAGGGATCTGGTACAGGTGGGAGTGTTTTTCACAGACTGGAGTGTGGCGCTTGGTGCGTTCTTCCTCCATTTCCTCTTCTGAAACAAATACTAGATCTTCCACTTCCTTGTGAAAATCTTTGCTCTGTCTCAGATTCTGTTATCCTTTTTCATCTCCGCCTCTTCTTTCTGAGAAGGTTCTGAGTCGGTGGCTCTGAATCTGTGGCTCCATCCCCCACCTCAAACAGAAACTGCAGCTTTAGGTTTAGAAGCACCTTCTTGTTTTGACTCAAGCACACCACAACTGACAAAACTAAAATCACAACACTACACTCTATAAAATCCAAATGCTCTACATATCACAAATCTCTCAAATCTCATTACTCACTCTTGTTTGAGTTGTCTATATCACCGCAGAACTTGTTTCAATTTCCATGTCTGTTTCTTCAAAATAACTTCGGGCCTTAGTCAGAAAGGAAGTTGGGAGTTGTTTGTTTGGCAGTGGTGGTGGTGAGAACAGATGGGGGGGGGGGGGGGGGGGGTGTTGCTCCATGAGACTGCCTGTCTTTGCAGCTGCCTCCAGCCTTGTCTAATAGAAATCTGGCAGTCTTGCATGGCCTGGCGTAATGTCATACCCCAAATATGGAAGGGAAGGGACTGTTTCCAAAGCTATGACGGAAAATCTTGAAATCGTCACAAACACTAGGTTTTTAAAACCCAGTTTGTGTTACTTTTCAACAGTTGCCCCAGAACAAAGGTATTTAGTTGTTATGCCTCTATCATATTTTGTTGAATATGTAACATGAAAACATGGTTGGTCTTTGACAGTGTTGGACTAAAATATGCATGCTTTCCATGTTTTCTTATTAAAAAAAAATGTTAAAAAATGATCATCACAAGACTTTATTCAGATATTTATAATACGAGGGTTATTTTTATTTTTTATTAGCTTTTTTCCGTTCTTTTTTTCTTCTTCTATGTTTCTGTGCTTTGGGGATTTGTTGGTAAAATGACCCAAATGCAGACTTCTGGGAAGCGGTGGATAGAGGAAACAAAATACTTTAAAGGGTCTGTTTTTTTAAATAATATTTTGTCAAACAGTTATCAATAGTTAGTACCGTGTCAGCCGTGACATAAGTTACAGAAAACGAAGCATGGAGAAAAGGGCAAAATACTTTGTACAGGCTAGGCTACCGGTAATTGTCAAACAATAGGTACAAGCATGGCCTATGCTCAGCACACAAACTGAGTAGTAACATAGATGTTGTTGAGATGAGAAAACTAAAAACTAAATGGTGTCATTCAAAAATGTAGAGGTTTATTGTTAATTAATTTAGCATTCATTCATGTATATTGTTTTTGAGAACCAAGTCCTCATTTAGCTAGCCTTTAGCTGAGCCTGGCTAAAGATTGTCCTGTTGTGCTCTATGACTGATGTCACAGCTGATAAGATACTAACTATTGATAAATACTAGATAAAACCTTTCTGCAAAAATGATCAGAGTTCCCTTTTAAGAGACTTTTAAAAAAGCAAATGTAAAAAAAGTATTATTTCCTTTGTTTGTCAGCTGTAGCTTAGGCAATTGCTGAATGAAATTAATTTTAGTCCACAAATTTAACAACTATAAACAAAATGTAAAACCTTAAATATATATATTTTTTATTTATCATAGATATTTGAACAATTTTCTAAAATGTGCTTAGTAAAATTATTAATTCAGGTTTAGTATTAAAAAAATTCTTATTTCATGCATACAAGTTTGATGTGTCACCGACTGAGATTTAAAGCCAAGTATAAGCAGGTGGTAAACCCAGCTAATTGAAATAAAATTGAAGGAAATTAAATGCTCTGTCAAGTCATTTTACGGTATGAATACACAAATTAGTTTCGGCTTCTTGTGACAACGTGTTCATTCGTGGAAAATGGTTTTCTCATTAATTGTGTTCATCTTGTCTGTTTCTGTTAAATTTGCAATTTAACATCCTGTGAAATACATATTTCCTGACGGCTTGACATTTTCAGTCCATGCAGTTTATTCTACTCGAGCTTCCTGTGGGGTATCAACAATTTTATGACTTTTCTTATTGAACTTTTTTTTTTTGCTGACTCCTTTACTTTTAATCTGCCTGTAGCAAAAATGTGTGTATTTTTCTTATTTACTTGAAAAGGTAACTTTTCCTTTATGATATAAAGGCCAAAGTATTAGATTTTTTTTTTTCATGTACCACAGAGGGGGGAAATAACTGTTTTCCAGGTAAGGCAAGCTAAATGGCAGGAAAGTGTGTGTGTGCACAAGTTTAAACTCTGAATTAGCTGTCCAGAACGTCTTATCATAATCATTTACATATACATTGGCATGTCACATACCTTCTTATTCCCTCTCCTCCACTTTACCACTTTATGTTTTCATGAAAGCTGTAACCCAAAAACATGCACTTCGTGCAACAGATGGAGCAGAAAATGGACTTGCATTCAACCCCAAACTGTTAGGTGGAAATACGTTTTTCTGCTGCCCTCCAGTAAGTCCAGGTTTATGCAGATGAGCTGCACCACCATGTAAAAGCAGCTTTATTAGCTCCAATCTTTGATTTTATGACCGGGTATATGATGATACAAAGGCAGGATTAAAAGGTTGTTCTTATCACCCTTCTTCCATGTCTGCCATGTTGTTTTACATACAACTGTATTGTATTGTTGTATTTTTGTACTGCCTTATAGTAGGACAACTTTAAATCTTGAAAACTGTGTCAGGTTTAAATCTTTGATCATTCTGCTATTAACAGCATTTTTATTTTAAAAAATTGTTATGGCAAAGATGAAAAAAGGTAAGTTAGGAAAGTAAAAATAGGTTAAATTAAAGTTCTGGCAATTCCTGGCTTAAAGAATACATATTGCACAGTGTCTTTCATGCTGAAGTTTTAAATGAAGATCTTTTTTATGATGTGAAAATAAAAACTGAGATGTAGCCCATTTGGTCAAACTTTATAAATCATAAAATGCACAGTCTCATACAATATTGCAAGATCTTGTAAGATGTAATAATTTTCAAAATATGAGTTGAGGACTGTCAGCTGCTGTACTAGCCCAATAAATTTAGCTCAACCCATCAATGGACTGACCAAGGTCAGAAGGCTGTGTCAACTATCGTGAATTAAATTGACTCCAAAAATTATGGCGTCCAAAAATTCATTTTCTGTTTGGTAAAGATGAGCTACTTCCACACCTAATTTTAGCTTAATATATGTATAAGTGGCTGAGTTATAGCCTGTTTTGTGTTTTCTGAGGTCTGTTGGGGTGGCCTTTTTGAATTGACTTGACTCCAAAATTTAATCAGTTGTAGATGTTCGTTAAGTGATTACTTTCTGAAAGTTTCTTTTGAATGTATCCAGCGAAATATTTTCTAAGATACAGAAAATTAAGTTGAATAGTTAATGGCTAAGTTTAAAAAAGGTTTGTGTATAAGGGAGTATGTATTTAGATTTGTAGCTTTTTAGAGTCCACTCTGTTCCTCCATCTTCTTAGTGATATCAAGCTCCTTATGGCTAAATTTTGCAGCTGTTTGTTCCCTGCAAAAAGATCTCCCAGATCCCTAAAACAAACTCTTAACAATGGGACAAACTGCTCAAATGACATCAGAGCACATCTGCACACAGAAACGCACAACACTCTGCGAGGACGGGAGATCGCTCAGCTGAAGAGAAATCAGAAAATATTTTTCTCCTTACTTCACAACAGAAGATGTACACTATAATTTAGTGAACGGCTCCCGCTGACAAAGGTTTCTGAAGAGAGAAATGAAAGATCTCTCAGAAGTCTTTAATCTGAAGCGACATCTGCACTGTAAAAAATGGCAGCAGTGTTTATTGTTAGTTTTTACTTCATTACCCACAGTTTGATTCATCCTCAGCTATCTGAGGGGTTTCAGAGCTGCTGCTGAGTCGGAGAAAATTACTTTTGAGGAAAGTGGATACATGGATTGACGGGCAGAAACAAAAGAAGTAAAAAAACATGTATACAACTGTCATAGCAGAAAATTACCAAATGAAAAATGTAGCTATTAGAAGTAGAATTTTTTAATGTTTTTCCCACTGTTCATTTAGCATGAACACAATATTAATGGAAGCAATCAGTATTTAGTATTTGATACGTGTTTGCAGAGTGCTTCTATGTAAACAACACTTTTTCTGTCCTTTATATGTTTTAAATTAATATAATCCATTATTTCATTTTAACAAGGTAAAAATGGGCCATTTTATTGAATTGTCTTTCGAGTTTAAATTTTTATTTACCGCTGTGTTTTTTCCTATGTTTTGCTCGCTTCTGTTCTTAAATTCATCAAATAAAATAAAAAAGAGGATTTTTATGACAAACACTAACAAAACTACTAAATGTGTTCGCATTTTAAAATCATTCACTAAAATGCTACAATCGTCATTTAATTTTTCTTAATGTAACTGAAAAGTTAATTTCTTATTTTCCTCGCTGGTTTCTTTCAGGAGAGATTTGTGCCTTCAAAATCTTTGGTCAAGACGCCCCGTTTGAGGCAGTGGTGTTGAATCGGACTTCAGGAGAAGGAGTCCTGAGGGCCAGTAGCCATGTGGACTGTGAGAGCCAGAAGGAGTACACCTTTATTATCCAGGCCTATGACTGTGGGGCCGGGCCCAGCGGAGCAGACTGGAAAAAATCTCACAAGTAAGTCGAGCAATGCTTGTTCAAACCGCTATTTTAGTTTTTCTAGGGCTGCATTTATCTTTTGTTATCGTGATTATTTATTTTATTTGTGCTGCCTTCTTCAAAATAATGTAGTATACTAACTGTATCCCTTTTAGCCCTGAACAAACAAAATTAAAGTTATGGGAGGTGAGTTGGCACAATGTGTTCTCACTTTGACGGGGATATGTCCCTACATACACCCACCTAATACAACGCTTGAAGGAGCAAAATACTTTTTTTTTCTAAACCATTGTACACTTGTTCAAAGATGCAATAATCTCCCCAGTTCAAGTATTTCTTTTGACAATGTGTCCACATTTACTCTCAAAATACAATTGTTTAGAGAGGTGTCTTTTTGTTGTTGTTGTAAGTACGTTTCACCGTAAACCAGGTCAAAGACTTGCTGTTTCAATGTGAGTCAGGATAGAGGCAGCGTGGAGGGTTGAAGTCAACCTGCTGCCCTTCCACCTCTGAACTGCAAATGTGGTAGTGACAGAACCATTATTATTATTATTATTATTATTATTATTATTATTATTATTAATATTATTATCAGTAGTAGTAGTAGTAATGTGTAATGAGATTAATCTAAACGGTATTGAAATGGTGTTATGAACATGACAAGGATGATAGAATACAGAGTACTGCACAAATAGTTGTATTTGGACAATTTTGCATAGAAAGGTTGCACACAGGATATTTCACAAGAAGACATTATACACATGTAAAACAAGGACCATGTCATACACATGTAAATTAAAGCATTGCAGTATGTAATGTAAAGCAGCTTTGTGGGTGAGTGCAGTCCTTCAGTTTAGTTTCATGGTTTAGTTGTGGGGCTGGAGGAGTGTGTGCTGTGTTTTCTAGTGATGCCTGAGGGGTAAAAGTTGTTCCTCAGGTGTGTTCTACAGGCTTAAAGGGCTCTGTGCTTCCTTTCAGGAAGCAAACTGGTAAATATTTTGTGTGCAGGGTGGTATTGGGTCCTTGATTATTTTATTCATCTGATGCTTTTTGTGTGCATCTGGTGTGGATTTCTTCCAGTAATAGCAGATGGGTGCCAGTGATCTGCTGGGCTGTTCTTTGATGTACTAAAGGGTCTTTTTGTTCTCCAGCCTGCTAAAATGGGCTCCTCCTTATACAAATTGATCTGCTCATCAATCACTTAGTATCTTGTATATATTACACCCATTCTCCATAACCTCCATTGGCTTCCTGTCACCTACAGAATTCAATACAAAATCGCTCTCATTTGCCATCGGTGTTTATATGGAAATTCACCAGATTATCTGAAGGACCTTCTTGCTCCATATTCATCCACCCGGTTCCTACGATCACAGAACAGTCATCTCCTCCACCTTCCACGAACTAAATTAAGGACCATGGGAGATCGGGCATTCTGTGTGGCTGCCCCCCACCTCTGGAACTCCCTCCCTGACTATCTGAGAGCTCCACAATCATTGACTGACTTTAAAAAAGGCTTAGACTTTTCTTTTGAAGCAAGCCTATTCTGCCTCCACATGATTGTATCACTGATTTTAGCTGATTTTATCATTGATTTTAGTTGCATTCTGTAGCACTTTGAGGTTTTTGTTAATGAAAAGTGCGTTACAAATTAAATTCATTATTATCATTATTATTATATTACAATCTTATTTAGTGGTAGACCAAAGCTTTGTAAGTGTAGGTAGGTTAATAACCCCGTAACCTGGTTGAGATTGTAAGACAACCTTTTAAATATTGTAAATATGCCTCATTCATATTTATAAATGTTACTTCTCATACCAAAAGACAAAGTTCAACCAATTTATTCCATAATCTAATTACAGTGTCACATTTTGAGTTTAATATTTTTATTGCACAACTTTTTTAAATTGCCATATCACAAAAAAGATCAAAGTAAAACATTCACATTTTGTAGACAAAAAGCTTGTTATTCAAATGTTCCTATTATAGTGGGCACAATTAAACTATGTTATGTAACACTTGCATTGCTTTGATATTAAACTAGATGTAAAACGTGTTTTTATTGATATACAATTGGTCGGTAACATGAAACAACAAGTAATAATAGTCAGTGAGGATAAAATGTTAATTCTGGTTCTCATTCAACAGTACCGATGTTAAAAGCTAGTTTTTCAATTGTTTTTAGATTTGATTTGCGTGTTTGTTCTTATCAGCATTTATATAATTTACTTCTTAAGTGTTTTTAATTGAAAAATTGCACACACTAGTTGTTGATTATTTATTTAATATATTACATTCATAACTCAAAGTTAAAGAAAACTATGTAATTATCGATATGTCTGTTGTCTTTTCTGCTTCATAGTATTCTTTTTTTTTCCCTTTGTGCACAGTTTTATTTGAATTAAGTGACAAACAGATGTATCAGTGTGAACAGTGACAAATCATATCTTCTGGTGTTTCAGTCAGCAGTGAAAAGCTGCTAAAATAAGCTGCTGCTCTGCGCTAAAAGAAAGAAGAAAAGTGTATCAACTCAGGAATCTGATGAATTTCTTTAGAGGAAGATTAATGAGACGGTGTATCTGTATGGGTGTTTGCGTGCGCATCTTTGTGACATTATCACGGCATGACATTCTAAATGGGGCTCATTAAGCTAATGTCATTAATTGGCCAGATGTGCTTCCTGTGAAAAAAACTGAGTTGTTGTCAGCGAAGGTCACTGGTGAAGAAAACTCCTACATCAACATTACTTCATTTATAGACTTTAGAGCACAAATGTTAATCAGAGTGCAGAGTTAGTCATCTTCCAACAGATGAAATTGTTTGTGCGTGTGCGCATGTGTGTGTTTATCAGACAAAAAGATACGATTTTTAAAAAGAGTCTAGTTGCAAATCCTTTTGTGGATTATCTGCCTTATTTTTTAGATAAATTTAATTTAATTTTCTCTCTTTTTCTTTAAAGATAAGTGTATATAGTCATTAATTACCTATCTACTAAGTGTAACAGCATAAAAAGTCAGAACCATTTCCCAGTGATAGATTGTCAGTGCAAGCCTTACTAATCACAATGTTAAGCTCTTTATTTTGCCGACAGCCTGCCATTCTGTTACTTCTTGTCTTACCACCAGTATCGTAATATTTCACACATGAATTACTGTATAATCTACACTCGCTGATAATGCAAATGAATTGACTTGAAAGGAGCCATCATGTCTAGAAAGGGGCATCGACAGACACAAGTGCTGGCATGGAGCAATAGTGTTATCAGGTAGTTGCCAGAGCCTGTCTCAGTCAGTAAAAAATGATGAGTGAGAGTGAGACCCAAAGGAGGCCTTGTGATTAGGCCTGTCACGATAACAAATTTTGCTGGTCCATTAATTGTCTCAGAAATTATTGCGATAAACGATGATATTGTTTGAAATTGACAATAATTAGTAATGTCAAATTTAAGAAGAAATGTTGGTTAATTTTTGTGTGTAGTACCTTTTTTGACCAGTGGATGGCAGTATAAGACTGTTTGAACCGCAGGGTGAATAGTGAGGGAGCGAGCAGTGTGTCTCTTTAAGAAAAATGGGAGGGAGGCCCCTTGGGCTGTCTCTCGTTCCTGTTTTTCAGTTCTCAAAATGGCGAACGCTTGGTGTGGTTTGAGCTCTTTAGCATAGCATTTTTCACACAAAGCTTTTAATTAAAAAAAAATCATTAAACAAGTTCTCAGCTTCTTTTTGCAGAGAAAAACATCTTTTTAGACGAAGGCACAGGTTTCAACCGTGGATTTTGGAGTTTTGACATGGCAGAGGTTTTTTCCCCGAGGTTGGCCTGTTAGCTTAGCTGGTAGCTTAGCTTCTCGGCTTAGCTGCTTTTAACGATCCAAAAACGTGATTTTGGATCGTTAAAACAGATTTTAAAGATAAAATAGAAAGGGAGGGGTCAGTGAAGAACACCGGAGTTGAGCCTTTTGTCATCCAGTGTCTTCAGTAGAAAGAGAGCGACTCGAAGAAACAATAAAGTTGATAAATGAAAATGAGGTCGATAATTTTAATTTGTCATGTGATTAATTGATTTATTGTTTATTGCGACAGGCCTACTTGTGAAACATTAAAGAGCTTGAATAGTGCTTGAGGTTTGGTAGGGGGTTTGTGGGTTTGCACGAGGCCATGTGTTCAAACTGTGCAGTGCATACAGATGTCGTAGAGGGAAATCCCAGTGGGCTTCAGACCCCACAAATTTAGAAGAATGAAGATTACCCCCCCCCCCACACACACACACACACACACACCCCAAAAAAAAGAAAATAAATATTTTGAAAACATATGTTTACATTGATGTTACCTGGCATCTTCGGTGTCATCCCCATCCTGCCGAAAGGCTAAAATATCTGCCATTACACCTTTTTAAATTTGAGCCTGAGCGCAATGACGGAAAGAAGAAAGGGCAAATCTTGTGAAGCCTGAGAATGAAGAAATGTTAGACATAGATATTGTTCTGATATAAGCTGGATGGAGCTGGCACCAAAATGTAAAAATGTTCTGATGTCTGAGTAAAATTATTATATTTTTAATTTATAAACAGTCCACAATATGTATATATAGATCTACAATATTTAGATAAAAATCTGTGACAATTATTTATTGACTACAGAACAGTTTGAATACAAGCCAAATTCAAACTATCTTGAACTTGACTGGTAACAATCTTGAGAATGAGTAAAACTACACTTATATTTAATGTACACTGACACTTACTCGACAATAATTTGCTCTTCAGAGGGAAAACAGGAATAATCTTTATATGGGGTTTGTACCAAAAAGGGACACTGTTATATTTAATATAACTATTATGTTTTTTTTTTTTTAAACAGCAGGGCCGTACCAGTTCAACTCCAAGTTATCAAATATATTGTAGTTGGTTGTAGAATATAGTAGTAATACGGGTTCTATCTCTTCATTTTATAACGGTACTATTATGAAGGCTGGACCTTTAGTGCAATGCCATAATGTTGAAACCAATGAGTATGTGAAAACGTCCTCACACATGATGGAGATTAAGGTCACCTAGGATAGACCATTCTAAAGGAGGATGGTTACACTGTGCACTAAGCATTATAGAACCCTTTGACATCTGTGCTTGTCATCTGGACACATATTGAACTCTTTACAACACCCTATGTCATCATGAGCTATGTCTTGACAACTGTCATCAGCTGGATTATGGGCTTACCATCCCATGTCTAGGTTGATGTTATCAGCAGAGCAGACACAACATTACAATATGTGTAGGGGTGCTTCAAGCAGGAGGTGTGGATCAATATTGTCTTGTATCATATTCAGTAATATTGGTTCCACATTATCATGAAAACCCTTTTGTGGAACCCTGACAGCATATGTCAGTGACGTATTTTATCCTCATTTCTTTCCTCTCCTAAAATTATACTTTGGTACAGTATTTCAACAAGACAACACCCATCTACAGTACAAGTCTTTGGACTGCCTGTGTCTGGATGAAGTCAAGCCAGAACCACCAATCCAACATGTGTGGGATCAGCTCAGATGCCAACTTTCAGCCAAAGCTGATCTGCCAGATCTACGATAGATCTGTGCTGACTTACTGAAAGAAAAAAAACAACATCTGTATCCCAATAACAACTCTGTTATTCATTTTAAACAGTGGCACGTAACATTATCTCCCATCCATCCATCCATTATCTTTACCTGTTTATTCCATTTTGGGTCACGGGGGTCGCCGGTGCCCATATCCAGCAATCACTGTGCGAGGGGCGGGGTACACCCTGGACGGGTCGCAAGTCCATCACAGGGCCACACAGAGACAAACGAGACAAACAAACATTCACTCTCTCACTCACACCTAGGGACAATTTAGAGTTACCAATCAGCCTAACATGCATGTTTTTGGTCTGTGGGAGGAAACCGGAGTACCCGGAGAAAACCCACGCATGCATGGAGAGAACATGCAAACTCCACCCAGAAAGGCCCCTGGACCGGGGTTTGAACCAAAGACCTGCTTGCTGAGAGGCAGCAGCTCTACCAGTTGCGCCACCGTGCTGCCCCATTATCTCCCAATAAATATCAAAACATAACAGCTTCTATTGACAGAATACAACTTGAAATCTATTAGCAACAACATGCTCTGCACATTAGTCACATGAAACAAACAATTCTAAGTAAATTTAAGAAAGAAATTCTTATTTAGATGATAATTTCTGGCGTGTGAGCAAAATAACACATACAATCATAAATACAATGCTTGGGCACATTTATCAACTCTTGCACACTGACTGCAAAGTTGAGGCACATTTTATAAAATGAGACAATGACCTTCAAGTCTTCCAGAATTCAATGTTTCCAGACGTTGTACTTTATTGTGGGATTAGTACTGATGGAAACGTAGTCGCACTAGAGTCAAAACTTATCATGTTGGTGTTGCCTAAGTGTTCAGACTGAGCCTATTAAGCCCTTCAGATTCATTTGGCAGGTCTTTGTTTTGCCCTCTCTTTTTGTCTTTTTTTACGTTCTTTCAAAATTTACTTTTGTTTTTGAACCTCATTGTCCGTTTGTCTTGAAATCAGCTCTGCAAATATTACAGCACATTTTATGTTTCTACATACTATGGCCCAATTTAGAAAATCTCATGTTATATTAAAATTCAATCCAACAAAATGTATAATTTTTGTATTTAAGATATTTAATATATCTATATATTAATATACTGTATATAGCATCTAATGATTTTAAAGTTGTGTTTGGTCAATAGAAGCTGTTATGTCTTTATATGTTAATGTGATATACTGCTATATAGTTGTATTTTTTTATACAGGTGAAAAAAAATTTCCTGCTGAATTAAGTGCTATTTAATTTAATTTATATGTTTGTGTGTGTCCATATGCCATGTGTTAATGCTGTATTTCCTGTGTTCATCTTTTATACGTTTCCTCTCTTCAGGGCTGTGGTTCACATCCAGGTGAATGACGTCAACGAGTTCAGTCCCACGTTCAGGGAGTCGCTGTATAAGGCATCAGTAACTGAGGGCAAGATATACGACAGTATTTTACAGGTATTAAAATTTAAATTGTAGAGTTGGCATATGTTTTGGTGTCCTTACTACATTTTAAGCAACATTTTAATCATTATCAAAGTAACATGTTTGTTTGTTGCAACAACGTCAGACTTTATTTCAAGATTCTTGATATATATTATTTTATGTTTCTCTTTGCTAAGGTAATATTGAAAGGACTAAACTAGATGTGTTTGGTCACAGGTGGAAGCTTGGGACCAAGACTGTTCACCGCAATACAGTCAGATCTGCAACTATGAAATTGTCACTGCAGGAACACCATTTGCCATAGACCGTAACGGTACGTCCACATGTATATACTGAATGTGAACGGCTTTCTTGGGGGGCTGGGTAGATAGTGATGTGATCAGGAGTGATAGAAAGTCTTGAGTCTGGTGGAAAGAAAATTTCAAAGTCCAGGATTGTTTTGTGTGCCTGGTTAATTTACCAGAGTTTTAGAGCAAGATCATGAGATGTGGAGAAAAACATTTTGTTTTAATCATTCTACGTGAACTCATCCGATATGGTTAGTCACGCTCAACATGTGTTATAAATATTTCTCAGTTGTTACCACGTCAGATTTTATCTCGGTATCTGTACAACTTGTAAACCTATATAGTAAACCCTCGTTTATTGCGGGAATTTCCGTACCCTGTCCCCGCGATAAGTGAAAAACCGCAAAGTATGAATAATAGTACAAGTAGTAAGTAGTAGTTTATTTGTGTATATATAAATATAACTAGATAAAAATACATATATATATATATATATATATAGATATATATATATATATATATATATATATATATATATATATATATATATAAGGCATTTTAAACCCTTCCCACACTCTTGCAATAGTCTAAACAATGTTTCTAAACTCTAAACACTCTAAAAGAGCACAGCATCTCTGCTCTCTCTGCCACCTGCCAGCACTCTCGGCCATGCCCACTTCTCCGCTGCAGAGCAGAGATCATGACATGCTGCAGGAGGAAGCTTCTCCTGCAGCCATGGACTGCACACATGTGCAGCAGGTGCTAAATCATTTAAAATGTTTCATTTTAAATGTAAAAATTCCATGCCGATCATTTGGCTCATCCATCAATGAATCAATTGTGTCATGTCCAGTCTTACTTTGAAAAAAAAATGCTAAAGAGTAAGTCTGCAATAGTGAAACTGCAATGTAGCAAGAGACTACTGTACTATAAAATTATTCATAAATATTTTGACGTCTCAGCATCACATTTGTCTGTTTTTAAAAAGTTTGAAAACTGAACAAGATTAGTCTTTGCTAAAAAAAAAAAAATCCAATTTTTTCATATGACTTCAAGTCAATCCTATTAGAATAGTTAAGTTCAAGTTTAATGAATAAACTTTTCCCTGAGTCTCCACATCTACAGTGAGCTGATCTGAGTGCAGTAAAGAGTTTTAGTGAATGTGTGTCTTTCTCAGTCTGTTTTTATATGTTTTTTATCAGATCAAGCAGAAGTACAAACTTTCTTTACAATAACTTTTTTCTCAGGGTCATAATAATTTATTTGTCATATTGATTTTTGATTTTAATCTCGATAAGTCTTTCAGGGGATTTAACACAACCCTGATGGCTCTCCTCACTGGCTCGATAATGTTTAGAAATAAAAGAGTAAACCAAAAGTTATTTGTGACATTTGCTCTTAAATACAAAATGAATACAAGGAGAGTAAAGTATAAGATTTTAGAAGTGTTTGAATAATGCAGCAAATTATATCTGTAGTTTGACGTCACCTTTCATCTAAAACAGACATCATTGTGACATAAAGTCATAGAGCTTAGGTTTTTAGCTCAGAACATTCCAGTACTTTGACTTGGTTATACACACAATCATGATGTAAAATAATTTCCTGTTTGAGCTCAGTAGATCACATATCTGAATCAGGATCTCTGTGAGAGTGGGGACTCAGTGATCCAGTTAAGACTTTGGCCTTAACAAGAAGTCAGTCACATGTTTCAATCTTGTCACGGGTCTTTTTGTGTGAATTTCATGTTTTCTATGCGCAAGCTTGGATTCACTCTGGTTTCCTTACATAGCTCCTTTCCCAGTGAGAGCTGGGGTAAGCACCAGCTCCCATAAATAGGACAAAGTGCATTAAGTAAATTGATGGATGGGTTGAACAGAGTGAATTTAACCCTGCTGCTCTTGACATTTCTCTTTCTCAACACCTTTATGCTAGGAGACAGCACTTTCTAGAACACAACTGTGTCACCTTTGGCCAGTGAAAGTAAGCAGATATAAGATAGAGCTGCATAACTGAGGTTTTTTTTTTTAATATATAGCGTAATGAGAGATTCTGATGTGCAATAGATGTCTTCTATTCATCTGTGTAAGAATAAGTTCTAAGATTACTATTATGTAGGAATAAAAGTAGAAAATCCCTAAAATAAGAATTTTTGCTTGTGCAAAATTGGTGACTCGGGACGAATAGAGCAAAGACATATTTCAGAAGTGAAGGAAACTCAAAGGTAATCTTACATTTTCCATGTTAAATGACAGAAAAAGTGTTGAGATCCAGTCTCTTTCCTTTTGTATCTGTCACTGAAATAGTGAGAGATTTTTGTCTGAGCCTGACTCCTTCCTTGTCTTCCTTTGTCGTGTCAGCTCAGCTCAATTCAACTGCTGTGCTCTGAGCTTGTTTCTCGCGCTGCCTACGTTTTCTTCCTCACCAGCAGAGTGGTGACAGAGAAGCCCCTAAATCCAAACATGAACACTTTTAGTTGTGCTAAAAGGGACACACAACTAATGAGAACATTTTTTTTTAATCTGATTTATAGTTCTGCTGGAGTTTTATTGACTGATAGTGTTCAACTCCAAGTTATCAAATATATTGTAGTTGGTTGTAGAATGAAGTAATTAGAGTTCTATCTCTTATATCTGTTAGCAATATTTTGCTAACAGACCCCTCCATTACAACATTTTGCATTTTCTAATTGTGACTCGTGTGTTCAAAGGACTGGAATCTACCAATGAGTATTTTTTAACTCCAAGAAAACAAGCCTGTTGTTGAAGTTTCTAAAAATAAGTAGAAGAGTGCAGAAATGATTTTTTTATGTTCAACCTTTATTTAGACAGGTTAATCCCATTGAGCCTCGAGGACTCACTTACAAGAGAGATCTGATTTCAACAAAGAGTCGACAACAGTGGACAACAATAGACAATTATTAAAGTGGCATACAGATTTTTTTTAACAAAATAAAATAAGATGACAAAAAAACAAGTAGCAAAAAACAGCTAGATTATAAGGCAAATGTAGAAAACTAAAAACAGGAACATGTCTGCATTGGTTCTTTCCAGGAGTCCAACAGATTCTTAAAGCCACTTAGAGAGGTCAAGGTCGAGAGCTTCAGATCTTTTTGCAAGATTTTCCAGGAAACAGGAGCGGATTATGAGAAGGCCCTTTTGCCAAGTTCAGTCCACATTGAGGGCACACTGCATGTTATAATGTCCTGAGAGCGCACGCTGTAGCTGCACTCACGCAGAGACATGTAAAAGGAGCTGTATGAAGGCAGCAGACCAAGAAGTGATTTATGTACAGTAGTCTCTCACTACTTCGCAGTTTGTTTATCGCGGATTCAGTCTATCGCGTTTTTCAAAATAAGATTGGACACGACACACAAATGGCTGATTCATGGATGAGCCGCATGATCGGCACAAAATTTTTATTTAAAATAAATTATTTTAAATTATTTAGCACCTGTTGCACATTTGCACAGCCCAGAGCTGCAGAAAAAGCTTCATCCTGCAGCTTTGTGCAGCCCATACTGCAGGATAAATTTCCTGCTGCAGTTAAACAGCTGATCAGCTGTTCAGCGTGCATAGAGGAGAAGTGGGCGTGGTCAAGAGCACTTGCAGGTGGCAAAGAGCAGAGGAGGCAGGGAGCTGAAATCATGATATTCTGTGCTCTTTTATTGTTTAGAAAAATTGTTTAGAATATTGCAAGAGTGTGGGAAGGGTTTAAAACACCTTAATATATATCTATATAAATAATAAAATAAACTACTACTTGTACTACTATTCCTACTTCACAGTTTTTCACTTATTGCGGGTCTTCAGGGTAGGGATACCCCGCGATAAACAAGGGACTACTGTACTTACAGCAGTTCCAAAAGCTACAAGAAAATTACTAAATAATTTTATCTAAATGTATCGATGTTTTCTTGCATTCAACAGTTTTCACTGTTATAAAATGCTGTGCCTTGAAGAATCTCAATAAGAAAACTCTGTGAAGCTAAATAAGCGTATTTAAAATGTACTAAGCAAAACATGTAAATAGCTCCAGGTGAACCTTAAGCATTGTGCCAGGGTGGTTTCAGCCCACACTTTGTGCATTGAGTAAAAAAAGGCTTTAGTAGGAAAAAAGTAAACGAAAGGAACAAAATGGTCAAAGTGATGTTTGCAACAAACTTAAGCGACTGTGAAATTATGTTTTTAGGACAGAAGCAGTGATTCAGTCTCAGTCTGTCATTGTGACAACAGGGACAAACTTACAAACCCTAATGAAGTGGATAAAATCACATTCACAGAAATAGAAAATGGAAATGAGCTAACACGTACCAATATTTATTTCCTAATAATGGTTATTCAGCAGCTGGGGCACATTTTTATTATCAGTGCGAAATTCAACACAATAAAAATCAATGATTCTAAAATTAACTTCACATTTCGATGGCTGCATGTTATAGTGTTAAAAGATAGCAATACTTCTAATCATCCATGTCACTGTACTTTTTCTTTTCGATGACTGGTAGAGCTCACTTTTATAAGATTTATGAAGCGTTTTATTTTTCAAATGTAGTGCAAGTTCATTGAATTGTAAGGGCTCCAACATGTGAGCAGTATTTTGAGCTGTTTCTTAAACTGAAAATTACAATTATATCTATGGAAAACAGTCCAGCATTTTTTTTTATTTTTAAAGACAAATAATCAAAACAAATATTTTGGTTGTTGATTGTCCCTTTGTAGGCAACATCAGAAACACAGAACGCCTGAGTTACGACAAACAGCAGAGCTACAAGATTATGGTTTCTGCCTTTGACTGTGGCCAGAAGAAAACCAAAGAGGATGTGGCAATTCATATTGAAGTGAAGCCTGTCTGCAAACCTGGATGGCAAGGTTAGAGATAATAAAACTACTACTGTAATGTTTACAAAATGTTTTATCTTAAAATACATACAGAAACAGGCTCACGTGTACAAATGAAATGTTTACACACGACGTATAGGTACCTATAAATAAGTACAGCCATCTTAAAATAAAAAAGGGAATTCAGAGCTGTATTGGAAAATCTTCCTCTTGAAGAAACATCTATCTTGTTTTCCAATGAACGTCTGAAGGAAATCAGAGGACCTGACAGGAACCTCCAGAGGGAAACCTGCCTGGAGTGATTTTTTTTTTTCTTTTCCAACTTGGCATTTGAATCAGCCCATCTCCCCAGCTGCTTCACCTGTCTGCACTGACAGCAACTTGGGAATCGCGCTCATGCAGGAATGAGAGCAAAAGACAGAAAGATGGTCAGAGAAGGAGGAGAGAGAGATGAGGAAAGAGGGAAGCTGACCTGGCAACCGAAGAGGAAAGAAGCAAAGTGGTCAGGAGATTGTGATCTCTTCTTGCAGACTTGGTCAAAAAATAAAAACACATTTGACCTGTCCTGCTGCATGCTCAATAATCCAGGTAGAAAAATCTAAACAAGTTAAGTCAGGTCCTCTGGACGGATCCTTCTTGTTGAAGCGTTTCATCTTTTATCTAAAAGACTTTGTCATACTAAGGAGCTGCAATAAACTCAGTCATAAATAGTGGATCAACCAGTTTGCTGGTGAGACCAAACTAGTTCATGATACACTTGCTATTCACAGAGAGCTGAGTGATACTGGCAATAACAGCATTGTAAGAAGGTTACACTTGGACACAGAGGCCTCTGCCACTGTTTAATGATGGACAGTTTCTCTTCACAAAGATGGCTTCCTTCACTCCTCTCTCAAAGGTCTCTTTAGGTTTTTAAATGTGTCCTGAGTGAAGAGAAATGGCACGATTAATCATGTTGTTTGTGCAGAAACCCTTAATGTAATGCAAAACTGTGGTTTTAGTTTCTCAAAAAGTAAATAAAATTCAATTTAAGGTTATAAATGTTTTTAAATTTATGGTCTAATTGTATTTTTAAGATTATTAGTTTTTATCAAGCTGAAATTTAACAATTAAAAAAATGAGCTATTGAAACACCTCTGCACAATTCTTGAGCTCTTTTTTGTCAGAGTACAAAATAACAGCACAGCAGCACAGTTGCTGCAGGAGACTCAGAAAGTAACAGTTGTCAAGCCAGTGAAGCGAGGACTTCCTGTTTGTGTTTATTCTCTGTATTGATTTTGTGTTTCGTTAACTTGTAAGGCAGATGTTTAATGTAGAAAGCATGTTCTTAGTTTTTTATGTTGGTGTTGAACATGTTCAACATTAATGGTGAAGGAAAATATGTGCAACGGTTCCTAGTGTGACTTTTCTTCCTTTAACAGAGTGACATACCCATCATGGAAAGCTTTTTAACACACTCTAATATATATATATATATATTTAAACTACTAATTTGAGTGAAAACAATACATCAAACAGAATTAATAGCCACACAAGCATAAACTAATTTTCTGAGTTCTACGACTTGAATGTTTGTGATAATTTTTATGTGGAACAGTTTAATGTTTGCAGTATTTAAGTATACAAATTTATAGTAAATAAACAGAGGTTGTCTGTCCATTGAAGTATGGGAGGCACTCTCATTTTGCTAAAGTGGTTTAGCCCGACGTCTGAACAAACGACAACATAAGACATAATTCAAACTGCCAGGTAGTTCAGTTGACCCAAAAGGTCATGAACAGGCAAAATGTAGTCAAATAACGTGTCATTAGCATGTTATTTACACACAGAGTACATGGTTTGGGTACTGTTTTGGCAAACATTTCATATGAAGATTAGACATTTATTTAATATATTGACAATGCCCAAACAACATGTTATTTACATGCTAATAACATGTGAAGAACACATCAAATACACATGAAAACTGGCATGTTTTTGACCCTGCTGGCTTTCCATATCCCCAGCGCTTCACAAACGCTTTAAGCTAGGCCTGAGATATCTTCCTCTCATTGTGAATAATTAAAGGACCAAGACTGAGTGAGCTGAAGTCAAGCTGCCTCTAATATTCCTCTGAGCTGCCATATGAGGTGGCAGTGGGGGTGTAATGGTTGATTTATGTAAGGGTGAGCCAGGATCATGGCTCGAGGGTGTGATGTAGTGATGGCTGTCTGTGTGACCAGACGACAGTGGGAATTTCAATGCTAGATGTCCAACACACATGTTATGTAGTGCTCCACATCAGCGCCACTGAGTTATACTCCACACTTCCTTTGGTTCGGTGATGCCGTTCTCATCTGGTGTGACCAGTTCAATAATTGCATTTATAAATGTCCAGAGGCAGCTTAAACGGGGACTCATTTTTTTCAGCCACTTCACAGAAATGTTTTGTGCAAGGTGCTCCTGTAACCAGAGCAAACCCTTCGCAGGTAAAAGGGAAATTAAATTTAATGTTGTTTCCTTTTTATGCAAACACTTTTTTTCTCTTTTTTTCTTTTGACAGCACCCTTCTTTGGGGGTCACCACAGCAAGTGAACTTTCATGAGAATTTGGCAATTTTATTTACGCTAGATTTTCTTCCTGATGCAACCACAGACCACTGAGCTGCCACAGTCCTCTGTGTGGAGCAGAGAGCTGCCATTTAGGGTGTGCTGGGAAGCAGGTGGTGGCCTTGCTCAAGGGCCCAGAGTGGGGCAAACGAGGGTGGAAGCAGATGTGGGTGCTTCACCTTTTCAACCCACATTTTGATGTTATGGTTAAGAGGGGGATGTGAAGCAGTGACCTTGCAATGACATTCTCCAACCTCTGTGCCACCACTCTCCAAGCAAATACTATAAGCATTACTGATTTAAAATAAAGGCCTTTCTTTTTATTTTTATTTTTTGCTATTGGAGCAAGTAAGCCTGCAGTCTGAGAGCTAAGTTCTCTGTTAGGAAAATATGGAGCAATAAGATCTGTAATATAAGATGGAGCTAGGTTGTTGAGGGATTTGTAGGTTAGAAGTAAGATTTTGAATTATATTCTGAATTTGACAGGGAGCCAATGGAGAGAAGCTAAAACTGGAGAAATATGGTCTCTCTTACCAACTCCCATTAAGACTCTGGCAGCAGCATTTTGGATAATAATGTTATTAACTTACATTTTATATATATGAATGTTTCTGTTCAGTGCCCTGAGATGACTTCTGTTGTGACTTGGCTCTAAATAAATAAACTGAATTGAATTGAATTGCTTTAAAGGGACAGTTTCTTAGAACCTGACTGCTGTTGTTATCTCATTCTGCTGGTAAATCACACCCACCCTTCTGTGGGCAAAGCTTTAGTTTCTCTGTGGCTTCCGGTGCAAATGTGAGCAAAAGAATCCAGCAAAGCCCGGTCTATCGTAATCAAAGTTTTATCACTGTGATTTGTGATGGAAGGCCCCCTTTCAAATTCATATTCTAACATACAAATCAGCCCAGCTCAAAAGGAATAGATTTAACTTGCAAAGTTCCACAAAATGTGCGGCTTCTGTTTGTTTTCACGTGTTAAAAAAATAAATAAAAAAAGGTGTGATTGGCAGTTTGAAAAAAGCATTTCATTTGACTTTTTTTGTCAAAGCAACAGAGCTTGTATTCAAATTCAAACTTATTTCTTCCACTTTGAGTGTTACAAATTTGCTTCCATACTCAGCGTTACGCTACTGACTATCTGTACTGAACAGCTTGGTTATGACCAGAAAGGATTTTTTAGTTTTTAGTCTCAAAAATCAAAAGTTACCAATTTCAGATGAAATAGTGTAGCAGAATTAAAAAACTAAATGACACTGCGTGCATAATCCATTAGCAAAATCAAAGCGCATTGTCCAACTAATGTGAATGAAATTATTCTGGTTTAAGAGACGAGCACTGAAATGTATTTATTTATTTATTTATACTTTTCAAAACATTCAGCTAACTCGATAGTTCTCAAACTGTGATGCACGAACCCCTGGGGCAGCCCAGGACTTAAGGAAGGGGGAGGGGTCAAAGGCTGGGAGGAGGGTGCAAAGTCGCTCAGTTGTTTTTGTTTGTTTGTTTTTGTTGTTGTTTTATTTGTTTTGTTTACCCAGACTGTAACATGCAACATCTCGCTGCAGCCTGAACATATTTTAGGGATGCACAAAACAACAAACAACTCTATTTATTACTAAAGTATATTTATTATTTTTGCCTTTTAACAGAGTATACGTTTGTAAAATGAAGAGGAATGTCATCCTTAAAACAGAATTGGTTTTTTTTTTTGTTTTTTTATCAAGGATGAAACTAACTTAACTTGTGTTTAAAAAAAAAAAAATACAAGAGAGACTGTCACACATTAACTGCATTGCTCTCCAAGTCGTCCCA
This sequence comes from Nematolebias whitei, assembly GCF_014905685.2. Classification (NCBI taxonomy): domain Eukaryota; kingdom Metazoa; phylum Chordata; class Actinopteri; order Cyprinodontiformes; family Rivulidae; genus Nematolebias; species Nematolebias whitei. The sequence continues at coordinate 36,651,526 of NC_056506.1, forward strand.
GCTGAGGTGAGTTCTTCTCCACGCTTGGATGCTCCATTCTTTCTATAAGCTCCTGACGCTGCAGGACAGGTGTTGCACCTAAAAATGATCGAGCACCACTGGAGCACGCACAGACGGTTAGTCTGTCTGACTTTTTAGTTGTTGAAGTCAAACATATTAACACTAAAATATGTTTATTCGTATGACCTACTCTAAAGTAAGTCTTCATTTACCTTGTTTTTTTCGTTCTCAATTTCATGTGTTTGTAGTTAGTCATAAATGTATGCAAATTTCAATATCACACGGGATTAGAACAAATTAAGCAAGATTTTGGCAGATTGGATCTGATTAGCTTGTTTACAGTGGTGCTTGAATGTTTGTGAATCCTTTAAAAATTTCCTGTATTTCTGCATAAAAAAAAAAAATCTAAAACATCATCAGATTTTCACACAAGTCCTAAAAGTAGATGAAGAGAACCCAGTTAAATAAATGAGAAAAAATATTATACTTGGTCATTTATTTATTGAGGAAAATGATCCAATATTACATATTTGTGAGTAGTAAAAGTATGTGAACCTCTAGAAAAACCTCTAGTTAATATGAAGGTGAAATTAGAGTCGGGTGTTTTCAGTCAATGGGATGATGATCAGGTGTAAATGGACACCCTGTTTGATTTAAAGAACAAGATCTATCAAAGTCTGTTCTTCACAACATGTTTGTGGAAGTGTATCATGGCAGGAACAAAGGAAATCTCTGAGGATCTCAAAAAAAGCGTTGTTGATGCTCATCAAGCGGGAAAATGTTACAAAACCATCTCTAAAGAGTTTGGACTCCACCAATCCACAGTCAGACAGATTGTGTACAAATGGAGGAAATTCAAGACCACTGTTACCCTCCCCAGGAGTGGTCGACCAACAAAGATCACTCCAAGAACAAGGCGTGGAATAGTCAATGAGGTCACAAAGGATGCCAGGGTAACTTTTAAGCGACTGAAGGTCTCTCTCACATTAATGTTAATGTTCATGAGTCCACCATGAGGAGAACACTGAACAACAACGGTTCATGGCAGGTTGAAGACACTGTTCTCCAAAAAGAACATTGCTGCTTGTCTGCAGTTTGTTAAAGATCACGTGGACAAGTCAGGAGGTTATTGTAAGAATGTTTTGTGGACAGATGAGACCTATTATTGAAAACAACTCTTATAATGCATTTTTGAATTTATATATCTTTATTATGTTTAAAATGTGATATTTAAAAATACTGTATATTACAGCACAGGTAGTTTTTTGCACAGACAACATATATGAGCAGACAATATTATTTCTCCAATGAGGAGGCCTGACATAAAAGAGTTTGAAACTCACTCAGCTAACTGTATAAACATGAACTGTCTCTAGAAATATCCCCCTGCTTCAATCTTATTAATGTTGCATTATTTATTTTTTGTAATTTGGACTCATAAAATAGCAATAAAGCAAAACCGTTATCCCATATAAAGCCTAATGTAAAACCATTGACCCTTAGTGGCTTAAAAGCATTAATAAAACATAAAGCACTGATGGATTCAGACCCATTTCTCTGTACACGCCACTGTAATCCATTTTTATCATGTGGGTAAAGGTCAGCAATGCTTCTGCAACTGCTTTTTGAAGAAGTCTTCCCAGCACAAATGAAGGCTCCACATTGTCTCTCTTTGGCTTCCTAATCACAATCTGTTTCTCCCAGAGGTTTTTCTCAGGAGACTCCATATCACTTCTAACATGACGTGCACACAGTCCTTTACACATTCAGGATGTTGAATCTCTTTCACCACACCAGCTGAGGCATTCATGTGCATGGAAAACAAAAAGTAAACAGCTTGCTGAAGAAGAAAAAAAAAGTGTTAACAAACCATTCCTCCAATTTTTGATCCTTTAGGCTGGAACAAGAGGGTGGACTATGAGCCAGGGACTGGCAGCAAGCAGCTGTTTCCCAAGATGCATTTGGAAACATGTGGTGGTCTCTTGTCTGGTGTAAAGGTGATGGTTGAGCTGCAAACAAACCACATTGGAAAGGGCTGTGACCGTGAAACGTACTCAGAAAAGTCTCTGCAGAAACTCTGCGGTGAGTATAAAGTTAAAAAAGGGAAAGAGGATAAATTATTACAAACTGTTATGAACAAATATCTTGTTGAAAGGTGAGGTGGTGTTTATTAGTGCAGGACTAGGAGAGATCAAAAATGGTAAATGGACTGTACTTATATAGCACCTCTCTATTTAATCAAGATACTCAAAGTGCTTTACAAGACAATCTGTGCCCTCATTTACCGTTTTACCTCATTTACTGTTCCAAACCGGAAGCATGATCGGTACAGATCGGTACCATTCGCGTTCGACCATGCACCCGAGCGCATGAGACTTACGCTCTCAATCTTCCTATCTCTTGTAATGAAGGGGAGCTACTGCGCATGTACAAATTTTAATGAGAGTCTATGGGTAAAGATTCTTGCACCCCCGGGGGCTGGAAATACGTCACTAATCAGACAACGTTTTTGAAAGAAACAACTTAACTCATCATTAACTATAAAAGATTTAGTTTACACAAGTTAAAAAAACAACAACATATATTTAAAATAATTTTTATTTTATTATTTCATTTTTCTTTCTTTTTTTTTTTAAGTCTTCAATGTAATATGGTGCTGAGTGGTTTGAGTGGGTGGGCGGCACCCTAGCACCCTCTATTGACAAGCCGCAACTGATAGGTTGTTATTTTTTATGTCATTTTGTTATCTCTCTCTGTCTTAAATTAAAATGTCCACACTATGATGTCCAGGTGCAGCATCAGGCAGCACCGACCTCCTTCCTGCCCCCAGCCCGTCCACAAACTGGACAGCGTCTCTGCTCACAGACAGCGGACGAGACAGCGACCTCATCTACAGATTTGATGGGCGACAAGCTACAAATGTTCCAGATCTTGTGGTGCCACAGAACCTGACAGACCAGTTTACTATAGCAACCTGGATGAAACACGGGCCGAGCCCTGGACTCCGAGCGGAGAAAGAAACCATACTGTGCAACTCTGACAAGACAGGTGAGGACAAAGTGTCCCGTCGAACTGATGCTAATACGCAAAATGGTCAAATAAATGGCCTAGAAATGAAAATTAACTTTATATTTCTAATGCTTTTTTTACATTATGTTACAACTTTCTCACATTTGAATAACAATTAGTTCTAATAAACTATACTAGCATGAACATTTTAATTAATTTTCAACATTACAAATCATTTAAGTGTAATATAATCAAAACACGCCTTATAAAAAGCTTGATGATTAAACAAAGACAGAAATACCACAATGTCAAATTCTCCTTAAAGCTATTTTCCCCCAATTGTATGTCTAAACTGTGTAATTAAACAAGCCATCTGCACATTGCAAGCTATCAGAAATGTCTACCAGATGGCTTATTAGCTCTGAAGATGTGTAGTTTGATCTTGTCATGTAAAACTTCAAAGGACTTCATTTAAAAACATCAGATTCTCATAAATCCCTGTTTTCTATTTGAGACGTTCAGACTGCAGTTTGTAAATGGGGCTAAATGATTTGATGAGTGGGCTTGTTAAGCAATGTCTTGAAATAAAATATAAACGAGGTGAAATTTATTATTCCTTAAAGAGTGATGGGGGATGCTTAGAGTGGATAATTTGCAAGTTTTAACATTCATGTAAAAAATGTGATTTTAATTTATGCTGCACAATAAATCAAAAACTTATTGCCATTGTAATATTCAGTAATAATCATGTGTGCATCATTAGTATTTAACAAGAATGCAATAAACAACCCGAACTTGCAAGCCAATAATGTATTTGGTATTCAGGTGGACTATTAGTGCTCAAAATACCCACAGTGGCCAAGGTGCTAAAGGACTTTAAGAGTTTTGTGTAAATAAAAGAAGAAACAAGAGAAGAGTGATGAAAATATGTATTTATATTTACTAATATTATCAAAGCAATGTTCAATAGTGATTTTTCAACAGCATATGCTGAACAGCCCTTATCCATTTTTACCGAAAAGTGCACATGGCGCCATAAATGGAAATTGTTTAGGTTTTCAAAACAGATTTTCAAAGACAAGTTATACGATATATTACGATACATATTGTACAATATGATACAATACAAGACTATCAGTATATAAAATATTTATTTGCACCTTTGGGGAAGATTGTTTTATATCTAATGAGTTGTGCCCAAAATCTAAAAAGACATATACTGTAGACATGCACTATGATCCCTTAAGTTTTTCTTTCTGTTACATGGACCTCTTCAATGTGGAGAACCTTGCAGCTGAAATAAAATTTAACTTTTAACTTGTTGGCAGATTTTTGAAACAGGAAGTTGATTTCACAGGAAATTACAGTCCCCTCCAAAAGTATTAGAACAGCAAGGCACTTTTCTTTGTTTTTGTTGTTCACTGAAATCTGGGTTTAAGATCTAAAGATGATTATGAGTTCAGATTTTCAGCTTGTACGAATAAGGAGGTCTAATGTATTTACCTGTGAATCAATTTGGCAAATGAAAATGACACCTAATGTATTTGTGTGTTTGCAAGAGTGTTACTATGCACGTCTTTGGGTTTCCTGTTGCAGAGATGAATCGCCACCATTACTCTCTGTATGTTCACAACTGCCGCCTGGTTTTCCTGCTCAGACGAGATTTCACCCAGATTGACACTTTCAGACCTGCCGAGTTCCACTGGAAACTGGAGCAGGTGAGAATGATAAATGTGTGACTGACTGTGTGTGTGTGTTTGCGTTCCTGTCTCGGATGTGTGAGGAAAGATTGAGGTTGATTTTCTTCAGCGAGTGAAGGGCTATCGTTATTTGTGTAGTGAAGGGAAACACTTTCCCCTCTAATTACCAGCAGCCCACCATCACTTTTCTTCTGCTCACAGCAGGAGATAGGAGAATAGCAGACTCCCTTATCCTGTGTGCTAACACACACACACACACACACACTCAAATACAAAAATTAAAAGTAGAAAGCCTGTTTACTTGTGGTTAATGGCTCTCCCAGCAGCAGATCTCTACCATTTGTCAATCTTGTATGCAGTAAAGTTAGGTGTTTCAGTCTTTTAGAAAAGCTTTGCAGGAAATATTTCATCATATATGTTGTCGCTACTGAACCTAGAAGAACAAAAAGAAACAAGCTCTCACCCAAATGTTGCACGGAGCTCCCCCTACTTGCGTAATACAGGTGGGTTCATTGACATTTTCAAAAACCTTTGCTTTACGTAAGGTGCAGTCAGTCCCTGCAGTATTCAAAAACTTTTACTCACCGGTTTGGTATTTTGTTCTTGCCTTCTTTCTTTAATGCACTGCAAATCGGTGTTAGATTATAAAAAAAACTCTCCTCAGTGGTGTAATAATAGAACTTAGATATAAATCTTATCTACTTCTTTACCCTTGAGATACAGGATATAGCCTCCACTTTCTAAAATGATAAGAAATGCCTCATAATTATGGCAAACTATTAGAATTTTCTGATTATCAAGCAGATATGAAAATTTGTTTTTATGCCATTGTTTGTGTAACTAAATACTTTAATCCTGACAGTCACATTTTCTGTTTTGAGCTTAGCAAGTTATAATTTAATCCTATTAAAAACTTCTGTTTTGTGTTCAGAGAGTTTAAAATGATTTATTGTGTAAATTTAAACAATATGGATTATTTTCCTGGCAGTGTTTATACTCAGGATGTGTTCGTTCTAGCCATGAGAGATATTTATTGTAGCTTTCAGGTTCAACGTAATGCTGTTTTCTCCCTCTGGTGCACTATTCAAACAAGTATTTTTTTTGTTCTGGGTCAAAGGTGGATTAGAAAATGTTTTTCTCAGTCCACTCTTCTGTTCCCTGGAGGTGAATGTGACAGAAAAAAATGACATCAAAGCAGCAAAATGCCAACATTTTCTGAGCAAAAAACATCAAGAATCAGTTCTATTACTGTCTTGTCATTATTTCTGTTCTCTCACGCTCTACAGTCAACATACTGCACAGAAAACACTAATTCATGGATGGAGGGGATTTTATTTGTTTTTGTTCATTTCAAAGAGCATGGCAGAGGCTTGCAATGTGGGCAAAGACAAGATTTGATTGTTTTTCACCAGTGAGACGCTCATTAAAAATAAATGCAAGCTGGAGAGAAAACTGGGAAAAACTTGGAGATTGAGAAAAATAAACACCCCCCCCCCCCACACACACACACCCACCCACTCTTAATTCTCATAAATGCATAATTTATCTGACAAAAGTGAATATGAGATAGTTCAAGTGTTTTTATTGTCATTTGCATCACATGTGGTACATGAGGTGGAATGAAATTGTGTACTCAGGGTCCCAGTTACATCCAACAATAGCAAAAATATAAATTGTAAAAGAAACGGTACTAAGGATCTAAGATATAAACTAAGAAATATGCTAAACACTTAATAGTGCAAAAGCAATACACCGAACAGCAGCAGCACGAACATGAATGAGTCTGTGTGAGCAGATGAGTACGAATGAACACAGCAACATGAAATAAATCAGCAGCATAATCAGCAGTACATATCAACAATCAAAGTGGCATTGCAGTGACTTTTTTTCACAGTGATAATCCTCATTAGGGACTCATGAGTCTAACAGCCTCAGGGTAGAAGCTGTTCCTCAGTCTAGTGGTTCTACACTTAAGGCTCCAGTATACTGCCGCGTACGTCCGTTCACGCGTACGTACGCACGCGTGTACTGTACGCAGAGGGTTCAGATTTTGTACTCCAGCGTACACCCCGAGCAGCTGCAGAGCAGCTTCACAGACAAGGGGTGTTTACCTTCGGGACAAATTGAGGTCGCCGATTGGTCATTTGCTGACACGCCTACTGGATTGATTGACAGGTCGGAAAAAAGAAAAAAGCGAGCGCTGGCAGCCTCAGCTGCAGCGGTGTTCTGTTTTTATATGTTGTTAATAAAAAAATCTAAAAAAATAAATAAAAAAAAACAGGGAGAGCTGGCTCTATAGCCCACACATCAAACCAGCCCACCAGGAAATCTCCAGACCCTCCTGCAGCCACGCTGGACCTGGACCTGTTTAATTTCCTCGTGACAAATTCCTTCATTTCTCACCATTTCAGTCATGGCATCAACGGAGGAGGAAGAGATCACTGCCTCTTGGCAAAAAAACAAAAGAAAAGGCCAGATCAGAGATGAAGAAGGGGAATTTAATACATTGGTGTCGCATACAAAACAGTCTGTCGCTGGGCAGTTTATTGTGCGACACGGCGTACGCGTATGTGGTCGTAAAAATTTGAGCTTTGCACGGACATGCCCTGGGTGGTACGCTCGTACCTCCATGTACGTACGTGCGTACCTCTGCGTATGGACGTACGCGGCAGTATACTGGGTGCGTTAATGCTCCTCAACCTCCTGCCTGAGGGAGTGGGGCAAAAAGTGTGTGTGCTGGGTGAGTGGGGTCTTTCATGATGCAGGTGCAGTGTGTGAGCAACAATGCTTTTACTGTCCGAACTGCATTTACGTGTTTATAAGACCTACCAATTCTAAATTGTGAAAAATATTGCAGTGTATAGTCACTGACTCATCTTATTAACCAAAACCTAAAAAAAACTTTATCATAATTTCTCCTCGTGTTTCCACTCTAGGGGCTAAAAAATATCATTCATCCTCAACAACATTTCTGATTGGAAACAGTAAACATTTCTCGTTATTTAAGCACCTCGTGGTTTTTTTTTTCTCTTTCTGTCAATTCTCTCAAGTCAAGTAAAAACCAAGTTATAAAAAATCTGCTTAAAGGCCCCGAGCACTTATTGGGCTGCAGGCCTTTTGAATGAGCTGGCTCTTGCTATTACTCTGTAAAAATAGAGGGAACCAAGAAGGTGTAAATCCTTTTTTTAGCTTCCTGCAGAAATAGCACAAGATGATAATTAGGTGTTAATATGCACTATCTGTTGTAATTTATGAGCCCTGCCTTATGCCTGCAGCTCTATTTCTCAAAACATTTAAAATGAATATACGAAAATAAATGTATTGAATATTAGTACTGCATCTGATATTTGTTATCTGAGTAGCAGAGATTGTTGAAAAAGGAGTTTGGTAAACATGAAGAGGGTGGAGCGTTACAGCTCCAGCATTTAGTAAGGACACTCAATGGCTTCCGTGGCAACTCCATTTAGCTCTATTGATTTTGCAATTCTCATCCCAAGAGAGGTGAAGTAGAGTGGGATGAAAAGGCTAGAGAGGAGAGAGAGAGAAAAAGGCTTCCATTTCCACATCGATCGAATGGTCTGAAGGAATGTCACATCTGACAGAAACCTTTAGACCATGCATTTACAAGCTCTGACTTATTTCAGTCGCACACATACACACACCCAGCATGCTTATCTCTCTTTTTTTGGTAACTCTAATAGATTAACGGATAAATCACTCGTCTTTCTACACGTTATTCACTTTCCCTGAATTTAGAAGGCCTATCTGCACAATCCAGCTGTCCTTGGGATATTCACTCAGTCACAGCATCCTGTTTAAACCCAGGTTCACTCTTTAAATGCTCCATGAGCCCAAGCTGCGATGCATTAGCCGTGGAGTCAAACTCAGAAAGCAGTTGATTTAGGGGAAAAAACTCAAACAAGTGTTCCCTATCACAACATCTACATTTCAAATCTGAATAGTTCAGGTTTTCTCGTCATAAAAAAGATTAGGTGTGTGGTGTGGTGTTACTTTAATTACAGTTTAGATTCAGGTACTGAGACGAGAGGTGAGAAATTAGCTCATGTTTGGCAGCTGACAAAAGAAAACTCAATTGTTTCAGATTTGCTTAATGTTCCTCTGAATGACTGCAGGATGGTAGATCTCAGATTGTGAATCAAAGACCATCTTCAAAATCCAGAATATCTGCACCCCCCCCCCCCCCCCCATCATTTATTATATACATCTAAATAGGTATGCCATCAATGTTAGAGTCATGCACAGTAACTCTTGCTGCTTGTCAGTAAAGAATCTACATTTAACTGCCTATCAGCCTGTTACCACAATGCCTGTTGTACCATGGCTTGTTCTCTGCCGCATGTTGATTAAAAGCCCCACTTTGTTTCTCAGAAAATTAATTGGATGGTTTATGCAGTGCTTTGTGAGCATGGTTCTCCCCTTCCTGTTTGTAGTTTATATCAGGGCATATTGAAGTGCTTATGCACAAAGTGATTTAGTTTCGTCTCACACACACAAGACTGATAAATGTCTCAATTCAATTTATCTGTTTGTATGCAACAGAATGTGTAGTTAGCAGTTAGTGTTTTCTAAAGAGTGTCTATAAACGTTAAAGTAAAAGGATAAGAAGTGAGAGTAGAAAAGGGAGACCACAGAAGTGAAAGTTTTATACGAGATAATCTCTATTTCGTATTAGTATAATTTGAAACAAAATCCTCTTTGCAAGTTTTGTTGTTGAATAATCTTGTGATGCTCGGTCTCCTTTATTATGAATCATTCCATTTATTTGCAGAAGTCATTTTTTTAGGTTCAAGTTGAAATAATCAGGAAGGCTGGAAGTTTGATTTTAAATTTGGAAGTTTATCATCAGCCCAAACCTCAAAATCCCATATGACTGCACTTTGCATACAAAGTGGTATTAGCTGCGGTAATTAACTGTTTATTTACACCTTTGTCAGTTTGTTTATCATTAAATTAGTCGCATACATAGTACTCCATTAGCGAACATGTTGCTACGGTGTTTGAATGCATAAAATGCAGAGAAATACATTGTTATTGAATTTTATTTTTCATATTTGTCTGGTCACAGAGAACAACAGTTTTATGTGCATCGATTCTGTAACACCTAAAACACATTATGGTTTGATGTGACGTCATTCTAGAATCATTGTTTGACAGTCATGTCAAACTGGTTCAAAACCAACAAAGTCCATCCTCAATAATCCAGGTATACAATCCAAGAAAACTGTCGACGAGGAAGAGGGCCGGCACCAGAGGAGAGGGTGTGCCAAAGAGACTATCTTATTACCAACATAACTGGTTTGTTCCACTTTGGAGTAAGCTGTTGGAGGATGAATCAGTTTTGTGTTGTGTGTTTCCTTGACTGATGAAGCCTTCTGGATGGAGGGTGAAACATTATAGCACAAAAAAGAAACTGTCCAGATGATCTGACTGAAAATTGTTGGATTTCCATTTAGATTTATCTTTTACAGTTAACATTTTTCAAGTAACAAGATAGTTTTTTCCACTATAGAAACCTTTTATCTATTCATTGAATCTTTTACCTTGTCTTTTTATGTTTTTTTTCTCTTTCTATCATGCTTGTTCTTCTTACAATGATAAGTTTGCATCAAAAACACAAACGATGACAAAAGAGGGAAAACCTAAAAGAGCTGAAGCGAGAAATTTGAAGAAGGAAGAATGGAGATAAGAGAAAAAGAAAAGAGAGAAAGCAGTCACAGGGGGCCAAAGATGTGAAAAACTGGATAAGGGGGTGAGAAAAAAACAATCATTAAAATTAGACCTGACAAAAGGAAGCCCCTTCAGGATTCTGTGGACCATTTTTGTGATCGTTGCAGCGTTAACAGTCTGATTTTACTGCAGTTTTTCGGAATGTTGTGATAGTTACATTTAGAAGTTTTGCCATTTTTTAAACGTGTCCCGAACAAATGCTTTTACATAATACTTTGTAAAAGTTCCATGTAACACTTAAAAAAAAAAATAGGCACAGGATTTGTATGAAAATAGATGTCATGGAAACTTTTCTTGCCTGTAGTCTTCATGTTTTAGTCATTTTCAGGTACAGTATGCTTGTAGTAAAAAGTGCATGTCAAGCAACAATTTTTGTCTATGTCAGACCACGGTGTTGACCATGGGAGAAATTCGGGGAGGCCATAGAGGAGGACATTTATTTATTTATTTTTAAACCTTTATTTTTACAGGTACTCTCGTTGAATCATGAGGACCCACCCCCCAGGAGAGATATGTATTGGGCAGATATCTGGGCGCCAGAGTGTGACGAGGCTAAATATTTTGGCAGCGGGAATCTCGTTAGCCGACCAAATAACAAAAATCCATAACTTAGGCACAGCATTGTATAAGCTGCGGGGTTCAAAGCGTGTGGAAAAATTAGCGGCTTATAGTCTATAAATGACGGTAATTCAAAGTTACAATTGCTTCTTCGTTATGTTTTGCACTATGCCATTTCTTTCACTTGAAACAATTCTTAATGCTTTGCAGTTTGCACCCAGAGTGATTTCCTAACGACAGACCAAGTGCAGATTCAATATGTTCAATTCTTCTTAAAATGTATATTGAAAACGCAAACAAAATTTTGGTTACGGTCATTATTGCAGAAGATACATTGAGCCATGAAAAGACAAACATTCACAGACCCGAATGTTCTTGACAGATGACTGCTGATTGTCAGCTGGGAGTACAACCCCCCCGCCCCAGTACAAAGAAACACATCATAATACCTTCACGCAGCATCTGTATCTATTTAAAAATGTCTGTCCATCTCAAAGCTCTCCAGTGAATCCAAATCAACTTGACCTTATTGTGTGGCCTGCAGGCAGTCAGCAGAATGTCCTTGTTATTCTGTTTGGGTCAGCAGATTTAAAAATGCATTAAAGCTGTCTGTGAATAAGAAGTTGTTGTTTTTTGAGGGGTTGAGTTCATTCTCTTCACCGGTCATATAACCTCTTTTATAAAACCTCTCATAAACCCAAACATTTTGTACTCTGCTTGTTAGTAACTGACCTAAAACATATCAGACACCACCTAAATATTCCTGCCAGAGATTCTGGAAACTAAATTGTAATATCAGTCCTCTGACGATGAAATTCCCCAGGTTTATTAGTTTCTTAAACAATTCCTTCTCTTTTTGGGTGATTTGTAAGAGATTATGGTCATCCATAAATACTCTGTGGCAGATTTCATCCAGATAGAAGAGCTTATCTTTGGCGTTTTATTCTCAGCAATAAACTACTGCTGCTGCATTGTAATATACAGAACACAGGCAATCTTGATTGTAGGGTTTAGTCAACGTCATTTAAGATGAATGATTATCTGAACACCAGCTAATCAGTTTTTGATTCTGTACAACGCAGTAATAAAAACTGTAATTATATTTTATAGATATGCAAATGCTACATGACCATTTTAGCACGTTGGTTTGCTGAGATGTAGAATACTAATAGCCAAATAAAATGCTGAAGATGCAAAACTGTGTTCTGTAAAAACTGTACATTTAGTAGAGTACAAATATCAAGAAAGGAGACAACACAGAAGTAGTTGTAAAGTAAGAAAAATAGGCCATGATTTACTTCTGAATTGTCCTTTGAGTTGTTTCCAGATATATTTTATTCTTCTTTTTGTCAACATTTTTAACTGTTGTAATCTTTGTCTAATTTCAGTAACCCTGTGCAGAAAGTGGAAAAAGTAGAGGTCTCCTAAAATAAAAAAAAATAAAAAAAAATCTTTATAATAGTAACTTGACTTTTCACTCCAACATAAATCAAATGCCCACTATGAGGTATGTTGCATGTCATGTTAAAATATATCAAAAATAACAAATGGTGTAAAAGTATTTGTATACCAACTTCAAGATCAGTTGTCTTGTTTGACGTAATGTTATTGTTTTCTTAAAAGTTTTTTATAAATTACAATTTCCATCAGTTATTCAGTTTAAATGGTTTAAAAAGTAAAAATTGGAGCAAGTAACTTAGACAGTGAAAATGAAGTCATAATGACAGAAAAAGTTATTTCCGTCCTCAGTTCGTGTAGACACAATATTTTTATGTATGTTTGTTTGGCAGAAAATACCGTTTAAATTTAATCAAAGTCCAAATACAATATGATGAACACGTTAAATGTGTCTGGATTCACACGGAACTGATTTTAGTGTCTCTAAAGCTCTGTTGAGAGACTGTTCTGATAATTGAGTTCATCATAAGCAGGTCTGCAACCTGCCTGAGGAGCAGCTCATTAGAGTGTTTCAGCTTTCAGTGTCCTGATACTCTGATGAAGAGGAGAAATACTTTCAACCTCCTACTGATTAATGTGTTTTCAGGCAGTGTGTACTTAAACGTGCCTCAGCTGCAGTAAGATTACTGCAGATCATATGGTGTGGTGTGTGCTTGTGTATGCGTGCACCAGCATAATTGCCGATGTTTGAAGTCAGTCAGCAGCTTAAACCAACTGAGTGGATTCAGAGGCCAAAACTTTTTAATTACAGTAATCAAACGTGTGCAGATTAATTCAAGCGCTACAGCCACTCTAGTTAATCTTTAGCAAATTTTCTTTTCATACGTTTCAGTAAAACAATCTGACCTTAGAGTCCATCAGCTGCATTTTTTAAATTGTTGTCTTTGTGCTGTCATATTATTCTAAAAACATATTGATTGCGTTTGTTTTTAAAGCTTGTGGAAAAGATGGTCCGCACCTGCTACTTTTGTAATCGTGTTAAATTATATATTAAATACAAATATTTCAAATACCAAAGCATATTTTTAGAACATGTTTTGTCAGTTGTTGCACTCAAAGAGACGAGAAGATATTCTGTTCATTCTGACAAAAAGTAAAAACGAAAACTATAGTTTTTTACTGTAGGAGAGAAAAAAGGAAACTCACGTTACTATCCTATTTTCACACCGAGACTCATTTTTGCTGAATAATGTTTGTGTCTCTTTGATTGTCCCCTTTTTGAGGTTTTGTCAATTACAAGGGTTTTTACCCATGATGCATGGCTCTGTGACTGTTGACTATGACTGCATTAAATGTACATCCTCCCTTCCATAGCCTGTATGGCATGCAAGATAATATGCCATAATGCATGTCAAAATACATAATTTTTCAGTTTTATTGATTTGAATGTTTTAATCATCTATTGTAAAAGGAGCTGAGGTAGTTCAATGGTCAGTGCCGCAGTCTCGTAATCCTGAGGCTGCAGGTCTGAGCCCAGGTGGCATCAGGAAAGGCGTCCATCATAAAGCAGTTGCCTGATCTTTCACGTACTTGCTTGTTGCGATGTCCCCTCAGAAGGGAGCGACCAAAAAAAAATGCATCATCTTTGATAAAAATATATATACCGGTATATATAATTCACTACCAAAATCTACTGTGTAATTTGTAATAAATGAGTAAAATCAGTAGTCACGTTTTGTTACCAACAGTTAGGTCATTTATTTACACTCGAACATTGATCAGTACATTTCGGCCAATCTTGGTACGTGTCAGATATTAAGTAGGTAAAATAATCACTGGATGTAAAGGAGGCAGAGGGAGAACCATGGAAACAGAGGCACCAGGTGGAAATAAAGATAAAATTATATTCTGAAAAGAAATGGGAATTAAAAGCTGTAAGGGTGATGATCGACAGAAGTACTTTTTTTTTTAACTGTAAGTCACATCTTTTAGCCTAAATTAGCAAGTCCTGCGACTTATAATCCGAAGCAACTAAAATAAGTTTTTTTTCTCCATATTTATAACCCAATTTTTGGCTGAGAGCTGACGATTTCATTCATTCTGACATGGAAAAAATTGAACACTACCATTTTCAGCTGCTAGAGGGCCCTCAAGGTAAAAGTGGCTATTAATGAGACACTTGACTTGCCATACAAAAACCACCTTCATCTCGCTCCGGAACTCCTGGAGCTTCATTTTGCCGCGCTGCCCAGGTGAAATGCAGCTTATTTGACCATGAAAATGCATCTATTAAGGAAAAGTTAAATTGAGACACACCTTTGCTATAATGTTGAGCAAACAAATAACTGTTTTTATGTGTTAATTTTATTAAATTCTTGTTAAAGTCCTCCCGTGCATGCTCCCGCTGCCGCCATTTGGCAGCCAATCCATTTTTGGCACAACAGCGGTCCGCGTTTCCAGGTTGTCAGCGGTGACGCGCAACAAATGCGATGCGTTAGCAGTGATGCATAATAGATGTGACTTACAAGCCGAAGCAATGTATTTGTTCTTTTCCACATTATTAGACATAATTGGACTGATGCGACTTATATGGGGATGCAACTTTTAAGGCAGAAAGTACAGTAGTCATTTTTGGGGAGGCAATCAAGTGGTAGATGACGTTAAAACAATCGCTGGTGCTAAGATCATATGTAAATGAGCTTTGCCGAGATATTCAAAACTCTGGAGAATTTCTACAAATGATCCTCTACTTTAGTTGTCAACATTACATTACATTAACCTGTAAATAATCATTTAATGATGTAGAAATTGTGTTAGAATTTTGAAAATTCAAATAAAAACTGTGAAAAATCCTGTATTTTGACAGCTATTATGACTTTATTGTTACCCTTTTTTCCATGACTAAATCCATGTTTTGGGGAACAGGTGGGATAGTCTAAATTTTGCATTAATCTTGTGTTAGTGTATTTGTTTTTCTATACATTTATTCAGTGTATTTAAATAAAAAACGATAAAATCCAGGTCCTGTAAAAAAACAAACAGCTTCTATTTCTCCTCTTCTTTGTTCAGCTCCTCTGTTTTGTGCTGATGCAGCTAAACTGTGACTGTAAATGCAGTAAGTTAAACTTTTGCAACCTTCCCTCATCTCATTCTCTCTAAACCAAATAAACTGCTGAAAAAGATCTTCCTCGGTGAAATGGATAAGACCAGAACCAGGCCTGGATCACTCAGTGGTGTGCAGTGCATCTTTATGTCCATCTTAAAGTGCCTGTGAAATCTAATTTTCATGATGAATTTAAATGCCTAATGGGGCAGATGAAATTAGTAATATATTGCAAAGAAAATGCATGCCACTGAGATGAACAGTTGAGATATTTGCATGTGCAGTAACAGGAAATGATGACAAAGGGGTGCACGAGAACAGAGCTTTACTACAATGGCTGACAGCACAGACAGTAGAGAAGCATCTGATGTTTCTTTAGATTACTGGTATTTAGAGTGACTATCAGAGAGAGATGAAGAAGAGTCAGAGTTCAGATAATATTGTTTCAATAAAATGTAGCCACTGAAATTTAGAAACTGAGATTCATTTTGAAATGTGACCGCGGCCATCAGAGTACTTATGATCAGCCATTAGGCTTATGGTCCTTTGTCATGTGAACAGCTAGTTTTGAATGTCAACAACAAGCTGGTCGATCCACTATGAAAAGGTGCTATTTATAAGACTGAGCTTATCATATATCATATATTATATATGAGCTCCTCAGTCTGATGAAGTATTTTGTATTAGAAGAAACATTTCAACAATTTTTATTTTTCACTTTTTGCATCCATCCAGAGGACTGGACTTAACTTTGTTAGATGACCAAACTTTACTTTAATGTACTCTAAACACAAGCCACATATTTTTATTATGATCCAGAAAATTCTCAATTATTTGTAGATTTTCAGTTTGACATCAGCTTAAAGAAAATGTTTTGTCTTTTAATTACCTAAAGAAATTAAACTGAGAGTGTGGTGTTGCTGATGTATATTGTTTGAATTTCTCTCTCTAGTGCTCTTTCACAGTAAAACTTCACGTTCCTAATTCACAACTAACATCCTCTGAGAATTGTGGTTATTTCAGCACAGTTTCCATCCAATTAGTTCGATAACAACTGTGCCATTTTATGTCAGTGTGTGTTTGAGGCCACTGAGCTTTAATTAGAAATCTAACAAAGTGAAAATCAATCTTAGGGTTGCATCTTTTTCACGTTTTTTCTGTGACTTTTAAATTAGCAGATATTCTCCTCTGCTGTGGTTACTGTTAATAAAACCAAATTACCCCAAAACAGATAATTTATTGAAAAACAGATGCTACAGCAAAAAGACAATGAAATTCTAAGTAACGTTTAAGTAATATTTATTTCAATCACCTCAGCACTTAAAGCTCTCAGTGGAACAAACATTAAAAAGTTTTTCATCTTCCTGTGGTTTTGAAAGCGTTGTGCTCTACTTTTGGTGTTTTTGTTCTCAGGTGTTCATGCTTTGTTGTGTCATTTGTGCCTTATCAAATTAATTTTAGCAACTTTTTATTATTTTCAAAGTGTGACGTCCAAAAGAAATAAAACACTTTTTTATATTAACGTGTTTTTGACTATCTATACCTTTTGTTGATGGTTACAGAGAAATGCAGTGAACAGATCAGCATTTAGTCATTACATTATTGCCACTTTTTCCTTTATTCAGTTCAATAAAGTACTCTTACTTTGTTCATGAGTTATATTCCTGCTTTTCCACTCATATTACCGTATTTTTTGGCCTATAAGTCACTTTTTTTTTTTTTGCATAATTTGCATGCCCTGCGACTTATAGGTCGAAGCGACGTATTTATGAATTTTTTCCCATATTTATAAACTCATTTTTGGCAGAGACATGACCATTTTCATTTATTCTGACTGAAAAAAAAAATATTGAACAGTACCATGTTCAGCCACTAAATGGCAGAAGAGTAGTAGTAATATTAGTAGTAGTGTGGCATGCCGTTGTATAATGTAATAGGTAAACGTGGCTATAATGACAAATTCAAAAAAGTTCAATACAAAAATAACGACTTGATTTATTAGATTATACTTTACTTTATACTTTATTGTTTTTGTCGTGAACTTTTTTGGATTTACCATGTCCTAGATGACTGGGAGTCTTCACCAGCTATTAATGACGCAATCTGCTTGCCATAATACTCCCACCTTCGTTCTGCTCGCTGCTTGGAGCAAGTCAAACCAGCTGCACCTCCCAGGCGAAATGCAGCTAATTTGGCATTTATTTAGTAAAAGTTAAACTGAGACCCACCTTTGCTATAATTTCGAGCAAACGAATAATTGCTTTAGGTGCTTTTCTTATTAAATTTCGAAGAAACGAGCAGCATTCGTTCTTCCTTTTTTTCCTCCCTCTGCGTGCTACCGGAGCACCGAGGCAGCAAATACAGCTGATTTGACCATTAAAGTCCTTTTAATGCAAATGTTAGACTGAGACACACCTTTACTATAATTTCGAGCAAAAAAAATAGTTTTTCGGTGTTTATCTTGTTAAATTCTGAAGAAATCTGGAGACTCGTTCCTCTGTGCGTGCCCGCCTCGTCTACGAATTGAGTTTTGATATACAGATTATTTGACCGTCAAAGTGCATTTATTAAGCTTTGTAAGCAAAAGGTAGAGTGAGACACAACTTTACTATATTTTCGAGCAAACAAATCATTGTTTGTAGTGTTAATCTTGTTAAGTTCTTGTTAAACGCACTCTCCTGCGGCCGCCGGATGACTGCCAATCGATTTTTGCCACAACACAGGCCCACATTTCCCAGTTCGGCCCACATTTGCCATTTCGGCCCACATTTCCCGGTTTGGCCCATATTTCCCGGTTCGGCCCACATTTACAGGTTGTCAGTGGTGACGCGTTACAAACGTGACACGTCAGCGGTGACGCATAATAGATGCGATGTATAAGGCGAAGCGACATATTTATGGATTTTTCTACTTTTTTAGACATATGATGCAACTTATAGGGAGGTGCGATGGGTACGGCGAAAAATACGGTACCTTATTTTTCAGACTATAAGGCGAAATATCCATGAACGGATCTGTTTTCATACATAAGGTGTACCGGTTTATAAGGTCCATTAAGCAAAACAAAACAGTCAGTTAAGTCAAACTTTATTCAACTCATTCACAATAACCACATAAAATTAGTTCAAGGTCAGTAAGCACAACCAGAATTTTTACATAAGGCCCACCGGAAAAGACACAATGTCGATTTTTGAGAACATTAAAGGATTTTAAGGGCACCTTATAGTCTGAAAAATACTGTACTATTTGTTGCCGAGTTCAAATGATTCACACATACATTGCATCTCCATGTACAATGATACACTCACCCAGTTCATTTATATTTTTTACTTATAATCTTCGAAAACAGAGCGTCCCTTAGTTTCCCCTAAATTGATTATTTTTTCTGCTGATAAAAAATAAATTACAAATGCATGCTAGTGGTTGCATCTGTATCTCTTGATGTTTCTGATGTGAGCCCTTCAGGTGTGTGTGTGAGCATGTGCTAAAACTGTTGATTCTTTCATGAGCTGTAAAACCGATGAACACATTTTCCCAGTTGACATGTTTGTATATTTGCAAACATTAAACTTGCTGTTTTCGCCAACATTTTATTATAGATTGGTGGAAGCATAAATATACCTCAACAGTGACTCAGATCCAAATACTGAACATGTTCTAACTCAGTCAGTGCTTACTCCAGAAATGACCTTATTCTTCTTAGGATAATTGAATATCAATATTTTGTCACAAAAATATTGGTGAACATAGCTGACACTAAAGTGTCAGTCATAAAATTGTCTTTTTAAATTAAACCCATTTATAAAATGATGTTATATTATCTGACAGAGAAGCCACATGGATTTAGCATGTTTTTTTCTACATGTGACCAAATGTAGAAAACTGCCTGACCGTTGTGAACTTATTAAAAATGTTTTAAAGCCACTTGCTTCCCACATACAAAACACATTCCACGTGTCTCACGTGCTAATTTAATAAGTTTGCATCAGTGGAATTTAGAATTTTTGATAAAGTGTTTTTTATCTGTTTTACACATCACGTTATTCATCCCCCCAACCAGCAAAAGGTAAAAAGTGGGCAGTATTGTTTGTGTGTGTATGGGGTGTGTGTGTGTGTGTGTGTGTGGGGGGGGGGGGGGGTGTCTGTCTATTTGTTGTTTCAGCAACATATATAATTACCAGAGGATGGATTTTATTGAAACTCTCCAAAAGCAATCAGTAAATGTGCAATCTGCAACTCATTTACTTATGCAGTCAACCCATTACAAGATGGCTGCCGCAGCTAACAGCTTTGCAAGTTCTTGCAATATACTTCCTGCAAAGTTCTACAGGGCTTGATTCTTGGACCCCTTCTGTTTTCATTGTATCTGCTCCCTTTGGGGTCTATCGTGAGGAAACATGGTCTTTCTTTTGTTGTTATCCTGATGTTATCCAGATTTATCTTTGTGCAAAATCCACCCTCTGTTAAACTGTCTTGATGACATTAAGGCTTGGATGGCTTCAAATTATTTAAGTTGTAACAATCAGAAATCTGAAGTTATTGTGTTTAGCCCTAACTCTAATGTCTCTGTTCCTGTAAACCTCAACTCTCTTGAGCCATATATTAAGCAGTCCGTCATAAATCTTGGGATGGTTTTAGACTCTGATTGTAGTGTAATAAACAAATTAACTTTGTTCTGCAGAAAAGTTTCTTTCAGTTAAGGTAGATAGCTAAGCTTAAGTCAGTGTTGACCAGGTCTGACCTTGAAAATAAGTTCATGCCTTCATTACAACCCGACTTGATTGCTGATGCGCTTCATGTTGGGGTCAATCAGGTCTCTCTTTCACATCGTCAGCTCATTCAAAATGCCGCAGCTCGGCTCTTAACAGGAATTCTTAGGTTTGAACATATTTCACCAGTTTTATCTTCCCTTCACTGGCTCCCTATACGTATAAAAATAGATTTAAAAATGCTCCTGTTGACCTTTAAGTGCCTAAATGGCCTTGCACCCCTTATCTTTATTATATGTGTTAGTGCACAGCACTTTGGCCAACGATGTTGTTTTAAAGTGCTTTATAAATAAAGTTGTATTGTATTGTATTATCTCTCTGAGCTACTTCAACCATTTTTTCCTTCTTGAATGCTGAGATCATCTGACCAGCTGTTTTTGGTTGTACTAAAAACCAGGTTGAAGCTCAGAGGAGATCGGGCTTTTTCAGTCACGGGCCCAAAATTTTGGAACAATCTGTCACCTAACATTAGTCAGGCCACTTCACTTCCTGTTTATAAATCTCTTTTAAAAACACATCTGTTTTCACTGACTTTTAACCCAGTGTGATTTAATTTAGAATTTTGTTTTACTTTTGATGCTGTTCATTTTTTTTTTTCCCATTAAATTACTGCCATTGATTTTTATTGTTAAGCACTTGGTAACAGCTGCCGTAATTTTTTTTTTTTTTCATTCAACCTTTGTTTAGACAGGTTAATCCCATTGAGCCTTGGGGACTCATTTACAAGAGACCTGAAAACCTAAATGTCCTTTATAAATACATTTGACTTGATTTAAATTTTGCTTGAGATTCCACATGTTGTTTTGTCATATGCAACATGTACATGTATGCGTTTCAAAATTCAGTCAAAACTGCTTTAACCCCATCATTTCTTAACATGAGATAATCTCAGTTCAACTCTGTGACATGAAAGGTGGTGGCACAACGCATGCCTTGTGCTGGTTTCCAGAATAAAACACAGCTGACACATTCCTTCTTGGCTCTGGGGCTCAGTGACGAGCAAAATGAAGCCGTCTGATTTTAACCACTTCTGATACTGGTGAGAGGTTCCTGTAAATGTCCCTGTTTGTTGCCTTTTCTTACCATTTGACATTGAGGGCATGTCGAACAGTAAAGTACTCATTTAACCTCTTGTGTTGTGTTTCAGTGAGTGGTCATGTCAATGACCATGATCAATACTGGAGAACACTTTCAACTGTTGCTTTATCTTTTAGTTTCCTTGAGAGTGACGAATGGCAGATTTTATCCAGTTTGACAATTGCTGACCAAGCCTGAGCTATTCTGACTCCTCGTTCCTTCTCAATGGAGGAAAGCCATGCTCCAAGATATCTGAAATCATTCACCTGTTTGATCAGGTCTCCTGTGATCGCTCTCAGTTTCCCAGAAGTATTGTGCATCATTACTTCTGTCTTGCTGGCATCCATTTGTAGCCCAATATATGGATATGATTTGTGAAATACCAGTGAGAACGTACATAAATGTCTAGAATAACTATGATTAAGCCTTTTAGCAGCTGGATATGTAAATTAGGAGCAGTTTAATAACAAGTTTACATACTCAACAAAAATATTATAACTGAATGGTGTTTACAGCTTATTTCTGCTGCCATAAAACATGAGCTACTGCAGCTTTCACCATCACAGAATCAGTTCTGCATAAAAGCCTGCAGACTGAATTCATGGGGATGTTTTCCGCCTCTTCTTTCTGCTCGTCTTAACATGAACTGTACAACGCACAGACAAGCACATTCTTGTGGCATATCACATCATGCTGTGATCATTAGTTTCCCACTGTGTGCATCCATGTTATACTCTAATTATGACCTAACTTTAATAGATGCATGCACTGCTTCACTGAACCACAACACCACAATATTCAAATAACACATACATAACAGGAGCTGGTTATTATTTGTCCTGTAGTGATTAAAGGCTGAGACTGACAACTGAGATCTTTGTTCACTACCACTAATGTCAATAAGTCATAAATTTTTCCCTTTTACATATAACATTTTTCAATTTCACTTTAATCCTTGAAAAGACCACTGTAAGCCAGATCTACAGTAATCAAAATGTACATATAGATTTATCAGTCCAGAAGTCAGAATTTACTGGTTCTGTCCTCTCAGCTGAAAGCATCTTCTTTGATATTTTTTTTCTTCCTCATCCTGTTTTTGACACTAATTTCAAAGATCTTGGAGCATTTCTAATGAGAAGAAGGAAAGTGAGAAAACAGTATGTGCTTGTATGAGTTCTCCTAAAAGAAACACACTTGAAACATGTTTGTGATGGTTGTTAAAAGTTGTGCAGCCCAGCTGTATTCGTCACCCTTCGAGTGCCTTTAATGAACACTTCATTAGTTGGAAACCTCATTAGCTGTCTAACGACATGAAGCGGATGATCCAGGATGGAAGAAGAGAGGGCTTTGTTGTGCGTCAGTTGTTAAAGGTAGACAGGCGGGCTATGTTCTGTGGTGCCTTTTCACGATTTACTACTTACAGGTGTGCAGTAACTCATCAGCTTCAAAGCAGCAGCATCCACTCAAAAATCCACTCCTAACCTAAAATAAACCCTTTTTAAATTAAAGCATATTGCCTGAGGAAGTGTTTTAACCATCCTGTTTTATGCATTTCCTTGATTTCTCTATGCATAATAATTGGACGTGACAAAACGTACTGTAGCTAAATATTGCGATTTTCTCCTTGTGCTTTGCAGATTTGTGACAAAGAATGGCACTACTATGTGATTAACGTGGAGTTTCCTGCGGTGACGCTCTTTGTGGATGGTGTGACCTACGAGCCCTACCTGGTGACAGATGATTGGCCGATCCATTCCTCAAAGATTGATACACAGCTGACTGTGGGTGCCTGCTGGCAAGGTCAGTGCATGAGCGAGTGCAGGTTTGTTTATCTGAAAGGAGTCGAACGTTTAAAACAAGCTGGAGTCCATCAGGAAGCTGCTGCTACACGGTGTTGTAGGGATCGCTGACAGCTGCAATCTGACCTGGTGGTTTTATATGGAGCAGTGCAGATATTTTCATATGAATCCATGTTTTCATCCCGTCTAAACATGGTGACAATACAATATGTGGGTGGTAAATGGAAAAATTGCATTGATAATCAGCTGCAGCACCCATGAGATGCTGAAAATCACATTTGAATCACAAACGGAGAGGCAAAAGTGAGAAAGCAGGAGAGTTTCTGTTAAAATGAATAAAGGGATTAAGATTTCGTCCCCCGGAGCAGTGAGTGTTTCCTTTCTGAAGCAGAGTAGATATCAACAGGAAAGTCTGCATGTCGTTTCCAAATGAGAGCAGGTCATTACTGCAGAGGAATAAACGCTGCTGTGTTTATTACTTGAATAATTTCTCAAAAGTGCTTCGTGGGACAGAACGACGCCATGGAGATCCGTTCAGCAGCTTGTCTAAATCACAGTCATGACACTCGTGAACATCGGCTAACGCTTTCCATCCTGATGGCGTTTCGGTCGGTGCGCAAATTTTCCTTCATTCTGTGCCTGATTGCAATTTTCTGTCTGTCGTCATCATTTCTTCTCCTTGCCTCATACAGCCTCCTCGTGCTGCCTCCTTCTATGAATCTGTGATTGGGAGAGAAAGCCCTGAAGGAAGGATTAGCAGGAGTGAATGGAGGACAAGTTTGCCAGCTATTACATCCCAATGAAGCCGCTTTAAGCTTCACTAAGCCGCAACTGATAACTTTGCAGGCCATTAGCGAGCAAGATTGCCTTTCAGAGTCTCTCATTTCTCCATCCTCTTTTCCTCACAATCAACAACATAACGAAGAGACATGGAAGATAAACGGCATTCAGACTGTACTTTCACTGCCCTGAGAACAAAAAGAAGATGTCTGTTGTTGTCGTACAAATTTAACAAGAAAACGGTTTGAATGTGGTTTTAGGCGCTTTTCTCTGGCATTAGGGTTTTATGGCGTTTGAATAGCAAATGGTGTTTGTCATTTCATTTTATTTGTTTGAAAGGGCAGTAGGTGGGAAATTGTAAAGATGCTTTTATAGTGTTTACATAATTAAGTAAAGAAGATGCATAAAAAGAGCATGGATTGACTTCTGGTAAGAGATGAAAAGCATCAATTAAACTAAAAAAAAGCACAATATGCTTTTCTTTAAGGAAATGTATCGCACTGGAAAAAGCAGCCAGTGAAGTGCTGTAAACATCAGTTTAGTTCATTAAGACACCCCAGATCAGTTCAAATCTGGTTAATTACAAATTCACTCTGGTTATAATCTAATCCAGTACATGCAAATTCATCCCATTAATAAATGTCTGTTTATAAAAAGGTGTCCAACAAAAAAAAAAACAATATGTTACATTTATTATTCACTTTGATTCATTGTCCTCAGAGTTTCTAAACATGTGCTGCAGCATTTTGGATCAGCTGGAGGCTTTTCTGAGAAAATTTGGGTCATCCTAATAATGAATTATTATAGTCCAGTCTAGAAGTGAGGAAAAAAATGTATGAACTAGTTTTTATAAATAGCTATGAGAAAGAATGTGCCTTATTTTGGCAAAATTGTGCAGGTGAAAGAATAAAGTCCTAGATACTTAGCTTAACACCCCATGTCATATTTGCACATTTGCCATTCACTTCTACAATATGAAGATATGTGGCTGTAAGAAACTTACACACGGCCTCACCACGTCACATGTCTGATATTGCAGCACCAGTTGCATGATCTGCAGGATGCCAGGTTGTCACATATGTGTTTATAAATTCAGTGGCCTGGACACAGCAACTTAAAACCTCGCATAAAGACATGGGAATTTTACTGGTTCCATTCCAGCACATTGAAACAATGCTTCATTTCTCATGCACAGTGGCTCAGTTCTATACAGTTATTTAATTATATCTACATGCATTTCGTATGTGATGGAGTAAACGAAAAATGTGAAAAACGATTTGTTGTTTATTTTATGAAGATACTCTAAAATGGTATGGACAAATTTGTTGGTACCCTGAGACAGACTATTAATTAATATCACAGGTGCCTTAAAGCTTTCATTAGTATTAAGCCGGTTTAAAGAGAACAAACAGGCTGCTGGGTAGTTTAGTACCATTGTGTGCAGCACAATCAGCACGGAGAAGAGAAATCATAGGGGAGAACTGCCTGAGATTAAAAAAATGATTATAGATATCCATGTTAAAGGTAAAGACTACACGACTATCTCCAAGTAGCTTCATGTTCCTGTGACCACAGCTGCCAATAATATTAAAATGTATAAAGTTCATGGGACTGTTAACCTCCAAGGATGTGGACGCAAGAAGACATGCAAACCCAGGTTAATCCGATGGATAATGTGTATGGTAGAAAAATAGCAAAACCATCCAAATCTATTCCAGCTGAACTCCAAAAACACTTTGGTTGTTCCACGTGTCACAATTTGAATCATAGCAGGCACCACTGAAGAAGATTCAGTTCCAGTATTGACAGAAAAACACAAAAATACTGACAAGAGTTCAACGAAATGCATTTTTAAGAGCCCCAAAGTTTCAGGGACTGATGAGACAAAACTGGAGCTTTTGGGCCCGTCACATCAGTTGTAGTTATTGTGTGGAAGATAACAAATGTGTTCACATCTGTATACCTCACATGTGGGTTTTAATGAGTTTTACATGCCTGTTTGATGCATAACTGATTTGCATGACTGCATTTTGCTGATAGACATTTAAGGTGCTCAGATGCAAACATGTAAAAAAAAAAAAAACATATATTAGTAAGTCATTAAACACATATATAGATATAGTGTCGAAGAGGATGTAAGGTTTACAGATGTGAACAAATTTAACAATATAGTTTTTTGTGAGAGTAT
>NC_056506.1:36677754-36705181 GCF_014905685.2 Nematolebias whitei
ATATATATATATATATATATATATATATATATATATATATTCACTATGCTGGGAGCAATATAAGTTATTGAGTATCGGAAGAATAATGATTTTTAGGAGATCATTGTTATACTTCATCATGATTTTGCATTTGCATAGTTTGTCTCAGTATTATAAGAATATGAATCATTTTATTGTTGTTTGTTTTATTTTTGTATTTGCAGTAACCTTTGATTATTAACTACAAATATTTAATCATTGCAGTGGATGTTTGTGCCTGATAAAATTATATTTGCTTAAGTCGTTCTTAAAGTGTTGCTTCCACAAGAATACAACTTGATCTGTGACCAACAAAATCTGAAAAGGCCATCCTGGCACTTAAATCAAATCTTGTGCAAAATTTAAATTTATTTAAAAAAATTATCTTAAGATATTTATGAAGATGAAGAAAACAACCTAATCATCAGCACCTGTGTAAATGAATAACTATACTTTTGAAATAATATATATGGTAATTCAAACCTCCTTTCAACTTGTCATGAAATAAAACCCACTGAGAGGCAGCAGATATTGTTACTCAGAAATGTGCATTTTGCAACAATTGGTTTAATAAGAGCATCAACAAAACTCTGTCCCAAGACACTGGTCATTTGTTGAAAGTTTAGAACCTTTAAAATATTCATACACAGACTTGTTGGCCTAAAACATTGAATGATATCTCAGTGTGTGTTTGTGCACGAGGTGTTAATGAAACTCTTAGCAAGTGAAAAAAGAAGTTTTTCTTCCATTTTCTAAAATGAAAGCAACATTGAGCTCAAATGGACATGAAAATTACAAGGTCTTTAGCTACAGAAATGAAACGGCATCATTCACAAAGCAAATATCCAAACTTTACACAACACAGGCTTTAAATATGTTTCCATCTGGAGAGTCTTTTTATTTCTTTAAAACTGATTGTTTAAAATAACCCTGAGACTCACTGATTTGTGTAAGAATAAAAATGACTAACTCAGTGTTTGAATTGTCGCCAATAATTCTGTGTACAAAATATGCTTATTAACATGTAATGCTCCGAGTGTTTTAAGTTTCAGTTTATTTTTACATAGATCTGTAAAAGCACAAGTGTATGTCTAGACATGCTGATCTTCTGTTTATTAAGACGCAGAGGTTTTTTTTAATGAAACCCTTTCAACAATGCACTTTGTGAAAGAAATGGGGGGGGGGGGAGAGTCAAATATTACAGTAAATGCAATAAATATTTATGCATGGTGGCGAGACAGACAGATGATGAGAAAGAAAATTAGGGCTTTTTCCGTTCTTCATTTGTAATGCACAGTACTCATCACGTCTCATGTCAGTGAACAAACAAGAAAAATAACAAAAATCCACTTAAAATAGGAAATATGAACTTTCTGGCTGCAGACTGACATTTGGTAGAAAAAATAAAAATTCCAGCGTGGACTTAAATAAGATCTGAGATATTTGTTTATGAACAAAGTTCCAATAACTCAGAGGATGTGTAAATGATTAATCATCCATCCATTATCTTTACACGCTTCTTCCTTTTTGGGTCATGATGGTCACTGGAGCCCACGTCCAGCAGTCTGTGAGAGGCGGGGGACACCCTGGACTGGTCTCAAGTCCATCACAGGGACACATAGAGACAAATGAGACAAACAACCATTCACACTCTCACTCACACGTAGGGACAATTTAAAGTTACCAATCAGCCGCTAGCGGCAGTGCCAGCTGCTAACGCTGCTAACAAACCTGCTAATGCTGCTAACAAGACCTGCTAATGCTGCTAACAAGACCCTCCATCTAACTGCATGGACGGAACTCTACGGACCGGTTTGGTTCCACAGGGAAATCTCGGATGTTCACTGTCTGCCGTATCCGGTTCTGGAGGACAGTCTGTGAGGGCAGCTGCTGTGGTCATAATTACCATCAAGCTGCTAGCAGGACCTGCTAACGTTGCTAACAAGACCACGCCGCTAACAGAACGGAACCATGCTGCTGAAAGAACCTAACTGCTAACCCAAACCACACTGTAAATTTATTTCTTTTTCAGTTTTGGTGCCTTGTGTTTTTTTGTTTTTTTTTTTGTATTTTTGCTGCAAACTTTGGTATTTCTTGTTGGGGTTTTTTGACGAGTCAAGACAGTTCTTCTCGTCCTTAGCATTTCATTGCATTGTTGACCTTGTGTTGATTTTTACATATATGACAAATAAACCAAACCTGAAGCCTAACATGCATGTTTTTGTTCTGTGGGAGGAAACCAGAGTACCCGGAGAAAATCCACGTGTGCACGAAGAGAGCTTGTTTTGCGATTTATTTTCAGCTAAAAGATGGCAAACGTACTGTAAAGAGAACATGTAGCCCTTACGAGGTGGCTGAGTGGTTTAAAAGAAGGAACAGTGATTTTTTGTTTCCTGATGAGGAAAGGGTTAAAAAAGGTTTAACATCTGAAAGTAAGGAAATTTTTCTCTTTTTGTTTTTTTCTCAGCTGCGTGTGATGCTGGGGGGAGAGCATGCATGTTGCTGTGTTCTTACTGTTTATTCATAACTTCCTGTATTTTAATCATGCTGACATTAAATTGGATCCTGTAGTTCTTAACTTCATTAGAGCCCTCACTGATGACTGTGTTGAAGCATTCAGGAGTTACAGCCTGTTGGTGTCCAATTGTGTGGACATGTTGGACTCCATTTGGACACTTAGAAAAACACATGGACATACTCTCATAAAAATATGTCCAGAATAATCCATTTTGGTGCTATTGTTAGAATTTGAACTGGTAATAGGTAAGACTTGATGCTGCAGCCTCATATAGTTTTCCAGTCCATAACTCCATCCTTCCATATATAACAACATAAATAATTAAAACATTTTAGGTGAGAAAAATATCTATGATTTTTGTGTGTTTCAACTTCAACAACTACATTCTAGTTACAGTTACAATATGACTGCCGAAGTTAAAAACTCAGAGTGTTACCTCTACAGAGAGACCAAGCTGTTGAATTTACTCCAAAGAGTTCAAGAACAGCATTTCATTTAATGTAGGTAATTTTTTTTTAGGCGATTGGGGTATTATGGAGTGAACTTTAAAGGGGTTACGAGGTTATAAAAATGTTTTTTAGAGAACTGTAGACAACAGAAGTGTAACAGACCCTCGTTTTGCTGTTACCCTTGTTTGTTTTGGACCTGTGCTGAGGTGACCCCGTTTTTGGAATATGTTAAAAAAAAAACTGTTCTTGTTTTTGGAGAAGCTGTTCTTCAGCATGCTGGAAGCTGTGTTTCTGTGACATCTCCTCTTTCAGCTCTACTTGTGTGCACTCTGACAGAGCTGAGAGGGAAAAAACGCCTCCAGCTACATGCAGGTTCGCACGTTCATGATAAAACATCTACTTTCTGTCTGCAATTCCCTGGACAGAACAGTCTTACTCCAGGAGAAACTTCAGTTTGGACTGAATAAGGGAGAAACTTTAAATAACAAAACTGTTGAGCTATGTTTAATATGTGTTAAAGAAGTTATATTCTCCAATGGGGGAGAAACTTAAATTAGAATTGAAGCATCAATGTGGTGCTTGATATTATTAAATAATGGATTGCTTTGTGTTTAGTCGTGATTCATCCTATTTCTTTATCAATTCAAGACCTGCAAAAAAGATTTAGTTACGATTGAAATGTCCTATTTCAGAATGAGTTATAGAAGCTTTCACTGCTCTCTAGTCACAAGGTTTGCTTGCGATTGCTCAGTGTATAAAGAAGTGACCGTCAACAGGTCACTCCAGGAGAGTGCTTCAACATTCAGTTTCACTTTGTAAAATTGCATTTATCTCTGATTGTTATATAAGCAAAACACTTTAGGTCAAGCACGCAACAATTTCTGTCAAACTTGCAAATAAAATGAATTGTAAATTTGAGAGGAAGAACTGACCTGTTCCTTTAAAAGCTGGGACCATATTAAACTTTATAACTGGACTACAAGTTCTAATGTTTCTGTGATACCACCTCATCATCGTTCTGCTGCTTCTCTGACATGTACAATGTGATTATGAATTTTTCATGCAAACAGTTCCCTGCTTTTTGCCATAGCTAACAGATTTGTCTGTTCTCGGTCATATGTTAATTTAAACAGTGTTTTTAATCACATTCAAACTGTTTTTTTACCTCATGCCTCAAAGTGTGAAAACATGTTTCTTTTAACTACGGAAACAAGCAACTAACAACAACAAAAACAATCTAGAGAAAATGCATTTCCTGTGAAAATGCAGTGTGAATGCTTCTTGCAGAACTTGAGAAACAGCTGAAATAAGCTAAAAAATAAAAAAAAACATGATGAAATGTAGTTGAACTGAATGAACAAGCCTAAATTAGCAGAAGAAAGCAGAACACATTTGCTGAATTAGGTTTAAATAAGCAGAAATTAGCACAAAAATTAGGAAATTAGCTTAAAAAAATGCTGAAATTAGCACCAAAAAAATGACTGAAAATTAGCTGAAAGGCAAAAAGAAGCTTACCAACAAACTACCAGAAGAAAGTGGAAACAGTGGCAATGAGCTCAAAAATGTGTAAATTGCTGAAGAGCTAAAATTAGCATAAAACAGCTATAGTAGCTGAAATAGCAGAAAAAGCTAAAACTAACATAATTAAGCTGAAAGGAGCATAACAAGCTGAAATTGTCTGAAAGAAGTTAATTGGGCTGAAAGAAGCAGAAATTACTACAAAAAAAATCTTGAATTTATCTGAAAACAGCTAAAATTAGCTAGAAAATGCTAAGGTAGCTGAACAGATAGAACAAGCTTAACCCTCCTGCTGCCCTTGGGTCAAAATGACTCAAGACCTC
This sequence comes from Nematolebias whitei, assembly GCF_014905685.2. Classification (NCBI taxonomy): domain Eukaryota; kingdom Metazoa; phylum Chordata; class Actinopteri; order Cyprinodontiformes; family Rivulidae; genus Nematolebias; species Nematolebias whitei. Next base: position 36,682,581 of record NC_056506.1, read on the forward strand.
AGGTTTAAAACTAAGGCCTCGTGGATCATTTTGACCCAAGGGTAGCAGGAGGGTTAAATGAGCAGCAGATAGCAGAAAGAACACATTTGCCCAATTAGGCTGAAAAAAGCAGAAATGAGAACAAAAAAGTGGAAATTAGCAACAACAACAAAAAAAAAACAGACAAAATCTAGCTAATAAAATCAGAAAGTTTAAATTTCCAGATGAAGTGGAGAGAGCACATTTTTGCTGAATTAGGCAGAAAAAAGTTTAAATAAGTGCAAAAAAAATGTGGAATTAGCTGAAAAAGCTAAAATTAGGATAAAACAGCTAAATAGTAGCTGAAATAGCAGAAAAAGCTGAAACTTGCAGAAATAAGCTGAAAGGAGCGTGACAAGTTGAAATTAGCATAAAGAAGTTGGAAGAAGCACAAAAATGTTGTAGTTAGCAGCAAGAATCACAAAACAGCTGAAAGTAGCTGAAAAAAGTTTAAATTTGTACAAGGAAGCTGAAAGAAGGTGAATCAGAACAAAACATGAAAGGAGCAGGAAAAGGCTGTAAACGGATCTAAAGATCTGAAGGATGTAAAATGAGCTCAATTTATTTTCTGAGAAACAAAAATGGCAGAAAAAGCTAAATATTTCAAAAAGCTAAAGTCATAGCAGGATTGTCCTGAAAGAGCTGAACCTTTGTTGAGATAGCACAAAGATTGTGGAATGAGAAAGATGCAGAAAAACAGACGGGAAGAAAAATGGCTCACAATAGTGAGAATGCTTCATAAACATTCACACAATTATATCTTGCGTTCATACCGTTTGCATTTTTTAAGCTAAAATGCTTTTTTGCTTCACTTTTTACTTTGTCTCTCCCAACTTCGGTTCATGTCTTCTTCTCTTTCCTTTCTCTGCTCCTCTCCAACCCCACCCCCCATGTCTTCTCTTTTCCCCACTAGGCGGAGTGGTAGCAACCTTGAGGTTCACACAGTATTTTCACGGCAGCCTTTCAGGTTTGACGATCCGACCTGGCCGCATTGAAACCCAGAAGGTTATCTCTTGCTTGCAGGCCTGCAAAGAAGGCCTTGATATAAACTCCCTTGAAAGCCTTGCAAAGGACATAAAGGTGCGTGAAAATATGAAGACAGTTACACTTCACTACACACTTTAGCCTTTAATAATAAATCCTATTACGTTGACGTTTAAGCAATGAAGGTTAATGTTTTTGTCTGAACATGGCATACATTGGTCCTCTGTTCTTTTCTGTGAAATTTAAAGAAATTCAGCAAACTTGTGAGGCAAGACTCAATTTTTGTCCTTGAGTTGCAGCGTTTACACTCTAAAGTTTCCTTTCCGAACAAGATGTGCGTGTTCACGTGTGTGTGTTCAGTTTCACTTTAACCCAGCACAGTCGGTGCTGGTGGTGGAGGGAGAAGATGTAGACAGCATCAATACAGCCATGACGAAGGTCTCCTACATCAACTCTCGACAGTTCCCCACACCGGGCCTCAGGCGGCTGCACATCACTGCTGCTGTACAGTAAGTGCACACAGGAGCCATTTTTAAATACAGACCTGGCATTCCTTGAAATAATTCACATCACCTGTCACTTTTTATAACAGAGTTTCAGACTAAGATCATCTTATAATGAGAATTGATGAAGTTGGTCAAACACTGAAAATAAAGTTGTGAGACGTTACGCACAGAATATGTGTTAGGAATGACTCTCAGCTACTACCTCGTTCAGTTTTTGTTTGATATCTGTTAAACTGACTGTTACCTCTGATTTTTGTGTCGGCTGATGTTGATTATTCGTGGCAGTCATATTGAATTGGTTGGTTCCGAAGAATATTTAATTGTAGATATTTGTAGATTCAAAGATTACTTAATAAAAGTTTCATAAAAATGTATCCAGTAAGAAATATTTTGCTAACAGACAGGTGCAGTTGACTCCAACAGGTAATGCCCAAGTTTTACACACGGTATATCGATGTCCCCTTTTGCTGAGGGATTTGAATAGTGACTAGTTTTCCAGATGCGATGAGTTTTTCTGGACTGAATTGAGCAGGGAATGAATTAAACCGTCAAGATATTCAAGTGTACATCTGCGTATAAGAATAGAGGAACTTTATTTTATTTTTATTGTTTCGCTCGGCCCAGGCAGAGCAGAGTGATAGATCCTGGTGAGTGGAGGGAGCTATTTTATCCACAACCAGAATCAAGGGCGGAGCCAGGGGGTGGTCAGTGGTGGCCTTGGCCACCAAAGTTTAGTCGTCTGCCACCAATCATTTGAAGAAACTAGACTTTTATTCAGTATAAAACTAGACAGCATAGTTTTCTCAAATAAGTTTACATACACCATACTGGTATGTATGGCGGTGGCCATCTTGGGTTTTGACATAGCAACCCAATTTTTTTTTTTTTAATTTTAACACATTGGCGTAGCCACACAACAAAATGGAAGTTGGTACCACTTTTATTTTTCAGGTTATTGCACTTGCAACATGTACATACGGACAGATGGACGTACAGAGGGTATTTACAATTTCCCCTTTTTGCTCTACGATGGGAGACAAAAACCGATTTCGCAAGATCAGTAAGCACTGAAAGTATAAGTAGGGGATCAGTCTACTTACTACCACAATAAAGTTTCACTTGTTATGTCTATAACTGCCTGAGTTATGGTCATTCTAGTGTAGGTTAAGGTCAATTACCTCTGGTGGCCATCTTGAATTGGATAAACTCCAAAGGTTTATCAGTTAAATGACATCTTAAAGATTACTTGGTGAAAGCTTCATTAAAATTTTTTCAATGATTTATGAGATATTTTATGGTACAGATAAATGAACACACAGACACGAGCAAAAAAAATAAAACATTGTCACTCCACCATAACCAGACAATCATTATAGTAATAATATGAAACGTACTTTGAATTTCTAAAGAGCACGTATAGTCATTCATCTTTCTTACCATTATTTTCTTTACAGCTTTTGAATATTTAGGAGTTCTGCAGTTTGACACAAGTTTATAGACTGCTGAAATGAAAAGCCTCATGTTTGATAAAGGCTTTTCTTGCTTTTCTCGAGTGTCACAATGAAAAAGTTGCCTGAAGCCTGGTTCTTAGGTAGATATGAGTGCAGCCAACAAAGGATGAGCTCCTGCCTCAAACTCAGAGCAGCCTTGGCCATTTGACTTTAAACACATTAGAATTGTAACAGAAAGGTGCTGCTGCGATGGTCATAACCAAAAGGAACTAGCAACTATTCTTTAAACATTAAATCATTTAAGTTTGTCTTTGTAAATATAAAAAATACTGTTTAATCATAACCTTATATGTAAACATCTATTATGCGCAATAAATGTGTGCTTCCAGTTGTATTTAATGCAAGCAGGATTCAGAGAAATCGGGATCAAAGTAGATTTAATAAAAGAAAAAAACAAAAGCTGATGTGCAGCAAGCTTACATCAGGGAAGACACGGAGGGAGACAGAACCAGAACGCCTTTCAGGACGATGCCCAGACAGAGAAGAACACAGAGACTCAGATTTATATACACACACGTTAATGACAGACAATGACAAACACCTGAGGACAAAACACTCAGGAACAGGTGGGAGTGACAGGAGCTAGGATAGACTGTAAGAGGGAGACACACTAGGGAACACAAATCCTCACAGTATATTCCTGCATCTGCGCGTTTGCCTGTTAGCAAACTAAATCAAGATGGCTGCAACATCTAATCCACCTCAGCAAACACACAAATGGCTGACTCAGCCAATCTTACAGATATTTAGCTAAAAATTGCTTTGATAGAAGCTGAGAGTCATTCACAACTCATGCACAGAAGATCAGTCATTAGGTTGATGGTCCTCCTTTGTCATGTGAACAGCTAGTTTTGGCTGTCAGCAGCAAACTGGTTGATCCACGATGAGAAGGTGCTAATAAGACTGAGTTTAGTGCAGCTCCTCAGACTGACAAAGTATTTTGGATATTGTACCTTATCACTGCATTATAAGTATCTACAACTAATATTATATCCTAAAAAATATAGGTTTACAAATGCTTATTGTGCTGACAAGGTTTGAAATGTTTAATATAACAACTCTAGATGAAATATGAAGGTGAACAGATTTGGCTAATTATTTGGCAAGAAGCTGGTCAGTTTTGTCTCTCTGTCACCCTTAATGCATAATAAACAGTTATTAATGATTTGTACAGTGTTTATAGAGGAATTAATAATGTATCTATAAACTATTTATTAGCCATCTATGAGGGAGCCTTTTTGTAAAGTGGTACAGATGTTTCTACCTGTATTATTGAGCATGCATCAGAATAATCATCACAAAATGCTAATATAGTGCATAACACCTGTAATTAAAAGTTCGCCCTGCAAGGTGGCGTGCGACATGCATTTCTTCCAGGAATGATAGTTTGATTTTTTTTTTAGCATTTCTGCTGAAGCTGTGAGTTCATGCTGACATGTTGTTTTCATCACTATATTAACACTTTCAAAGACAATTATGTTGACTTTTTTTAAATAAAGTAGCTGCTCAAGTGAGAGGCATTTTGGTTTATTGTTCAGACAACAAGCAAAACTAATTATTTCTAAGAATAAATCTTATAAATATGATGTAACTGTCAAGACTTTAAAGTTTACAGTCTGTAACCCTTCTAGTTGAACAAAGACTGTGAATATGTTCACTGCTTTAATGGTTAAACTACTTGAAAATGAGCTCAGTCAAATGTAATATGTTTGTGTTTGCATGTGACTTTATCTGTAATTTCATCATATTTTAAATCAAACTGTGTGTCTGTGTTAACATACACTAATTGTTCTGCTTAATAAAATAACAAACGTGCATGTGCCACTTTTCATTTACAAACAATAGATAAATCTGCATGGTTTTTTTTGCTCGATTCTTGAATTAATTTGATCTTGGGTGAGTACAGGGTTTATGTGCAGATCAGCTCAACATTTAATGAGTCACGGAGTTCTGTGTTCTTTGATTTCCTGAGTTGTGTGATTGTTATAGCAGCAAGTAAAAACGTAGTTCTCCAGTTTCTTTCTCCAAGAACTCATTATCACACAGGAAATAAAGCCTATGTAATATCTAATGTGGTTTATTTAAAGAAAGGTGTGTGAAAGTGTAGCAGATGTGTCTGCTTTTGTCTTCGAGCCATTGAACTGTCAGTGAGATGGCAAAGATTGGATCATTAGTGTAAAACCTATTAAACTGAGCAGCTGCATGTTCAGGACATAAAGCTTTACGGTGTTTGCAAAGATCATATCCTTAAAAGTCTCTTTGCCTTCACTTTTGTCTGTATTTGTTTTATTTTTAAGTGTCTTCTTTGTAATTTGACTTGAATTGGCTGAACTGAACCCAAACAGATCTTCAATATAACGAGGTCAATCTCTTAGTCAGAATACAACATTTTTGTTGCAATGATTGTAGCTTTAGATAAACATGCTCATCAAATGAACCATGTCTGACCTTTCCTTTATTGGATTAATGATAATGTATTCAGTGCCACTATTCATCCATCTACAAATATTCATCTAGAAAAATCTAGAAAAAGCCTTTACATTAAAATAAATTCAGGGTGACGATAAACATTTGTAAGGCATAGTGAGTAAAAATTCTTTCCAACCATGAATTACACTTTAATTTTTACTTGGTAAGAACCTAATATTGAAATGTGCTCAATTAAGAAAAACAAATAGTTTAAATTGCCACTTGTGACGCCAACAGTTGCTTTATATTTTCTAATTACAGCCTAATCTCATCAGTATTTCTTCTGCTGATCCTATAAATGACCTGCTCCTCCTCAAGTTACTAAGCTGAGCTACAATAAATGTGACACCTGATTGCAGGTGGTGTGTATAACTGTGCACACCCCATTATACATAGTTGTTAAGCTCTAAAAAAGCTGGGTGGTCAAATGAGCTTTGAGTTGTTAAAGTGAGGTGAGCAACAAATCAGGATTTTAGACTAAAACTAAAATAAAGGCAGATAAATTCACTCAGATCTGGTAAATCTACAGTCTGTGATCAGAGAAAAACTTTTTTTTTTAGTTTTGTAGTGATTTCCCCCCAGATTTGTTTCCGTATCAGTTTGTTTTACATTACATTTCCTCTGGGTGTCAGACATCCAACACAAACAATCAGTGAGTCTGTAGAGTTTGTTGTTGTCTCAACTCCTCTCGTCCTGTTTGTGTCAGGTGTTTCGGGGAGGAAACGTGTCTCTCCATTCCAGACATCAAAGCCGTGGTCATGGTACTGGCGCCCAGTGAACCCAGAATCACCATCACAGGATCGAAGCAGCATGTCAGGCCAGCCAGTGACTTCCGCGGTCCGCTGGGTGTAGCTCCCTTCAAGGAGCTTCACATCACCAGCACAGTGATAAGAGGAGATGCCTTCGGTGGACGTGAGTTCAGAAAATGTTCTGGGTTTTTGTCCAAGGTTGTTTTGTTTCAGCAGCTAGTTCATGACATTTCATATTAAACTATGTTTAGAAGACTCGTAGGATTTTAAAACGTTTTGCTTGAGTTTATCCTGATAATTAGACATGTTGTGTCTGTGGGTCCAGCCCGCAGGCCCGGTGTGATGGAGGTGATGCACAACCTGGACTACTGTGATGTTCTGGTGATCGGGGATGAACTGAATCCAGAAACAGAAAGTCTGGAGATCCATCACAGTGCTCTGCTGGGAAAACATCTTGATGCCACAAACTCCACATCTGGAATATCAATATATGGTGGGAAAAAGCTGATTGACAGTAAAACACTCTTTAATGCTCATGATTTTAAATCTTAGTATGAGTCTAGAAAACCACCTCCCTCTTTGTGCAGGTGGGTGTTATTTGTGTTTAATAAGTGCTGGACTTTCTTCTGTAACCAGGTGTGGACTCCATGGCCCACTATGAGCAGGCACTGAGGCAGCTTCACTACAGGAACTGGAGACCTGGCGCTCTGACAGAGAGAAGGTTCAGACTCACCTGCTCTGAACTCAATGGGCGATACACCAGCAACGAGTTCAATATGGAGGCAGGTTTTCAGAGTTTATTTAAACATTAAAACTCTGCTTTAGTGTTTTTCTTGCTTCTTGTGCTACTGAAGGCAAAATATCAATAATGTTGTTTTTTCTCATGCATGTGTGTCTGTGTTAGCAAAATGACACTTTAACCATTGGACAGGTTCTAATGAAATACTCAACATATTCACCGAATGTACATCTACAACTGATTCAACCCAATTTAAGATGGCCGCCACAGCTAACTGATAATAGTCAATACAAAAATGGCTGTAATTTTACAGAGACTGAGTACAAATGTATTGTGGCTGTAGCTGAGCGTCACCATCAGGACAGATTGTGTAATCTTACATGAGATTACACAAAACGCCATTCACAAAGTTCACCCCAAACAACTACACCGGTGTTTGTAACAAGGCTGAGTCAGGTCTGGACGGGTTCTTCTTGTTGAAACGTTTCATCTTTTATCCAAAAGACTTCTTCAGTCTGAGGAGCTGCAACAAATAGTCTTATAAGCAGCACCTTCTCATTGTGGATCAACCAGTTTGCTGCTGACATCCAGAACTAGTTGAGGACTTCCACCCTAATATTATACACCTGAAAAGGGTCTCGCTCTTCAATCAACTTTAATGCAGCTCAAAACGTAATATGTACAGTACCTCCACAAGTCTTATATCAAAACGACCGGCTCTGCACCCTGATGTGTGCTTTTACTTTTATTGATGTCGAGTTACCATGGCAACGTAATTTGCAAACAAAGACGTCATTTTACCCATTCAAAATGCCTGATGGAACTCTTCACAGCCTATAGTGAGGTCACATGACCGAGAGGAGAGAGGTCCCTGAACAAAACGTTTTTTAAAATTTCCACATTTTTTGGGAAAGGCATCAAAAGTAGATGCATGTTTAAACATATGAAATTATTGTTTTGTATTTAAAGGCATAAATGCAGGATAAGGATGCTGAAACCTGAGCTTCATACTGCACTGCTGTAGACTGCATACAACTATTTGTGTTGTAATTACCCAAACCTCCTGTAGGTGGCAGCACAACACCACCTTCATTTTGTTTTTAAAAACCGAAGAAGAAGAAAAGCATCTCTGATTAACTTTTGGAGCCATTTTGGCTCAAGATGGCTGCCACAGCTACCTCAGAAAACTCAAAACTGACAATAACGCAGTCATTCTTTGAGATATTGAGCTTGTGGGGTTAGCTGAGAGAAATGCTCCGTAAATACTGAATTCAAATGAAAAAATCCAAGAAGGCCACCAAAGCTAAATTGAAATGGCTTTAACTCAGCTATTTTTACACATATAGAGCTGAAATTTGATGAGGTTATAGCTGAGAACTGTCCCCATCACTTTTTTTCTTCTTTCGGCTGCTCCCTTCTTCAGGAGTCACCACAGCAAAGTTGCACGAAGACTTGGCGATTGTTTTTACGCCGGATCTCCTTCCTGATGCAACCACAGACCCCCGAGCTACCACAGCCCTCTGTGTGGAGCAGAGAGTTGCTATCTAGGGCACCCTGGGGAGCAGATGGTGGGGTTAAAGGTCTTGCTCAAGGGCCCAGAGGGTGGAGGCAGGTGTGGGTGCTTCACCTTTACCACCCACATTTTGATGTTGTTAGTCCGGGGAGTTGAACCGGGAACTTTCCGATCACAGGCCCACCTTCTCTTACCTCTGCCCCACCACTCCCCTGTTCCCCCTAAACCTAACCCCGTCACATACTGAATCCAAATTTTAAAAATCCAAGATGGCCACCATAGCTTAAAAGAAAGAACTATTATAACTTCACGATTTTTTGCCGTGTTGAGCTGAAGTTTGGTGTGGTAGTATCTGAGAGCAAACTTTAACATACACAGTCAAATCAAAAAATTTAAATGTCCTCAATGTGGCAGTCCCTGTCAAAGTTTCTACTGGAACGTTCTAGTTATTCACATGATAAATTAGGACCATCAGCCTAATGACAGATCGTTAGTGCCGTTAGCCGCTTGCTATTCACAGAGGGCTGAGTGATACTAGCAATAACAGCATTGTAAGATGGGGACAGTTAAACATGGAAGCCTCCGCCCCATTTAATGATGGACGGGTTCTGTTCACAAAGATGGCCTCCTTTACTCCCCTCTCTTTATCCTACTTTCCTCTCTATCAGTCTCTCTTGTCTCTTCTCATGGTAAAATCACCTCAGTTTAAAACTGACCTAAGAAGTGGTGAGTGATATGGAGTCCTTCAAGGAATGCTAGACCTTTAATTATTAATGTCATTAATAAATAATCGCTCAAAAAATGACTTTTACGGTCTTTTTGCCTCTTCAGGTCAGTGTTCTTCACCACACGGCGCCGGTGGAGCATGTCAATCATATGGCTGCCCCGTCCCCTTACATGAGACCTGTCCATCACCCACTCATGATCCACACGCTTAACTCACACATGTCAGGTAAGGGACAAACACAGGAGCACACTGCTGAATAAGACCAACTATGTTTTAGCTTCACAGAACATCTGCAGCAGTAATCTGGTTTCTTTAACTCACTCTCTAAAAGAGGTTTTCTGTTTTTTTTAATCAAACCCTTTTTTCATGATTAATTATTAAAGGAACTGCTCCCTTAATGTGCAGTTAAATAATATATTATTGCCTTTATGCAACTTTACAATATTTTTACTTTTATTGTGTGAATAATTTTATGCACTTTGACGTTGACAATTCGTGGTTTTTGCTTTCACTTTTAGTTCTAACGTAAGAAGGTTAAAGAAGATGAAAAGACTCCTTCGTTGTGAGACGGGTGTCTAAGTGTAGATGTGTTTCCATGTAGATGAGTCAAAATGTTGAATCAAATGTTTTAATGTTTGCTGCACAAAGATAAGACTGCTTTTTTTTTTCTTTTCTAGCCGTAGTTGCAGAATAGGTTGCAACAAAATGGCATTAGATTACAAATCAAACCTCACATGAGGATCAACAAAGTGGTTAAACCAAACGTTAAAGTGGATTTAACTCTCTGCTCCTTGAAGTGTTCAGTCCCGTGAAAGATGTGATTTTTCTGTACCAAATAGGCCTGTCACAATAAACAATAAATCAATTAATCGCATGATAAATAAAAATTAGCGACCTCATTTTCATTGATCGGTTTTATCATTTCTTCGAGTCTCTCTTTCTACTGAAGACACTGGATGACAAAAGGCTCAACTCGAGTGCTCTTCACTGACCCCTCCCTTTCTCTCTTCTCTTTAAAATCTGTTTTAATGATCCAAAATCACGTTTTTGGATCGTTAAAAGCAGCTAAGCTGAGAAGCTAAGCTACGAGCTAAGCTAACAGGCTGACCTGGAGGAAAACACCTCTGTCTTGTTGAAGCTCCAAAATTCATGGTTGAAACCTGTGCCTTTGTGTAAAAAGTTGTTTTTCTCTGCAAAAAGAAGCTGAGAACTTGTTTACTGATTTTTATTTATTTATTAAATGCTTTGTGTGAAAATGCTATGCCAAAGAGCCCAAACCAAACCGAGCGTCCGCCATTTTGAGAACCGAAGAGAGACAGCCCATGTCACGTCAAGGGGCTTCCCTCCCATTTTTCTTAAAGAGACACGCTGCTCGCTCCCTCACTATCCATCGTTGGGTTAAAACAGTCTTATACTGCCATGCAGTGGTTGTAAAAAGGTATTACATGCGAAACAAATTAAACATTTCTTCTTAAATTTGACAATAATTACTAATTATTGTCAAATTTCAAACAATATTATCGTTTATCACAATAATTTCTGAGACAATTAATCACCCAGTAAAATATGTTATCGTGACAGGCCTAGTACCAAGTCATTTCTCCAGTGAGCAGGAAAATTAACAAAATGTTTGAATTGTTAGTGTCGGGTCCTGCAAACTGAATAAACATAAGAACAGCTGGATGCAAGTAGAACTGAAGCTGCTTGATTTCAGCAGTCACATGAGATTAATTTAAAGATCTTTAGTTTTAGTGAAAGATTTTAAAATCTAAAATCACACACATAAGGAAGAGGGTGGTTAAAAGCTCATATGTAGTGTTGTTATCCAGGGGGGGCGCCTCCTGCGGCCACAGTGGTCATTGTGGTTTGTATCGCGGCCCTGGTGGTGATCGTGGTGATCGGCATCTACAGGATCCACGCCACACATCAGGAAGGCTCCAGAGACGACGAGGACGAAGTCAAAGATCCTGAGATGGACTGGGAGAGCTCTGCTCTCAACATCACCGTCAATCCCATGGAGGTAACCGTAAAGAGCAGGAACGTGATCACTGTTTAGTCCTTCAGTGAGTGATTCTGTTTTAAGGCGATGGTGTGGACAAACCACAAGTCCCTGTGCCTGGATTTAAGATCTGTCTTTGTTCTGTAGGACATGCGAGGCCCCCAGGCACTGGGAGAAGCTGTAAGAGAAGGAGAACGTGAGGAGGAGGATGAAGAAGAAGACGTTGAGCTGGTGGGAGGCATGACAACTGCCGAATCAGATAAGAGTGATGAGGAGGAAGAGGAGGAGGAAGAGGGAAGAGAGGAGGTTAATAAGAAGCGGGAGAAACCTGAGTGGGACAGTTCATGTACAACATACTGAGCACACACACACACACACACACACACACACCCTTCATTCTGTCACTTTTAAACAAACACACAAATTATGCAGACATTCTCAATGCAGCTACAGAACACACACACACACACACACACACACACACACACACAAAGTCTGATCAAATAATTTACAATCCGCTGCTGGAAAATCTCCTGAATCCTCCCCTCTTGCCATTTTCAGAGGAACAGCTCCCTCTGCTGGACAAAGTCAGCCATGCAGCATCAGAAAGCCACAGGGGTGCAAAAACAAAACTCATCTGTTTACATTTATTATTATTCAGTAATAATTCATTATTATTCATTGTGATCCACAGTCATGACATTCCACTCAGTGAGGCAGAGCATTGATCAGCTGAAACAAGCACAGCCTTTTATTCCTGCATGTGACAGAAGTTTTACTGCTCCTACGTCTGAAACAACCATTTAACTCTTTTTTTATTCTAACTTCAGATCAACACATTACTTCTGTGTTTATTTTGTTTTTTAATTTGTCTGAAGGAATCTTCCCGAGGGATCAATAAAGTTCTATCCAATCTGTAATCTCATTTCCTAAGAAGATTGTCTGCAAGATGCTGAATCACGAGCCTGTAAATGTGTCGACACGTGTATCTAATCCTTAACATATCTATAAATGTTTAGACGTAGGTTAAAAGATCTAATGTCAGTGTATGTTCTCATTTTTAACCACCTTTTCCTTATCAATGTCTCTGATCTGTGTTGAGTTTCTCCATTAACAGTTTAACAGTCACATTCCTGGACGCTAAAGAAGGAAATTGTGATTTTTCATTAGAAACATTTCATGTAAATTCTGAGTTACACACAAGAAACATTAACTGTTACAGATCCAACACCTTTAATATCTAAAGTCTGAAAACTTCTGTAGCTACTTGTTCATCCTTTAAAAAGCACATTTAGAAAACGTTGTGCAGTTTCGATACTCAACCAAAATGGTGGCATGTTTTTGTCCACTGTCGCAGAGTGAAGAGAGGGAATTAGAAATACCCTCCGTCCGTCCATCTATCCATCCATTATACGTTGTGAGCATGACAACTTGTAAAATTAGTCAGGTACCAACTTCCATTTTGCTGTGGCAACATCTATAGGCGTAAGAAAGTTTCCTTTGAAAAGTTGGGATGTCTCATCAATATTCAAGATGGCTGCCTCCATATATTGGTCTTGGGAGCTGGATAACTTGAAGCATAAGCAACGTTGCAGCTTCTCTTTTGGTGTATGCCTGCATTTAGGTGTAAGAAAGATCACCATCAACAATTGGGTTGCCATGTCAAAACCCAAGATGGCCACCACCTTATATGGGGTGACTGAATATGAATCTATGGTGGCCATGGCCGCCATTGGCCTCCCCCTGGCTCCGCCATTGCACCTGGTTGTGAATAAAATGGTTCCCTCCACTCACCAGGACCCGTCACTCTGTGCTGTGTTGAAGAAGCAAATTTAAAAAAACTATTGTACATTTTTACTCCAACCATCTTGAATATCTTGCATGAAAAACATCAAGGTTTACTTACTCAACGGGGAACATCGGCGTATCACTTGTTAATTTTTGTATCTTTTAATTTTTAGTCCCTGTCAGTAGAGGGTGCAGTAGATCACTTCATTCTGTTAGATCCATTTTTAATCAGTAGACGAAATAACACAATTACTGTCTTCTGTGTACATGTTCTATAAATATGCAGCTATTATTATTATTAGAGGGGAAAAAATGATGTTTGAGCTGTAAAATCTTTGTTTAAATTTGTTATCTACAACATTTTGTCCTGCCAAGAAATTGTTCAGGAGCCATTTTCATAAATTTTAACAGTGACTAAGATCAAACTAATGGTCAGACTTCAAAAAGTCTAAAATAAATAATAATAATGAGGAGAGGGATTGGTCTTTTTTAAATGTTTGATTGCGCTGACCTCGAAAATTTAGTTAGCATCATGTTTGCGTCATATCAGATAAGATTTTTCAGCCTCAGTCTCTTCTCTCAATAATTATTTCAGTCCACCTTTATCGCTGCTTGTCATTAAAATCGTATTTGTTTTACACATTCAGATTCTTTTGATTTCCAGACAGTATGTTAAATTTTATTTTGTTACATCCCTCACTGACTGATGGTTTGTGGCGACACGGGGAGCAGCTTCCACGTCTCATGTCTGACACAAGAGGAGGAACAGAACAAACAAATCCGTGCTGACACGTGTAAACATTACAGATTCTGTTATAATGTTGGCTTTAACTCAACAAATATGTTGCCGTCTTCTCCCTTCTGTTGAAACTTAATGTAAAAATTAAAAAGGCCACCTACAGAGTGTGTTATGCAAGTGTTTTCAATGTCTGAGAAGCTCTGTACTTAGAAATAATGCCCCTTTAACATCACACAAGACCATCAATAAACTGATAGTGATATGCTGATTATTAGCTGATATTTTCAGGTCTGGTTTCTGTCAGCTACAAGGAAAATAAAGGCATGACATATTAACACGCACACATTGACATTCCAGTTTAAAGATCCAGTTTTATGGTGGAGATGCTCCAGTCTACAGTGGTTGCACAAAGGCCCGCTCCAGATCCAGTGTTTGGTTTGTGCCGTGCGTGCGCCCTCTGAGTCTCGTGTTCACGTGTTCTTTAAACGCCTGTGATTTTAGTGTCCTGTTTGTGAAGCGACTGCCCCGTCTCCTTCATCCTCCTCTCCCATAACGCGTTATGTTAAACTAAAAGATTCTTTCACAGAAAAAGAAAATCTTGTAAAAATGTTTAAGACACTTATTTTATATATGTTTCTTTTTCTTTTTGTAAACAAAATGGTTGGGATTTCTTTCTATCTAGTGGTCATCCCACTATTTACTGTATATTGACCAATAAAGAATTGTTTTAGACTCAACGAAGCTGTTTGTGTTCCTGCACGCATAACATCCAGACAATGCTTTTAAAGATATAGATTTATAGTTTATAGATAAACTGTCTGAGCTGCTTGCAAATTATTTTCATTTATTTCATGTTGGTGCTGTTCCTCTGTGTTTTTATGTGTTTTTACTTGACTCGCTGCAGCTGGTGGCTTTGGAAAGCCTGTTTTTGTCCTCTGTCATATAGTGAAGATGAGGAATTGGAAATATCTACCGTCCGTTTGTCCATCTATCGGTACATGTTATGAGCATGATGACTTTAAAAATAAGTTAGATACTGACTTCCAGTTTGGCGTGTGTGGCTGCATCTAGCGTAAGAAAGGTTTCTTTTGAAAGTTGGGTTGCCATGTCAAAAATCCAAGATGGCTGCAACCATAAGTGCCCGTCTGTCTTATGAGCTGCATAACTTGAAAAATAGGTGAAGTACCGACTCCCATATTGGTGTGTGGCTGCATCTAAGCATAGGAATGGGTCCTTTAGGAAACAAAATAATAATAAACTTTATTTATATAGCACCTTCCAACAATGATTGCATTGACCAGTGCTTTTCATTCTTTATTTAAACCACGAAGACTCATTTACCAGAGAGACATGAATTTTAACAGAGTGACGACAACAGTGGACAACAACGACAACAATAGACATTCACAAATGATGCATACAAATTTAAGTTTTTTTTTGTTTTTTGTATTTTTTTATTTTTTTTTTACAATTGATAATTACAAGATAAAACAATTACACTTTACAAGATAAAAACAAATAATGTCAATGTCAATTGACAGGGCACAAAGAAACAGTGCAAATTAAAAGTACAGCCACAATAAAAGGATGTAAAGGAGATAAAGAATACTATAAATTAAACATCAAAAGCTCTTTATATACTGTATATATTTTTTGTTTGTTTGTTTGTTTTTTATGACCACCCCATCATTTCAGGAAAACATGTTTTCTAGTTTGTATATTGCTTTAACATATAGTTTCTGAAAATGATTGGGGTGGTCAAAGGTTAATCAATGGTGCCACCCCCTGGCTTCACAACTGGACCTGGTGGTGGGAAAAATTGCTCTCACCACTCCCAAGATCTGTTATTCAGCTCTGCCTCTGACAACAAAAACAAAAAATACCTCTTCTTTTTACATTGTGTAACTCCTACTCACTTGAATATCTTACACCAAAAACATTAAAGTTTCCTTGCATTTCCTGTTCAATTCCAGTCCAGAAAAGCAGTCTAACATCCATCTGTCTATTTGTATCGTTGTTTCTTTTTCTTTTGTTCTTTTTTCTTTTGGTCTTTTTTTTCTTTTGCTTTCTTTTGTTTTTATTTTTTCTTTCATTATTTATTTTGTTCTTTCTTTGTGGAATTATAGAAATCAAATGTTGTCATTTCACAGTTTTATAATATCATAGTGCTAGTGATTAATTTTGAATTAGTAAGAAAAATGCCAAAAGCTTAATCTGTGAAGGAAACATTACGAAAAGTAATTTATCTTTCTGTTCTGTATTATCTATTTATTATTTATTTATTTTTTAAATTTAGATAAAATTAGTTTAAATTCTAAATGGTTACTTTTATAAGGTCCACAGCGGAAGTGTTGGCATGTTGTCACTGATGCAGATGACTGTGTAAGGTGCAGTTCTTAACAGAGAGAAGAAAAAAAAAACTAATTACATTTATGTTCAGTTTAATTTCTACAAATCATTAAGTCAAAAGTGGAATTAAGAACCGTAAAAAAAAAAGATTGGTGTTATACAAGTTATCTTACTGTCAAATTACATTACTTTAAACTGCCAGTTGGTCACTATGGTCCACGGGAGGGCCGTAAATAAACATAAACGATGTGTAATTTAGTGTATTCATAGAATAGGTCTCATTTCAAACCCAAAATGCTTACAGGATTTACACTAAGAACTTTAGTTATATTAGCCTAATTTGTGGTTTTAAGAAGAGGGATAATCAATCAAGACATTTGACCAGTCTTTTTTATGTTTGAAATATGAGATACTTTTACCTTGTCGTGTCTTAAAACAAAACTTGGCTCAAAATATGTTACCTATATTACCAAGAGCAAAAATCCTACAAATAAAGGAGAAAAAAGTAACAAATAAATGTTAAACTAAAATTCAAAGTGGTTACTTTTGTTTTGAAGGTCCACACCGGAAGTATTAGCTTGCTAACTATTTGATCGCTAGAGGGCGACAAAACCTCATAACGCTTTGTTTAAATAACTTCATGAATCATCCTAAAATTTCGATTTTTTTTTTCTTGTCAAAAATTAAATATAGATCCATTAACCTTATTATTGGTGTTATACATTTAAAAATATTCACATGTTATCTTTCTGTCCAGTTATGTTGACAGGGTCTGATTTTACATTTGCTGTTGCAGTTCTCTTCATGGTCACACGGGGGCAGCATCTTACTACAGTTTATGCCTTCACGTCCTTTTAACAAAAAACTTTTAATGGTCTTGTAGACATCTTGTGCTCCTGGGGTGTAGATTCGTAGAATACTTTTTATTATTAAGTGTAGTAAACTTTGTTTACCCAGATTCTCACCTATCAGCTGAAAATTGAAACCGAAAGAACAGTGGTGAACTATAAAATCCACAGTATTGTGTAAGCTCCTGGGACATCAATGTGAAACTGAAGTCAGTTTTATTCAACCAACGTGCTGAACACGTTTCACCTTAAAAATACGTAGAAACTGACAAAACTAAAGTATTTGACATTTATGTTTGTGATGTGTGAGAGTAAATGTCTAACAGGAGGTTTTAATCACAGCTTATTGATGTATTGGTCTTTGGCTGTTAGCTTTACCCTCCCTGGACATGTGCAGTTAAATCAACAGTTTTATATCTGACAAATCTCAAGAGCACAGCAGCAGTCTGTCACTCACAGCTTTTACTGACTTCATCTGAGTGAATCTATTGGCTGTATACTCATCTGTGTTCTTTGTTTAAATCAGGTCTCTCTTGTAAATGAGTGCTCGTGGCTCATTGAGACTAACCTGTATAAATAAAGGTTGAATGAATGAATGAAAAACCAATTAAATCTCCAACAAATGAATAGTTACCGTTCAGCTCAGTTCTGCTGAACCTTCATTTCTTCACTCACTGGACCCTTGAGGACTGAGAAATACAATAATCTAATTAGTAGCCTAATGCGTGTTTTTAACTGATAAGCTCCGCATGTTCAATAAGACTGAAATGGACCTCAGAGAGAAAATAATGGAGTTAATAGCCATTGACTTTCTTTAGCTTCTGGAAAAAAAATGTAGTTTTCTCTACTTGTACATTTCTTGTCTTATTAAAATTATTATCATTATTCATTCTTAATGTTTCACACAAACAGAAGGGAAAAAATAGGCCTGGAGAATGAAAAATTGTAATGTTCTATATTAACTATCATTATCTCAGTTTCCAAAATCCTTCATATTGTTTCCATTGATTTATTTCATAAAGTTCAGAGCTGACTGTTAAAGCTTTTTAAATTTGCCCCAAATATGTTTTATTGTTGGCGTTAGAGAAAATATAAAAAAACCAAAGCAGTGATTTGGAGCTGTACAAACAGATTTTGAAAGTGTTGTTATAAATGTATCTTAATAAATTACAGTGTGCTGCAACACTTTAGAGTCAGATGTGTGAAACATGAGTAAATGGAAACAAAAAGAAACGACTTTAAAAGCTCTGTTTTCATTCATTCGACCTTTATTTAGACATGTTAATCCCATTGAGCCTCGAGGACTCATTTACAAGAGAGACCTGATTTCAACAAAGAATGACGACAACAGCGACAACAATAGACAGTTATAAAAGAAGCATACAGATTTTTTTTTTTTTTTACAATTTAAAATTTTAATGTTTAAATCAAACGATTTGTTTTTCTACTCACTGAAATCTCTCGGGTGTTTTATCAATAAAAAGCAAGTCAAGTCTCTTTTCTTGTACAACACTTATCAATGAAATAAGAAATAGTCTGGCTGAGTCACTCACTATATAAAATGCTCTAATAATCAAGAGGTCTCTAATATCTTGTCTCCTTCACTGTCTGAGCAGCAGGGCTTGAATTATTTTATTTTATTTATTTTTAGGGAAAATGTGAACGGAAAATAGATTTACTCTAAATATGAAACTGAGATGTTGTAAATTCAATTCAGTTATATAATATATATAGCGCCAAGTCACAACACAATTCATTTCAGGGCACTGAACAGAAACATTCATATATAAATATAATAAGTTAACACTATTTATCTGAGGAGCAGACTGCTTTGAGTTTAACTCCATCACAGAACTTTCATTTTGAGCAAGCATGAAGGCGACAGTGGAAAGGAATAACTCCCTCATATATATATATATACAGTATATTTATATAATGCAACTTTTATTCCTATATACAAATCTTGCTGTGAGCAGGTTAATCTAAACTGCATCATCTGATCTAATCCAGTCTGCTCACCTGTGTCCAAACACACTGTCTTTTCATGTCCGGACAATATTTTTGACTGATGTCTGATCTCTGTGGCTAAACATGAACAGAACTGTAACATATGAGTGAAGCTCCGCAAACAGTGCGCTGTTGTTTAGACCTGGTATTATAAAGTTACACTTTCTGGATAGTTTGCTCAAAGACTGGCCCATCTTTTTCACGCACTGAAAGTTTTCACAGAATTTACAATAGATGTGGCGAATTCAATCCACCGACTTTACCATGACATTCTACAATTTTTTAAAAACCTCATTTCCAATTCAAACCGGGCGACCAGCAAATTTTTCATGCTGTGGCAACCCCAGCAGAAAGGAGGAACTGGGCTACTCACAAGTCCATGTATCTTGATTTAGGATCTATATTTGTTCACTAGGACATGTGAGGCCTCCAGGCTCCGGGAGAAGTTGTATGAGGAGTAGAGTGTGAGGAGGAGGATGAAGAAGAAGACGAACTGGTGGGAGTGACAACTGCTGAATCATATAAGAGTGATGAGGAGTAGGAAGAGGGGAGAGAGCAGGTTAATATGAAGAAGCAGGAGAAAACTCAGTGGGACAGTTCACATATAATATATTGAGTGCGCACACACAAATTCTAGGATCATATCTATTACAATCTGCTACTGGAAAATCTGCTGGATCCTCCCGTTGCCATTCTCAGAGGAGCAGCTCTCTCTGCTGGTCCAAGTCAAACATGCAGCATCGGAGAGTCAAAAGCTACAGGGCAGCAAAACCAAAAATCATCTCATCTTCATCTTCTTCTACAGCTTATCCATATTTGGGTCATGGAGGCAACTGGTCCAGGAGAGAAAACCAGACATTCCTCTCCCCAGCAACAATTTCTAATCTTGTCCTGGAGCACTCCAAGGTGTTTCCAGGCCAAAGAAGATGCAATCCCTCCTGCTCTTACTGGGTCTTCCCCAGGGCTTCCTACTGGTGGGATGTGCCTGGTTTTAGTTTCATAAGGACTATGTTTTAGTTTTATAAGGACCAGATAGCCCTTAAAAGCAACCGAGGCACCCCATACTCCCACAGCGCCTCCACAGGATTCCTCGAGGAACATCTTCATAAGCCTTCTCCAGGTCCACTAAACACTGTAGACTGGAGAAACAAACTCCCATGACCCCCTTAGCAACTCTGCAAGGGTGAAGATCTGGTCCACTGTTCCAGGACAGAAGCCACACTGTTCCTCCTGAATCAAAGGGTCGACAGTTGGTCGGAGCCTTCCTTCAAACACTCTAGAGGAAACCTTGCCAGGCCACAGCTCCTAAGCCACATCTGCAATAGTTGCCCTGAACATAGTCCATTCAGATTCCATGTCCCCAACCTCCCCCAAGACACGTGAAAAACACTCCCGGAAGTGTGAGTTGAAGGTTTCATGGACAGGAGGCTCCGCCAGCAATTCCCAGCAAACCCTCAACACATGTTTGAGTTTACCAGGTCTATCCAGAAGCACCCCCCACCACTGGATCCAACTCACCACCAGGTGGTGATCAGTTGACAACTCTGCCCCTCACTTCACCCTAGTGTCAAAGACAAAGGGCCGAAGATCCGATGACACGATTACAAAATCGATCAGTGACCTTTGGCCTAAGGTGGTCTGGTACCACGTACACTTATGAAGCACCCTCCGCTCAAGCATGGCATTCATTATGGACAACCTATGCTTATCACAGAAGTCCAATAATCGAACACCATTCGGGTTCAGGTCAGAAGGAGGCTGTTCCTCCCAATCCCTCCCCTTCAGATAACGCTGTCATTGCCCACATGGGCTTTGAAATCACCCAGTAGAACGAGGGAATCCTCAAATGGCACCCATCTGAACTGATGTTTGGTGCATAGGCACAAACAACAGTCAGTCCTTCCCTCCTGCAGCCCGAAGCTGCAAAGAGACAACCCTCTTGTTCATCTACAAAAATTCCAACACTGAATCATTCAGCCAGGGGCTTGTGCGTATCCCCACACCCACCCAACACCTCTCTCCCTGGGCAGCTCCGGAGTAGGAGAGAGAAGTTGGGTTCCTGAGCTCAAGCTGTACATAGATGTGAGCCCAACTAGGTGGTACTGCTCAGCTTCACATGCAGGCTCTGGCTCCTTACGTACGGTCATTGTGCAGAAGACTATTCGACGCTCGTTCTGTGACATGTTCATGCTTTATGTATGTAATCTGTCTTGAATGAGTCCTTACATGTAAAATGCTGGTTGTTTTGGGGTAAACAAACTTAGTGAGATATTTCCTCTAACTCCTTCCATCTTAAAAACAGTTTTCAACCAAAATATTTGACATGTTTGTGATGTGTGAGAGTAAATATCTAACAGGAGGTTTTACTCGCAGCTAATTGAAGTATTGGTCTTTGACTGTGAGCTGTACCCTCCCTGGGCATGTGCAGTTAAATCAACAGTTTTATATCTGACAGATATCTCAAGAGCACAGCAGCATCCGTCACTCACAGCTTTTACTGACTTCATCTGAGTGAATCTATTCAATCTCCAGCAAACGAATATCGTAGTTACTGTTGAGCTCAGTTCTGCTGATCCTTCATTTTTTCACTCACTGGACCCCTGAGGACGGAGAAATACAATTGTCTAATTAGTAACCTAAAGTGTGTTTTAACTGATAAGCACCGCATGTTCAATAAGGCTGAAATGGACCTCAGAGAGCCAATAATGGAGTTAATAGCCATTGACTTTCTTTAGCTTCTAGGCTATCTATCTCTGCTGCAAGACTATCATATTTTATTTTAAAATTTCTTGAAAATGTTTATTTTCCCATCTTGTCTTTGTTTATTTATTAGAAATTTTCTGAGCAGAAGTTTGTTTCCAAATCCTGCTTCATTCGTAGCCGTTCATACAAACTGAGGAAAATTAATTAGGTCATTTGAAGCCAGAATATTTGTACCATTAAATATTAACAATCAGCAGCGCACGTCTGAGTTTCTCAAAGCCTTCACGTTGTTTCTAATGATTTCTTTCACCGAGTTTGTAGCTAAATGATAACACTTACATTAGACACAAATATGTTAAATTTTTCAAGTTAGAGAAGATGAAAACCATAATAAAGTTTTGGAAAACAAAATGTGCTGACTGAAGAATGAATTATAAACACACACAATAAAAAAATGAAGCTTTCATATTTAAAAAGATCAGGCTTCATAAATGGAAAATACATTTTTTTAAATCAATCTCTCAATTCAAATTACTATTTTATATAAAGGTCCGTCATTTTATGAAGTGATCTCCATCACATTGCATGTATTATATTCATATGTAAACAATAATAACACACACATATTACTGATAACACACAACAGCCTTCTTAGAATAATATGTTTGCAGTTCAGTTTATTAATCTGCTCCATTACTGGTTGTAAATGTGAAGAAATGAGTCATGTAGAACTCTTTTTTTAAATTTATTGTATTTACTGTAATTTAATTTTTATGTTAATGGTTGGTAAATAACTTAATTTGATCAAAAAAGTAACAGAAGTTTTCTTTTTGTAAACAGCATAAATGAAAGTTTGCTGCTTGTGTTTAATTATTGTAATTGTCCCAGTTTGGTTTTTTATGTGCTTTATTAAGGTTTCAGACCGGTTTATATATATATATACAGTATATAT
>NC_056506.1:36710181-36791697 GCF_014905685.2 Nematolebias whitei
TATATATATATATATATATATATATTCTGCTTCAACAAATTTTTGCCAAGTCACAGAGGATGCACATATCTTTAGGCTTTTTTGTTTGTTTGTTTTCAAAGAAAAGCAAACGGCTAAACTTGAGCTGTCACGTTAAAGCAGCTGCTTGTCAGAAATATTTTGGAACACACAAACTAATTTGAAAGATAATTGAATCAAGTTTATCCCTCATGTGCACTGACATAAACACAAACACAGCATGTTGTGGTTCAGGTCATCATTAGACCTCGGAGTGTTTACACTTTCAAAGCCCCTGAAGAACAACGTGGGCTCTAAATAGAACAGGGATCAACTCAGATGCTAAGCTGGTTTTAGTGGCTTGCTGACCACTGACTGGAAAAATGGAAGTGTTTATTAATCTTCTTTTGATTAATGCGTTCTTTGTTTTTTTAACCAACAAATTCATTTACTTTATTCAAAATAACTCATTTCAAACTAATCTACTGTATACTGCCGGCAAAATACTAACTAAATCTGCCCAAAAGAGTTTGTAATAACTTGCGAGTTTGTTAGACATACTGTAACTGAGCTGTTTGACCTCAAACAACAACACTTATGTTGGTTCATGTAAAGTGTTTTGTTGTTTTTCTGCAGAGAACAGGTTAATTTCTCGTGTTCGTTTACAGCTGAGCGCTCCTGTGAGAGTGCAGGAGAACTAATAAACCACAGAGAGAATCTGAGAGCTTCCATTTGAGTCTACTGTCACTTAAACACATTTTTAATCACAAGGAGTTAACTATGTGTGTGGACTGGTACGTGTGCATGATGTGCACATGCACTTTTCAAGGGAAGCAATTTTACCACAAATCCAATTAATTTGAATGTGCATGTAGACTCTTTACAGTGTATTTCTGTTGTGTAGAGGGCGTTGGAGCAGAAAGCAGTGTGGGTCCTATCAGCAGGGAGCCAGTGTCAGCTCTGTTGGTCTCTCCCTTTTGTATTTCCCTCCTTTAGAGAAAACTCACTGAAAATGTGCTTCAATACAAAAGAAAGCAGATTCAAAGATGTTATTATTCCACAGTTTTCAGCTTCTACAGCCTTTAGTCAAAGTACCTTAAGGAGTCATACTTCAGCCAAAAGCTTTAAAACAGCTGCCAGATTATCTTTTACTGAATTCATGTTATATGTCACAATGAATAACTTCAAAATGAAACGTAAATGTTATTCTGCATCACCCTGCATTAAGATGCCTTCCTAAAAGTTTCTAAAGGCTGATTTAAACTTCATAAGAAGTGCCAAAATTGTCTCGCTGATTTAGTTGTGTGATGAAAATTGTGTCTTTTTCTTCTCGCACCGCTCCCAAGAACCCGGCAGAACTAGAGTCTTGCAGGGTACGGTGACTGGTCAGAACTTCATGGGTGTGTGGAAAAGTGGCTGAACTACACTGCTGTCACTTCACTTCGTCTGCTCCGCTGAGGAGCTACTGGCCGAGGCTGTTACAAAGTACAACCATCTTTTTTCATTCAACCTTTATTTAGACCAGTTAATCCCCTAATATTTACAACTGCTCCATAGTCAAAGGACTCGTGTAAGGAGGCAGCATGATTTTTGTGGGTGGAGGAAACAGCACAGAGACACAAACAGCTCTCCATGGAGTTGATGACCAGGACAGAGTACGCCTCATTCCAGTAGCGTAGAGACACGTTCTCTCAACATCAGACGGAAACTAAGATAGTCTCTTGGTGATAGATTTGCAAAATAACACTTTGCCTCAGTAACAACATAAACACCAGCTCCTCCAACTCCTTCATCATCAACAGAAGAAAAACATCCACTTTGCCAACTGTGCTGTCGCAGTGTTGTTGTTTCTTTTTGCTCGTGACGTCTGCAGCAGTGGGAGGGCGTTCTCGTCATAGATTTTCTTTATGTATAAAATATTCACGGGAAAAAGAACATCTCACAACCGTGTCAGCGAGAACAGATGTCTAACGTCTCGTGACGTTAAGTAGCAGCCTTAAGGTTTCAAGATTTTATTGATATTTTAATGCGGCACAAAAAAGACACATATACAATAATCACATAAATTAGTTTGCAAACAGTTGATTAACTTTTTTTTTTTGCATTGAAAATGTGTGACATGTTTACACCTGTGTAATGAATTTATAGTCCAAAACTCCAGTACAAGTAACAGTATCACAGCCCTTTACTCATATTAATTTCAGGCTGTTGATTTTGCAGCAAGATGAAAAAGCTCTACGTTAATCATCAGCTGCCTCCAGTTGTGTATAACAGCCTGGAAATGCATTAACGCAGTAATTAGTTGAGCTTAATAACTTCAATAAGTATACTCAGAATGTCAGCACTAACATTTCTGTCTTAATGGCTCATTCATGTTTTATCCTATAAGCATATCCTCGAGTGAGAACAGCTAATAAGGCGATCCAAAGTGGATCATCAGCATCAGGCTATTTGCATCTGCATCATTATCACAGTGCAGTTAATAAAATATGAGCCTAAAAATGCATGGAACATATCATGAGTAATATCTCAGTATTATCGATTTCACTTGTAGTTTAATCAGATTGGAAACTCGTGCTTGTGCCGAGACTTTCCACTAAATGTGCTTAAAGGCACTCATTGCAAAATAAAACATTAAAAGGTTTATACCAAACTACATCAGGTTGTGCAGTTTGAGTTTGCTCCAGAAGTTGTCTAGGTTCTGAAATGTGAGGAAGCGCTCAATGTAAACAAAGCCCCCAGCTGAATCTACTTGTAATCGTGTGAGAGCTTATTTGCATACGTTACTCAACAAATATGGCGTGGATACAAACCAACACATCCAAACTGTCTGACTTCTCGATCCCTATTGCTATTGGCTATTAGCTTCTCAATGACGTCAGAAATGATGGTTGTAACTTGGGTAAGGCTACGTCGGAAAAATATCTCTGACTGGGGACGGTGTAGAGGCTCAACGTAGTCCCAAAATCAACGGAATCCAATATCTTCAACACAAAAAAAACCTTCCACACCGCTGACATTTTGACTTCTTCCTCTTCGCCGTGATCAGATCAGGTAGGCGCGCGTGACGTCATCACGTTGTGCTGGCGCTGCAGGCATCCTTGTCACTGGGTTGTCACACAAAAACTGTGCCTTTTATATCAGTGAATTATTTTGATCGATGTCCGATATTGAACTTTAATATCGGCCGATACGATACCATGCCGATAATATCGTGCATTCCTACTGGAAACCCTTCCCAAATCTTTCTTACAATTTTCTAATAAAAAGACATCGACCGTCTTTTTTATTCGTCTCCTTTCGGCTGCTTCTTTCTTCACAGCATGAGGAAAAATATGTTTATTTTTTATGAATCCTTTGGGTGTGGTTTTCTTGAATTTGCAATGAGTCCCTTTAAGATTTTTATTTGTGAGATTAAGTGAACAGAATGTCTAAATTTGATCTGACTTTTATTATTAAATATTTTACACCATAATATATTCTAAGTCTAAATGCAGTAAAATGAACATTATCGAGTCAAACTGTGATATTTGTTGACAAACTTGTCAAACCATAAAAAACTATTTCAACATTTTGAAGAAGTGGCTTCACTCTGTTGACTTTTGAGACATTTTTAAAACTCGTGTTAGAAAATGAGAACCCTCTTAACTACTATTTTAACGTGGTGTGAGTAAACTATATTTACAACTTCACCAACTTTACTAAGTCACTATATAAATTCTGTGAGAATGGTTGAACTCAGGTAGTGAGAAACGTCTACCTTAATTAGATATTTTATATGATATGAACTGATGCGCTGCGTTGGGAACAAGCAGTAATAACGAGGACACGATGTGACACGGCGTTGTAATGAGATGTGGTGTGCGGCGGTGGACAGCAGGATTTATTTTCTGTGGGAGACGATAATAGGAGAAAGGGTGAAAATGGCACAAGTTTTATAATGGATGCAAAAACAAACTTGAAGGAGTGAGCAGAAGATAAATAACGCCTTCCAGAGAAATGAATACCGAGTTAAAAAATAAAACTGGAGTGAGGGTTGGAGAAGAACTGTCTAAAACTAATGTTTTGTTCTATTTCTGTGTGTGAGATAACGTAAACTCTGAAGAAACTCTACTGGCTGAAGGTTTTAAACACATTTATACAGAACAGCTATTGTTTTTTTGTTTAAAATTCTCAACGCAAAGAAAATGAGTCAAACGTTTGTGCTGCATCATCGATGGATTCAAATGAGCTCAGCCACATTTGGGAAAACACTTTTACTGTTAGGTTTGTATTTGAGTCAGAATGGAAATTTTGAAAAACTAATAAGGAAAATATGTTTCCTTGTTCTGATTATAGTAATCAGAAAATCACCAGAAAACACCATACTAGGACAAAATACGTAAGCAGCTTATCAGCACTTTCTAAATATTACTGCTTTGAATTGAATTAAATTAAATTTATTTATATTGCGCCAAGTCACAACAAAAGTTACTGTATCTCAGGGCACTGAACAGAAACATCCACATACATAAGAATTCAATCAGTAACTTTATTTATCTAAGGTAGGGTGAATGGTTTCACTTCTGATAATAGAGACGGGTTGCTAATACTCAAAAACTGCTTAGAGTTTTTTCTTTTCTTTTCAGGGATTGTGTGAATTTCCAGGTTAAAATAAAAAGTGAACACAAGTATGTAATGATTTCCTAAAAGTAAATTAGTCTCAACTCACGTGACTAATTCATAAAAAGAAATGAATCTCACTTTAAAAGTGTAAAGCCTCAATTTGCAGCAACTAAAGAAAATTAATTTGACACACGTTTCACAGAAACATGATCCTTTTCTTTTCTTCACCCGAGTCTTCCTCCTTCCTCCCCTGTTGCCTCATCACACCAGTAACAGTGCACCTGTACGTCCTCTCCTTCAGCACAGGAGGACCCCCCCGCTTTCTTCTTTTCCACTCCAAACTTTATCTTGTCCCATATATTCTTCAAGGCCACAGTGATTGATTGTGTTTTGTGGGGGTGGGCACAGAAAAACAATCACTGTTGAGTGAAAACATCATCCATCCATTATCTTTACCCGCTTCTTCCTTTTTGGGTCCATTATCTCTAAATATCAACAGACAGGAACACAGGTCTGTGTTCAGCTTCATGGCAACGCAGTTATTATCCTGTTAGCTATGAAAGTGCTTTCTAAGCCAGAGAGCATGAAAAATTAAAGGGGACGTGTAATCCTTTAATCCTTTAATTAAAGTCAATAATGTACAGAAACGGGGGAAAAACCTGCCTTCGCTGTATTTTTATATAAAAAAAAATGGTAAAAGTTAGATTAATGTGTGACCTTGTTCTTAATTATGTTCTTAAGAGAAACTGGATAACATTAAAGCAAGCTACAGCTCACTGTTCTGCCCTCATTGAGATATTCACACCTTTCTTTTTTCTGCTAAGCCATTGCCACATTATTGACCAACTGCAGTGTTCTGTTTTTTTCTGTTAACATGAAACTTGAAAAAGATTACACATTTTGCACAAAAGGAAATCCACAAACTTGTTTTGCAAAGAGCATGCACGAATGCATGCTCACAGGAACTCAACCTGACAAACACACATCTTACAAACCAAGAAAGATCCTGAAAAGTCGAGTGTTGTGATGTAAACAAAGTAAACACATCATCCTGCTGCGCTCCCACAGAGGATTCAGTCAAAGGAAAATAAACCCAGAAAACCCTGAAAAAACTGTGTGCTTGTTCTTACTTCCTTTGATAACAGAAATATGTCAAACGCTGTCTGTTACCAAATATTCCCAGCTCTTTTACAGACATGCAGTAACAATCTACAGTAAGTGGTTAAGCTTGCTTGATTTAATGAAGCACAAAAAGATAAAAATAAAATAAAAATAGTATGAATTAATCTGTTGCGAATCAAACAAATTATAATAATTGTTACACCAAATCTACCACTTTTTATCGCTTACAGTTGAAGACAAACAGATGTTTGATTTTGTTTGCGCGTGTGTGTTTGTTTTCTCCTGTTGGTACTGTTAGCAAAATATTTTATTCCCACTGAACAAATTTCAATGACACTCAAAAAGTAATTATCGTCTGCACATCTACAGCTGATTAATTTTGGGAGTCAACCCATTTCTGCATGGTCGCCACAGCTAATCGACATTAACCTACACTACAATAACTGTATCTGAGTGAATTTTACAGATGTTGAGCTAAAACGTGACGTGGTAGTGGATGAAAATCAATCAATAACAGATACTCAAAGCATTATCAGTTCATGTGAGGAGAGACAACGTAACGTTATTTTCAAGGTTTGGACAAAATGACTACAGACTTGTCATTTCTCAACATAAGATGAGCTTAGATTAAAACTCGGACATGAACAGCAGCGGGTGATATGCATTCTTTCAAGGAATGCAGGACCTTCAATTGTTCATGTTTTTATGACTGAATTTATGCAATTATTTTCACAAGAAAAACACAAAGACGTGCAATGTGATGTGATGTAAGCATCAGAAAACATGGTGAGTAAACAGATGAAAACTATCACAAACAGAGGCAGCAAACCCTCAGTCATGATGACGATGTTCACATGAACATTGTGCCTTTTTCTGTTATGATCCAGATGTTTGGGGATGTTTTCATCCTCGGTGTTTACATCAGAGTAAAGCAGATGAACTGAAATTGACATTTAAAATGCTCTCATCCTCAGTTTGAAGGATTTTCCCTGCAGCACAAAAATCACTGCAGTTACTCCTCGTGAAACGATGAGAAAAGTTCAGGAAAATAACCGCTTTCAAATTCTGTTTGGGGAAAAAAACCTCAATTGATCTGAGGCTGGGATTAGCAGCAATATTTTTACTCTTTGAGCCCAGCGTCCCATTTTTCAAACCCTAAAGATTCAGCTCTGCCAGGCACCGACGTTCTTCACAGACACAGAGGGAAGTCAACGTTATTCAGAACAAGCTGGTGTCCCGTATCCTTGTCACTGCATTATTATACACCACATTTATTTACTGTTTGCTCAGACACACTAAACGATCATCTGTGCACAAGTGTTGCAGTAATGTCTCCACAGTCTGTGGAGGATTTTATAGAAAGTCTTTTTGTACTAAAAGTGGATGCAGTCGCAGGGTGGGAGGTCTGATGTCTATGAATAAAGGCCATCCCACACAGAGTAAAATAAATGTACTTCCCAGAAGTTATCCATGAGAAAACTCCTGTTTTAAACGTTCTGGCCAAAACTAACGATGATGCTTTTTGACATGACAAATATCTAACCAGCCCTTATTAGTGTCACTGGGAGAAATGGGAACTGTAGGCATAGAGCTGGCTGGAACAGAGACGAGCTGGTGGTAACCCAAGCCACAGTGGTGTTTCTTTTTAAAGCCCTGCTCTCTCTCTTTACTGAGCTGAATTACTGTAAATCCACTCTTCGCTGTCTCCTCTGGGATGAGAGGCAAAAAAGATAAGAGGAAGAAGAGGAGGCAAGATGTGAAGAGGAGGTGGAAAAATATAGGCAGTGACAGGGGCGGAGGATAGGGCACAAAAGAGGAGAAAACAGGAGATGAAGCAGGGAATTATTTGAGGGGGTCATGAGATGAGAGGTAGGAGGACTTAAAGCAGAGGGGGTAAAATAAATAGGTGTTGAGCACGGATGTCCTTGACTAACAAAGTTCAAGGAGGTTAAATGTCTTTTTAAATGTCAACATATGAGAAAATCTGCTTACAAAATTTATAAAGTAAATCCTAAATTATTATTCACGTATCACTGTGTGTAATCTGTGCAGAAAATACACTTATTAAGCTGTTTGGTTGGTTTAAATTTGATGAAGCTTGGTCATTAGCCGTTCAGATATTAGCATATATCTTTTATTATATCAGTTATATGTGCTTATAAGCTTAGACTAAAAACTTGTATTTCCAGAAGCCAAAAGTATGAAAAAATAAACCTTCGTTTTTAAGGGATAACAATCTGAAACAAAAAAGAAATATATTCTCAAATAAGTGAATAGATGTAAAATTGCATCCAGTGGTAATAAAGTAATCTGTGACTGTTCTGTGAAGATGGAAAAATTAGTTTGGGTTTGTAACTGAATATTGAAAACTGGAAAGATAAAGGAGTCTAGTAATAGACGTTAAATGTATGTAAAGGTGATTTAATTATGAGTAAACACTGTTTCACTGAGATGGGCAGACTAATTAGAAGAAATATGCTAATTAGATGAAGAGTTATGAAAGGTCAATGTGTTTTTCAGTGTTTTAGATTTAAAAAAGGCCAAAGACGAAGCAAATGAAGAAATCTGTTACAAACGTAAAAACACAGAGGAGAGAGCACCTGACGCTCATCAACAGATTACGTGAAAAAGAAGATAAGAAATAACACGTGCGCTGACACGTAGACATGCACAAGCTGTCACATGCGTGCACGTGCAGCAGGCAGGCCTCAGCCGACAAGTGAGATTAAAAACAGCAGGTCCCTCTCCGGCTTTATGTGTCAGGTCAGGGTGTCTCGTGTTGGAGTGCAGGTTAGCTCACACCCTCAAGCTCCAGAGAAAGAGGATCAAAAGTTCACATACAAAGGTGTAACTTACACCTTCAACCATTTGTGTAAATCACATAATTTATTGGACAAGAATAGCTTCCTATCCATCCATCCATCCATCCATTTTCTTTACCCGCTTATTCCATTTTGGGTCACGGGGGTCGCTGGTGCCCATGTCCAGCAATCACTGTGCGAGGGGCGGGGTACACCCTGGACGGGTCGCAAGTCCATCACAGGGCCAGAATAGCTTACTACTAAAAGAAAAATGTATAAATTCTTTTCTACTTTCACCTAAAATAACAAATGTAACTACACCTGACAATGCATTTTGGAAGCCAGGCTGAAACAAAACAACAAAAGCATTAATAAACCTCTGAGTAAAAAAAAAAAAAAAATCCCAAGACATCCTTGTAAAAGAGATTAATAATCTCAATGGATTTCTTCCTGGTAAAAATAAAGGTTTAAATAAATAAATAAATAAAACCATTTCAGATAAAATACTACAGTTACAAATGAAGACCTTTAGCTATAAACATCATATAATAAAAAAAGTGCTCGCACAATCTAGTTTCATTTGATCGTAACTTTATGAAATAAGGTAGAAGAATTCAGATTACAGCTTCCGACAGACAAAACAGGTGAGTTTAGTTATTGAGACAAAGAGCGAGGGAAAGAAAAATGGTCTACAAGCGTCTATTAACTTCAAAATGTTATCCTTTCACCCGTAAAACAAACACACGAAGGGCTCTAATGCCACCAGCCGAAAGTACCACTGAATTGAAATATATAGCACTACTTGGAAAAACCCATTAAACGTTGAGTAATAGTAGCTAAACAATACAAAAAGCTGAGAAAAATAACAAAACAAACGGACAATAAAATAAAACTGATGGTTTTCTGTGGTGGTGCTACCATAAGTGTGCATGAACATTATTTAGCCTTGCTGCGTCTTCTATCATCCACTGAAGAGATTATCACAGTGGAAAGCTGAAACTAAAATCTGGAAAAATGCATTTTATCCAAAGTGTTTTTAAGATGTCTTTAGATTAGAATTTAAAACATAGTTTTTTTTTAAATAAATATGAACTTTTGTCAGAGAATCTGACACATAATCCATACTAATATGAAAACCTGCTCAGCACATCAAGCAGTGGTCAAAGAGAACATCAGCAGTGTCAGAGGCAAATTTATTCTACTAATAATTATAGGAAATAAATAGCATAACAG
Organism: Nematolebias whitei; assembly: GCF_014905685.2. Lineage (NCBI taxonomy): Eukaryota > Metazoa > Chordata > Actinopteri > Cyprinodontiformes > Rivulidae > Nematolebias > Nematolebias whitei. The sequence continues at coordinate 36,719,940 of NC_056506.1, forward strand.
AAAAGGAAATTAAAGATTAGCTTTAATTTTGCTGTAAATCTTCTGCAGATGAGATGGGTGAGTCATGTGAAATGAAAGATATGAAGATGTTGCTAATAGGTATGAGTCACTGCTCTGACCCACAGTCATTATTCCTCCATCTTTTATGACTTCTATAATTGATGACTCTATAAGGGTGGACCTGAGAACACTAAATGCTTGTTTACTAATCTTACAGACTTCAAGTTTCTCTTTCCACTAACTAAAGATTCTGCTGGACCAGGGAGCAGGTTTTAAACCTCAGAAGAGGTGCAGCTGTTTGCTCCATCACTGCCAGCTGTTGTTAGGCTCTGACTGTGGTCATCTGGGGAGTCTTACTTTACTTGTTCTCAATAGAACACAACTGTGCTGTTGAGAGTCTCGTCTCTCTACAGACTTGAGGTAAACGATGGTGTAAGATCATTTCTGGAGACTTACTGAAGCAAACGCAGTGTTCAAGAGCACGTCTGATCAGGAAGTCCCAACCTGCACTGGCTGACAGGGAAGTGTCAAAACTATGTCTTGGATAACCGAAAAGGATGATAAAGGCAGAAGGTGAACAGAGAAGGAAGGAAAAGAGAACTTGACAAAAGAAAAATAGGAAATGTGTCTCAGGATTGAGTCATATGGGAGTAGGAAACCAGGAATAAGTAAAAGCTGCTGTGCAAGGTGGAGAGCATGCTGCAAGAAGACAGGTGGTTGCACATCTCCCTTTGCGTGTCTAAAAGGACGGAGGAGAAATGGAGCTGCCGAGATCAGCAGCTGAGAGCAAGACTGGAGGCAGATATAAATGTGGGAATCGCACAAAGGAAACAGAAGACAGCAGATAAAAAGTTAGAGGTGGAGTCGGAACATAAACAGTAGAGCAAACAGAAGAGCAGGGGCAAAGCCCGAAGACAGAGATAAAGAACAAGAGTGAATATTGGAGAGTGAGATAAATACAGGAGGTGGTGGGGAAAGGGAAAGCTAAGGTCAAGTTTAGAAGAATGAGGAAACAAGAGAGTAGTGACTGAGGAGGTGAAGTACGAACTGAAAGGATGGCCTCACGTTGTTCTATCGGGGTCAAAGGTTAGCCTCAAGTCCATACATGACATGTGACGTCACATGTGCTGCAGAATGGTGGCACTGATGGGAGCTCTGCTTCGACTCACTCTTTTTTTGTTCCTGTTGTTTTTGTTTTAACATTTTTTTGCGCCTACACTGTACACCCACGCTACGGGAATGACCGCGATGCACTTTTGGAGTTTTCTGTGTCGCTGCCTTGTCGTCACGCCATTGTGGTTCAGTTCCCAGCCCCCTTCCTGCCTCGGGCTCAAGCTCTGGCCTATCGTAGTGATGGGCTTCATGATCCTCCATCTGCCTGCACAGATCAAACTCTACGGAACAGTTCAGTTCGACAGGGAAATCTTGTTCTGCGTCTGCCGGACCCGGTTCTGAGGGTCAGTTTGGGAGGGCAGTTGATACAGCCGTTATTATCATCATGTTGCTAACAGGACCTACTAATGCTGCTAACAACACCATGCCGCTAACAGAACCACACTTCTAACAGTACTATGGTGCTAACGGGACCATGTTGCTAAGAGAACCTCATTGCCAACAGAACCACTCTGTTAATAGGACTAAGCTGCTAACAGAGCCACACTGCTAACAGTACCATGCTGCTAACAGTACCATACTGCTAACAGGACCATGCTGCTAACAGTATCATGCTGCTAACAGGACCATTCTGCTAATGGGACCATGCTGCTAACAGAACCACACTGCTAACAGTACCATGCTGCTAACAGGGCCATGCTGCTAACAGTATCATGCTGCTAACAATACCATGCGGCTAACGGGACCATGCTGCTAACGGGACCATGTTGCTAAGAGAATCTCATTGCCAACAGAACCACTCTGTTAATAGGACTAAGCTGCTAACAGAGCCACACTGCTAACAGGACCATGCTGCTAACAGTATCATGCTGCTAACAGGACCATGCTGCTAATGGGACCATGCTGCTAACAGAACCACACTGCTAACAGTACCATGCTGCTAACGGGACCATGCTGCTAATGGGACCATGCTGCTAACAATATCATGCTGCTAACAGGACCATGCTGCTAACGGGACCATGCTGCTAACAGAATCTCACAGCCAACAGAACCACTCTGCTAATAGAACTATGCTGCTGTAGATGTATTTCACTTTTGTCGTCTTGTTTATGTATTTTTGTTGCATGCTTTGGTATTTCTTTTTCTTTTTTTTGTCGGTCGAGTTGAGATGGTTCTTCTCAACTCGTCTTGAGAATTTCATCGCATTGATGACCTTGTGTTGATTCTTTATATGAAAAATAAACCAAACCTGAACCATTACGTAGCTTTGATTACAGTTGCTGTTTTCAGTTTAGATGATCTAAATGTGATTTAAAGACTGCTGACCTCAACCTTTGAGCTCTGCATTCAACAGTAAAATGATCTTTTAGCTTTCATCAAACAAAAAGCTAAGAGGAGAATAATCTCTGATCTACAACTAAAGCTTCAAAAGTCAATATAAATATCCATCCATGCATCCATCATCTTTTACCTGCTTCTTTCTTTTTGGGTCACGGGGGTCACTATTAAAAATGCAAATATCCTTACTCTTTCAGCTTGATCAAAAATTTTTACATTTTGAAAAACAAATGTCTCAGCGAGCAAGTCCTTGGTTCAAACCCCGGTCCAGGGGGCTTTCTGGGTGGAGTTTGCATGTTCTCTCCGTGCATGAGTGGGTTTTTTCCGGGTACTCCGGTTTCCTCCCACAGACCAAAAACACGCATGTTAGACTTGGTAACTCTAAATTGTCCCTAGGTGTGAGTGAGAGCGTGAATGGTTGTTTGTCTCGTTTGTCTCTATGTGGCCCTGTGATGGACTTGCGACCCGTCCAGGGTGTACCCCGCCCCTCGCACAGTGACTGCTGGATATGGGCACCAGTGACCGCCATGACCCAAAATGGAAGAAACGGGTAAAAGATAATGGATGGAAAAACAAATGTATGCTGACAGTGACATGTGAAGACTGCAGTGTTTCCATTTGTCAGTAATGTAAATATGAAATTTTCTTTAACCAAATTAGTTTAGCTCTTAAATAAACAAATTAAAAATAATGACAATGGCCTGTAATAAATCTGAGTATGCCAACTTTTCAATCATTACTTATTGATTCCTTGTTATTTTTAGCTTTAGAGTTAGCATTTACTTACATTCTGTAGACAAAATGTTTACATGTACAGCTAGAAATTATAGTTAGCAACTTTTATTGTGAGGTATCATTCTTTATATGCAGCTTTTGGTAATTTTATATAAAAGAAGGCAGCTTTTCAAAAATAGATATTTGTTGGAACTATTGGGTGCAAACAAAGAACAGTTTTTTTTTCTCTTCTAAAATAATGGCAATTGTGAATCATACTGACACACCAGAGCTTGGAAATCTTCCTAAATCTGCACACACTATTTCCAAACACTGGCATTTTTACAAACCTTGACAATAAAAACTAGTTTTGTTTTCAGGGAGGGCAAACATTTTTTTTTTAAAAACAGCAAACAAAGAAAAACTAGGACAACGTGATAAGGAAGAATCTTGGCTGAACAATGAGTACTCTTTGATATTTAAATTATAAAAGTAAGACAGTTATTGTCCCTGCAATGTAGGTTAGGGAGAGGTAAGGACCATCACCCATTTTATTCCATCTGAACGAGCCGTCAGCTGGCTTCATAAATCTTTCTCCTCAACAGACACAAACTGCTAATCTCCATCTCTGGCTCACAATCGTGTCACACAAGGTCAGTCATGTGGTTCTCTGCCCATGACATCAGCCAAGACTAGAAAAGCTCATTTCAAATTCACATAATCAGAAAAAGTCTCTCCATTCCTCACAGTGGAGAAGGTCCAGATTATTCAAACTGTGCATTATTTATATTTATACAAGCGCTAAAGCAGTCCAAGCTTTAAGGACACTTGCTTTCGTTTCATGTGAATCAACACAGTTTTTATTAGAAAGAATTAATCAGTGCACCAGACCAGCAGAGAGTAAAATGAGGAGGCAGACTTTTCCCTCTATACAACTTATTTTAATTAATTAAACATGTGGAGCAGATGTAACACTGATTGGGTTTGAGGTGCCTGCTGTCTCCAGACGGAACGATGTTGACAAAGTTTAAATAGGACTAAACTTTGTTCCAGATGCTGGAAGTAGTCAATTCTTCCCAAGTACTGAAAGTTGGTTGTGAATTCATCTTCAAGTCGAGAAAGATGCTTTTATAAAGAAGAGCTAAATAAGTTAAAACAATTTTAATTATATTATGGTGTAGATTTCTAGATTTTCTGTGAGCTGTTCTAAAAAATATAATATAATATATATAAATATATAGACAACACACGCACATAAGATCAAGTTTTTAGTACATTTAACAAGTAATTAACATTTCACTGGTGGCTGTAAATATTTCACATGTTCTGCAGTTTTTCCCTTCAGATCTATGCGTTGACTTCTGTGACATAATCTACTGGGACGTAACTTGATCTTTTAGATTTTATTGGGTTAATTTACGCCAAGTAAACTCCATATAGACATAAAATTCAACAGATCCTCTGTTTACATGTTAATAGGGCCAACAATCACCTGTGGGAGCTCAGGACACATCGGGGCACGGACACATATTTTATGTTCGTCACACAGGTATTTATAAGGACCAGAGAACGGCAGGTTTATTTGCAGTCTTTTCAGAGAAGCCTCCTGTCTAACCCATAAAAGTATCTCGTGTGATGTGAGAAGGTAAAAGAGAAAATCTCAGTAGACACATTATAAAATATAATTTTTTTCAAAGTGCGAGCTGGTAACAAGGTGTTATCCAAAAATGGTGTAAAGTCAAACAAAATACATCTTCTGCTCTTCAGCAGCATTTAGAGAATCACTAATTATGTCTATTTCTGTTGAAAAAATGTAGAGGCCTTTAGCTAAAATGAGAAAATAGTTTAAACGTTTAGCGCTAAAGAATTTATGTATGGAAGAAATGTTTCCTCAGAACAGTGACAAAATATATATCCCAAAAGAGCAGTGGTCTGAAGGTCTAATAAAGCTGCAGATCAGTCTAATGTCACTCTTTATATTACTTTTCCGTACATCCATTCATGCTTTTTAGTTTTCTCAGAGCAACTAAAATTTAACACATTTTAGAATTATGTTGAGAAAAATGTTCTATGTGTTTTAAATGTTACCAGGATTGTCCAAGAAGTGATCTCCTGAAGTTGGTCAGTTCTTTATATTGTGTCAGTTTATAGTGAAAAAGGCAACAACCATACATATTTTCAAACAACAACACAAGTCAAGACGAGCTGGCCTTTAGTTTCCACTGAAAACAACGAGCCTCGAGCACCAAAAACCACCGTTACTGTTCCAGACAAGCTGGTTTGGAAATGATTTGACTCAGCTGTCTAGCATTCAAATTTAGTTCCTGCCAAAACTCACTTATATTCTCAAGCTCACCAAGTTCACTTTTTTCTATAACTATCACTTTGTATTTTATATATCTTACTACTAGACTAATAAAAATACTCAACACAGTTTACAAATACTTCACTTTTTTCCTCAGAAATATATTAAAAACAAAATTGTGTGACATATGACCCATAAGCTTATAAATGTGGATACCATATCTGGCCAACTGACAAACTTCAGCTTTGTTCAAAAAATGTGCAAATACGGCAGTTTTTCTCTTCTGGGAAACTTTACAGGAAACAGGATTAAATAAATCAGTTAGTGCACCCTGAACATCAGCAAGAAAAGAATTACAATCGTTTGTCTGACTGTTGTTTCTTTGGCCATGGACGTTATAAATCAGTGCAACTTGTTGAACTGTATCGCACACGTGCATCTATGTGTGACAGAACTGGGATACTCTCTTTTTCAGCTTATGATTGTGAACCATATTCTGTTACATAAAGCTCAAGCTGCTTACTATAAGAAGTGAGCTAGTACTGAAAATAGCAACAAGAACAATGGCTTTTTACTTTAATTTCATTACAAATGTTTCTGTTATTTATATAAAGCTAGACAGATGTAAAATCTACTCCTATAAAATAACTTTTGTGACACGACTTCCTATTCCCACTAACCTTCCCCTGACCTTCAGGCTTATAAACAAGCCATACAATCTTCAAACCAAAACCTCTGAAGTGAAACGACCTGCAACGTAGCTTCATACTCTGTCGACAATGATTCAGTGGATGCTGACATCCCCTACTTTTTGCTCCAATGCACGGCGAAATGAATGTCCTTGCAACTTTGGAGACATCAATCACGCACAGATACTCAATATTTAAATGCACTGATAAAGTTTTGTCACAATCCATCCTGGAAGAAAGGTGAGATCCTATGAAAGTGGATCAGTATGGATTATATACTCAATAAAAAGAACACTAAGTTTATTCAGCATGTCTCAAAAATGTACTCAAACGACTATTCCAGCATTTAAAACGCCCAGGCAACATATCTGAACTGTGCTATAATTAAGATTAACTTCAGATTACAAGTTAATGACATTCTCGAGTCAAGTATTTTTTTAAATATATTTTTGTGAAACTCGAAAGTACAGATCAGAGCAAACAGCAGCAGTGTGGCATTGGACCAGACTGTGGCAGTACCAGCCAACACAGTGAGTCACAGTAGCTGCGTCAGCTGAGCAGAGCCCTGCTGAAACTGAGAGGACCACGACAGTTAAGAGACAGAGAGAGATCAAGTGATGGATAAATAAAGTGACAGAAGAGAGAGGATTGGAGGAGAGGCACGTAGATGGCAGCAGAGAAAGAGAAGAAAACAAAGTGTAAGTGTCCTGATGCATGCTCAATAACCCAGGCAGAAAAACCTAAAAAAGTTACGTCAGGTCCTATGGATGGGTTAAAAAAAAAAACCAAAACAATAAAATATTGTAGAAACATTTGGTCGTTCATCCAAAAAATGAAACTGTGAAAGTGTGAGTGGATTCTTCCTTCCATTCTTCATTGCTTTTCTTGTTTCAATTTGAGGAAAAAGAAGTAATTCGGCACCAAAAACTTTTCAAACAGTCCAACAATTTTCAGTCAGGTCATCTGGACAGTTTCTTTTTTGTGCTGAAATGTTTCACCTTCCATCCAGAAGGCTTCATCAGTCAAGGAAGCACACAACACAAAACTGGTTCTTCCCCCAAACAGCTTACTCCAAAGTGAAACAAGCCAGTTATGTTGGTGCTAAGATGGTGTCTTTTGCATGACCCGTCCTCTTCTGCCGGCCCTCTTTCTCGTCGACAGTCATGTCAAACTGGTTCAAAACCAAAAATGTCCATGCTCAATAATCCATGTATACAATCCAACAATTTTCAGTCAGGTCATCTGGACATCCGGTTTGTTCCACTTTGGACTAAGCTGTTTGGGGGAAGAATCAATTTTGTGTTGTATGTTTCTGTGACTGATGAAGCCTTCTGGATGGAAGGTGAAATGTTTTAGCAAAAAAAGAAAATGTCCAGATGACCTGACTGAAAATTGTTGGATTGTATACCTGGATTATTGAGCATGGACTTTTTTGGTTTTCAAACAGTCCTTAATACCATGTTCCAAATTAAATAGGAGTTTTTGTGTAATCTCGTTAACATGCTTCAAAGACAAAAGGCGATTACCAAACTGAGTGAACACAAAAAGGCAGAAAACTGAAGAAAAAAAAGACTCATGGAGATGGATACAGATCACAACACAAAAAGATAGTATAGCAGTGAGCACTAAACTGATTGGTGGCAGATGGTAAAACAATATCATCTTTCATTTTTCTGCGAGGCCCGCAATATTTAAAAGAAACCTATACCGAAGAATAAGAAATTTAACTTTTGAGATGGCACAGAATGTCCCCCCCCCCCCCAAAAAAAAAGATACCTGGCATCACAAATTATGTTAAAAAATTATTCATACCCACACAATCAGTTTTAAGATTAATATATAATGCGTAAAGAAAAGGAAAAAATTATGGTTTTATAAAGTTAGGTTTTTTTGCATTTAATGTATTTCTATTACCTTAAGAGACCTCGTTCTCCATTTCCTGAATATAAAACTGATCTGTGTGAAAACCATTTGTGAACACAACTGTTTAATAACAAAATGCCAACTCAGGTTTAGGTAGAAACTCACACAACTCCCATAGGAGGCGTTCAAACCAGAGATTTACTTTAGATATGACAGTGTCACTCAGCCCAGGGTTCTTTGGTGTTTCCTTAAAAATTGATTAAAAAAACAAAACAACTGATGAGCAAACAAAATGTAATTTTGAGGTCTACGATATTTTAAAAAGACACACATCTACTGTGATGCTAAATGCAAGGCAAACAGGACATCTAAAAAAATATTCAGATACAATCATCCATTTTATTAAATCAAAAAAATTTAGCTTTATGAAAAGAATGATTTTCGTAGCCTCAGTTTGTTAGAGCTACACGAACCAAGCATAACTAAACACATTGTGCACGTTAACACTCGCTCATGAGCGTTTTAAGTTTTCATTTACATTTGAACAACATAAATCCTAAATGATTGTAAGACTTAAATTGAAGGTATAAAGTGTGGCTAAATGTAAGGGACCAATCTAATTATCTGTCTATTATTATATATAAATCTAATTATATTTACACACATATAGCCCAATGAGGTCTTTCCTGAGATGAGTCATGTACTCACCAGCCAGTTTTTTAGCTGAATCTGATTAACTGCTCGTTAACACAAAGAGCTAATCAGCAGCAAATCGATGCATTTACACATTTAGATGTGGAGGTGAATTGCTGAAGCTCAAACTAAGCATCAGAATGGGGGGATTTTGGACATGCTGTGGTTCTTGGAGCCAGACGGGCAGGTCTGAGTATTTTACTGGTGATCTGGGATTTCCAGTGAGTGACAGTTGTGTGAACTAAATGCCTTATTGAAGTCAGAGGTCAGAGGAGACCGGGCAAACTGGTTTGAGATGACAGAAAGGCAAGAGAAACAGAAAAAAGAAAAACACTCCAAGGTCTGCATAATATCATCATTGAATGGACAACATGAAGAACCTTGAGCAGATGGGCTTCAGCAGCAGAAGACCACACCAAACTACACAATAAGAGAATGTAATAACATTGCCTGGTTTAATGAGTCTCAGTTCACTGGACACAGATGGCCTTCACAGTCACTAAACCTCAATCCAATTGAGCACCTTCAAGCTGTGGTGAAACAGGAGATGTGTACCACGGACGTGCAGCTGACAAATCTGCAGCAACACCGTAATGCTATCATACGACGGAGCTTTAGGGCCATGCTAAGAAAAAAAGTTGCAAGCCATAAATTTACAAGAATAAAGTTGATTAAATTCTTAATATTATGAGAATAAAGTTGTACGAGTCTTTGCAGCTCTTGTGTTTGTTTGTTTTTGTTGTTTTTCCCACTAGTCAGATCAGATTGTATCAATATTACCTCAAATACAGCCCCAAATCCCAAAAGAGTTGTAAAGGAGGTGCCGTGGATGCATCTCTGTCTACCTGGCAGAGGTGCTCGAGTGAGACTGCTGAGATCCTGGAGCTGGCAGGAAACGTGTCTCATGACTACAAGAAGACCAGGATCATCCCCCGACACATGCAGCTGGCGCCTGTAATGATGAGGCTCTCAACAAGTTGTTGAGAGGAGTGACCATCACTCAGGGAGGAGTTCTGTCTAACATTCAGGTGGTCCTGCTGCCCAGGAGGACCGAGAGGCCTGCTGGATCCAGGTGGACGGCTCAGCAGCCAGTTTCTTCAGATCTGCTGTGGTACGGACTGCTGCAGATCCATCCTGCCCACAGCTATTAGCATATAAAACAACTCTTAATGAAACCAGGATGATGAGCTAAAACAACATTTAATTTCCCTTTGGGATTAATAAAATATTTTGAATGGAACTGAATCCATGACGCGACCTGTCAATTAATCCAGTAGGCGTGTCAGCAAATGACCAATTCGAAGCTAAATGAGTCGTAATATTATCCGAACTCCGACACGATAAAAGCAGGTTTACCGCATTTTAAATGTGGTAAAGAAGAATGTTGAGCATCTTGTTAAAATATACTTTGGTATTGGTTTTACAAATAACGAGATAGTTAATCTGTTAGCACATCAGCGTCAGATTATTATCAATATCAAGACTTTGAACCTGCTTACAGTAAGGTGGTACGCTCTGATGGGCTGCAGCACAGCTCTCTGCAGGTAAGGAGCATTTAGCTTCGGATTGGTCATTTGCTGACACGCCTACTAGATTGATTGACAGGTCGCGTTGTGAATATGACTCGTGAAAATAAAGAGCTGCAAAAATAAAAAGGTGTTGTACGACTTTATTCTCATAATATTAAGACTTTATTCGACTTTATTCTCGTAATTGTATGGCCTTTAATTTTTTTGTCTTAGTGTGGCAATGTAATTTATTATGTTTTTCTTAACATGGCCCTAAAGCTCCATCATACTATCATGTTAATATGGACCAAAATCTCAGGAATGTTTCCAGCACCTTGATGAATCTATGCCATGAAGAATTAGGGCAGTTCTAAAAGCGAAATGAGTTTAACCCAGTTCTAGTAAAGTGTACCTAAAAAGGTGAGGGTATATTTCTGTCAAAACTGCATAATTACCCTCCATTATGCCGCTCAAAGTGAATGTGAATTCACCAAATCAATTTGATCAATTCTTAGTTATAAAACCCAGAAGTGGATTGTTTTAAGAATTAGAACCCCCCACCCCACACCTAGAATATGTTTTTGCCAAAGATATTACTACTGAACTGTTTAACCTGACTGAAGTTATGTCAAGATGTGCAAAATATAAAAGAGAAATTAGGTCAATGAAAAAGTAGGGATGCACCGATCCACTTTTTTTTTTTTACTTCCGATCCGATACCGATACCTAGATCTGGATATCGGCCGATACCGATCCAGTTCCGACATCATCGTTATTGATTTTATATCAGGCTGTAATAATCTCCTCTCAAGTACAATTTGTACAAATATATGCATGCATGTCCAAAAAGGCAACTTGAGGTAAGTTTTAATAATGTTGTATAAGTTTTAAAGTTAGAATTAAATTATGCTAACACAAAACATTTTTTTTTATTCCTAGCTTTAAAGTGGATATCAAAGTGATTAATTTAAGTGACTGTTTAAAGTTATTTTATATTTTTTTAAATAAGGGGCAGATATAAGAATGTTTTTCTTCTTTCTGCACTCTTTTCATTCAATGTTTTCTTTTTGATTCATTTGTTTTGTTTATTTTGTTCCTTTTAAACGAATTAATAAATGAATTAAATAAAATAAAATGTTAAATGGCTTTAAACATCTGCTAAGTTCATGGCATAAACCAACAGACATGTTCCTGTATTTAGTTATTTACATCACTTTACAATGTAGCTGTTTTTGTTTCGTTTATATATATATATATATATATATATATATATATATATATATATATATAAAATTTTCTTGTAATTTTCAAATCATATGTTTTTTTATGATTGTCTACAGTTGTACTGATAAATATCTCCTGGAGGGTAAACTATATCTTGGCTGCAAGTATCAAGCTGAGAAATCCTTAGTTTTCTACAACTGATAGTGGTTGGTCATTACAATGAAGTTTAGCAACTTCTCGGTAAACATTCGAGCTCCGGTGCTTCAGAGATGTTGTCTTCTTGTTCAATCCTAAGCAAGCAGCCTGATTTTGGTCAGTCGCGCTCAATCTGTCCCTCCTCAGAGACGGCCAGATTGGGCACGGCTGGCCGGGATTGAGTTGCCTGTTTCGGGTTGAGCAAGAGTAGTACCCCGCTGAAGCCACAGAGCTCGAATATCCATCGTAAAACTAACTTTACCGCGGTTTAATGTGGCGCTATGGCTCTGCAGACATTGCACGTTGCTGTCTTGTTCTGTGGTGTTTCTAGTGTAAAATACTTCCACACAGCGGACATGTTGAGATGAAAAGTTGGTTAGCTGTTAGCCACAGTGTTGCTAACTCAGTCCTCACATTGTAGCTGGCTGAGAACTATGAAATGGATTTCCTGAATGGGAGGCAGGTCTTATTACTCTGGGTTCATGAGAGACGCCGCCGTTCAGGAAATCCATCCCATAGTTTGAAGCCAACATGCATCAAGGATTGGAAATCTCTGCAGGTTGGATCGGAAAAATCTGATACGTAAATTATGCTGGTATTGGAGGCCAATACCGATACCGAATCGGATCGGCCCCATCCCTATGAAAAAGCGCAACTTGCATTTAACAAGCTCCCACTGAATAATTCAATGAGATTTAGCACACTAAAACCTAGCTTCTTTTTTTACATCATACAATATAAAAAAACAGAATCATAGTTGTTTGCAGAATTCGAAACTGCACCATGAACTCATCTCCTGTCTCATAGTGTGATAAAATAGTTTATTAACAAAATTAATGACATCTAATTCAGTGGTGCTACGGAAATAATCAAAGTAAATGAATTGGCAAGTAATTACATAAACTGAGTGAGGTTTATTCACAGAAGAGAAGAATAAAATCGTTAAAACTGAAATGGATGATGGGAGAATATGAAGGCATCCAGCCTGTCAGTAAACTGGTAATGTCAGAAGGCCAAATTAAAGTGCTGATCACAGGCTGAGTCCAAAGCTCGCCGAACAAAAAAGGAAAGGACACAAAGAGTGGGGAGGATTATCTTGTCTCATTCATTACCTTTCTCATTCACTACAAGGCCAGAGAGTGATTAGATCGCCCTGATAATAAAATTGGACAAGTGGGTTTATGTGTGTGAGTTAGAGGCAGAATAAAAAACATAATAAGGATGTTCTCGGTCAGTGGTCACCACGTTCAACAAGCGGGGAAATTGCTTTCCAGACATTTTAGCAGGCCAAACAGGTAAAGGGTTAGGGTTAGTAGACTTGTCTATGGCCGCCTTAAATGTGGGATTTATGTGTTTGCAGAATAACTGCTGAGCTTTCAAATTCATTCCTGCTGCTTTAGCTTGTCCTGCTGGCGTGACTTTCTTTAGGTCTCTAGTAGTGGGTGTTGGGATGCATAAGAATCGTAAAGCAGAAGAATCACAGAGCCTGTTTCTATTGGTGTTAATGGCTTCTGAGTGATAACGGTAATTTTGCTTCACATAAAATCAAAGCGCTAAAGCAAGATTACAAACACTCATTCTGGTGTTTTATTAAGGAAATGTTAACAGGTCAGCAATTACTCCTGAAGGATGAACAGTAGCATTATTGTATTTTTCCACCCACCTTCTTTTTTTAATCAACCCAGTGTTTTCTCTTTTACTTGTTTCGTAGCCACTGCCACTTTTTCTGCCTGTTCAGTGCTTTCTCTTATCATCAGTCTCGTCCATCCCTCAGTGACAAATGAAGCTGTGTGAGAAAATCTGTAGCTGAGCTTTTGTGCTGGAAACATAAATTATTAAGGCTATGGGAAAACTATGATGCTATTCTCTATTAAGATTTTCTAAATTGAGGTAAAATGAGTAATTTGACAGTTAGCAAGAAGGCTAGTTGGAGATTTTCTGCCACGTAACTAACTGCCAAAATGTAGACAGTAGTTTTTTGTGCAGTTGTGTTGTCAACAAACAAATCAACAATTAATTAAACTAATGTAACATTTGACTAAAAATGATTAGACGTTAATAAATAAACTAAATGTTGTGTATGTATGCAACTCTCAAACATTACTTAAGCATTTCTCTGTAGTGAAAACTGCACAGAAATGAAACATGGTAAAGTGCTCATTAGACAAAAATGGCTATAATTTAGTTAATACTGTATTCTTTAGCTAATATTAAAGCTAAAACAAATTCCTCCACTTCTTTCTATACATCAAGATAAGGCTGACTGGTTCAATAGGGAAGAAGAAAAAAACAATCTTATTTCAGATTAACTGTTGTGATGACTTTAGAGCGCAGTTTTTAATATCAGGATTTGTGTTTGCAGTCAGATTACTATAGTAACAGTTACATCTGTAAATAATTTTACCACAATGCCACAGATTTACTGGTTGTGGTGAAAAATTAAACTTGGAATACCCCATCCTGTGCTAATTTATTAACATTTATGCATATTTATCAACCGTTTTTGCTGAAGTGTGTTAAACAAAATTAACGTCAAGCGAGTTATAGCGCTCATTAGAGAAAGCAGGTGTACACGGCACTGGCTTCATGGTGCTGGGATCAATGAAAGACCATTAATGCGATGAGTTCAATGGAAACACAAAACCACAGAAGCAGCAGAAAAAGAATGTAAAAAAGATAAACAGTCTAATCATTCACACCGATCACACTGAAGACGTTCATTTCTAGAGTGCTTCAGTGCATCTTCATAAAATTGTTTTTGGTGACGTGGATAAATCAAATATTATCAGAAAGCTTTTTTCTCAAAAAGTCACTGACCTTCCACTCTGATTATCCATTCAAGTATCTGGTGTAAAGTTTAACATCTAAACAAGGTCAGCACTCTAAATGTTAAAAACAACTAAAACAGGCTGATTTGATAAGTCAAAAGCTAATATTTTAAAATAACGCCTTGGGATTCTGAACAATCTCTAACACTAATGTTATTCTGTTGGACACGATGGCTTACAGCACTAAATGTGATTATCTGATTAATCATGGCACAGAGAAGACTTATTATTCTGATGATCACAGTGAACATGTTAACGTGCCAAAATCAAATTTTAACTCAAGAAATATCTCTGGCAAACATTTGCATCACAGAGCTGTTGACACACTTATCCCCTGCACTGAGTGTGTTTACTGATTAGATCTCAAACAGCTCTAAGATGATACTTGATATCAGACACCGCCTCCAAATAAGAGTGAGGAAAGCAGTTTTGAAATTAAAATAAAAGGGATTTGTTAAATCAAATGATGAAACGTGATGGTTACACACCTGTACATCATATATATGAATTGCACTTACTGTATATTCCAACAATAGCACAATAACTAACCAGTTTTTCTCCCAGTCAGTCATTAGCAGTCAGTTTCCTCCATTCCTTCTCATCCTTCATGTGTAAATAACTTCCACAGACCTGACACCGGTGGTGCAAACTGCCATTAGATTGAGATAGAGTTAGATTTAAAGAGTTAGTGAGATGCCATCTCACTAACTCTTTAAACCATTTCTCTAATTCTGCTTTATTTTAGATACATCTTTTCTTACTCTTTTTTTATAAGACTGTCTTTATAATAATTTTAAATGTCTCAAAGTGGTTTAACGTCACATAATTGCTATTCAGGTCTCTTATTCCTCATGTGATCTCTCAGTTCTTTATCATTATTGTCCTTTTTTTAAATCAGTAGACATGCATTTTAAAATCCATGCAAGTACAAAAGAAATAAAATAATCTGTTCATGTTTTCTGTTTAAAAAAAACTGACTGTGAGCACTTAGACATTACACTGCAGTTCTCTGCTGGAGCTGGGGGTGTTTCTAACTTGAAGCATGACAAAAAAAAAACGCATACCGCCTTTATCAGATGCTCTCAGTGCCAATTAATCTTGTTGTGCAAGAGGATCTAATGACTGTCATCCTTGTTATCCAGTAATAGCCTACGTCAAAAGGAGTTAGTCACAGAGCATAGTTGCAAGAACAAAGGAAGCAACCCAAGAACATCAAATTTAGACCAAAACTTTGCTGATAAACTTTTAACTGCAGAAGAATATTGCAGAAACTATTACAAAATAGAATGCACAGGTGCAAATAAACAAATTTTCTAAATATTGTCCAAAATTGATTTTGAATATATAAAAGCACAAATTTGTTGTTAAAGGTGCCAACAATCAGAGTTGAACTGTATGAAAAGCATGTTTATTTTTTGTGTCTGTTCAAAGAGTGGGTAAAAGGCTGAGGCGTTGAAATGTTCTCAGGAGGCAACACTTAAAGGAAGACAAAGAAAAGAAAACAGCCAAATACTGGACAGTAAAATACAGACACAAATCACCGAAGCATTAACAGCAGAGTGCAACCATTATGCCTGAGCATAGCAGCTAAGTTAAGCTAAAGCACTAACCCACTGACCCACATTTCACAAGGCCAGCAGTTGCTGTAAAACTCTGAGTACAAGCGTGGTGTCGGGCTGCAGAGAGGAAGCTGAGTCGCTGTTACTCACTGGACGATTTATGAGTCAGATAACGATGAGCTTCACTTTAGACAAGAGGGAATTCTAAGAGCATAGACAAATTCAAGAAGAAACAAACGTTTTAAAGCAGCTGTTTCTCTTTAAACTGGAGATGCCACCTCAGTTTAACAGCATGCACCTTCCTCTGAACAGTTTAACAGCATTGAGACTAATTTTAATCTCAAAACTAGTGAGAGCTACTTCCCAATAGAATGCAGCTCTTTGGCTTTCAACATGGTTTTCTACATAAACCTAGCTTTCCTGTGGGTCTTTGATTTCACAAAGTAAAACTGAAGTTTGTTTTGACTTTTTTCCCAACACCTAAACCACGTTTTAATCAGAAAAAAATTATAGACAGAACCATTTTTTGTCAACTGTAGCAGAAAAAATAAAAGCATAGGCAGCGGGCATAAATTTAAATAATAGTTTTGTGGACAGCTGCTCTCTTTGCATGCCGGTCCAGTTTTTGTTCATGTCGCTCACACCAAAAGGAACACAACTAAACTAAGCCACATGTGCAAAACGAGGATTAAAAATAAATAAATCTCTGTTATGCAATTTTATTGAAAATATGGCTATGTAGAGCAGCTGCTGGTTTATTTCTGACCTGTGTGGTAAGCTTGTGAGATGCAAACAGACAGTAAGCAAGGGAGAGAGAGTAGAGTGCTAGTCCAGCTTATAAGAGGACAAAAAAAATACTAGACAGCTTTGTTACAATGACGCTTGAATGAGCTTATTATGATGTGAGGTTAAATATGAAGCATGAATTAGACCAAAGTGGAAAAAATTAAACCTGGAGGAAGTCTGGGGGTTTGTGTTTACCTGTCAAATGGGCTACTCCTCTTTTAGTGAAGCTGGAAGCTTTATTTTTCCATAATGCAGTTAAAAATTAAATGCACTTGTTATGCTTTGCATGTTATGACAATCTTCCTGGAACCTGATAAGCTGAGTCTCAGTCAGATCACACACTAATGCACATCTCAACAAGGTCCCTACTTTATGTTCTTACTGCTGAAACACTTCTTCTTGTAATCTGCTTCTATCTGTCTCCTGATATCCTGATGTCTCCTGATATGTTTTTAAGATCTTCTGCTTTTACCCATAGCATCACTTAAAAGCAACTCCAGCTGTTTTTCATTTCTTATCTCACGCTCTTGTTCATCTTACCTAATTTCTTTTTCAATCTAACTTACCTGTTCCACACAGTTTTCTCTCCTCGCAGCTTCCCTAACAATCTATAAGCTATAATAACTGGTTCTGTCCTGTGGTCAAGACTCTGAAGCTAAAACACTGTTTCAGTCAAACAATCACGTTATAGTTGTTGGATGAGAAGCTTTGCAGCGCATCGTGTTAGCTGAAATGAAAGCCAGTGTTGGTCTGCCATGGTAGATACTGGTCATGATGTTTACTCAAGAATATGAAAAAGAGAGTGGAAGAAAAGAAAGTCTTACAAAATAAAAGTCCTATTTGCTAATTAGTTCAATAATCAAACCAGGATGACAGAAAAAAAAAGCATAGACACCAGTACATGTATAAGACAAATATTCACACATAATTTAGGCTGAAGCAGAGCTTTAACGTAACAAATTAATTAGTTAAATGTGTGATTTCTGTAATGTACTGTAGCATGGGTTAAAAGGATTAAAGCCCAAGCAATCCTTGAAAGAATGCACATTGCTCGCTGTCTTTCATGCCGTAGTTTTAGACTAAGGTTGCATTAACACTGCAGGTCTTAATGCACAATTCTGATGTTTTGCTGAGATCAGCTTTGTGTGTAGCTGTTCACATTACAATTTAAATGCCATCATCCGACATGTGAACAGTGTGTGAACAGTCTATGGCCCTGAAGCGGCCCGCACGGACAGAACACATCACGTCAAAGGCAGCATGTTTACTGAAGTAAATACAGATGCTACACATATAAGCATATGTGTATCAATTCTAAAGTTGTGCAATCACAGCCAAATAAATTATTTTATGACATGCTTGTTTCGCCCAGTATTTACATTTGAACTTGCCGCTTTCCACCTACTCTGTCACAGAATTGGGCTTCTGAAATAGCAGCGACATAGTGAAAGGGGAAACAAACTCGAGTATTGAACCCATCACTTTAGTACTGATACGATCCAACATCAAATTTATTATCAAAGGTTGGTGTAGACTATCAGTCATCCAGGACATGCCATTTAAAAAAAGCTGAAGCACCTGGACTTCTATTTTGTAGTTGAAGACGTGGCGTTCTAAGCTTTAAACTGCATGATGTAATTTGGTATAACTCTCCTTCACTGACATAAAAGTTGGATGAAATGTTATTGATGAGACTGTGTTCGCTTTGAAAAACATCAAATATGTAAGCAATTTAGTAAGACATACAAGTGACCCAGGTAAGATGTGGAAAAAAAATGGATTTGGACACATTCTGTCGTTAAAAAACATCAGACCTAGGATGAGTGCTGCGGGCAAGCAAATTTTATTTAGGCCACTTTTTCCTGCAGTGTGAATGCAACCTACAACCATTTTACATTAAACATCAAGAAAAAGAAGAAAATAAGAAAGAAGTTGGAGCTGTTTTGATCAAACTTTGAAAATGACATTTAGGTTAATCTCATGAATGTGAATGACTCTCAGCTACAACCACACCAAACAACACATCTGTAAAATTGACTGAATTCTAGCCATAATTGTGTTTTAACGATTGGGTGGCTGTGACAGCCACCTTGAATTTGGCTCCAAAAATTATTCAGCAGTAGATGTACATTCAATAATTATTTCCTGAAAGTTTCATTAAACTCTGTCAAGAAGTTTATGTGATATTTTGGACGCACACACGCAAAGATAATTTCAAGTGGTTAATGGAAAAATTTCTAACAAAGATCCTGCACAGCCTGCTAGCACTCAGAATATACGTTGGAGATTAGTTTCAGCCAATAACACACAGATTATAGATCAATATCTATAAATTAGACTGAATTATAGCCAATTTGGTATTGTGTATCTGTAGGCTTTGGCAGCCATATTAAATTAGGTTGATTCTGAAAGTAGTAGATGTCAATGTAATGATTACTTTCAGCAAGTTTAATTGAAATTAGCCGAGTAGATCGTGGTATATTTTGGTAACAGAAACACACACACACACAAACAAAGACTTTATCATTCACCTTCGTCTTTGGGCAGCAGATGATAAATATAGTCTCGTGGACAACAGGGATCAGTTACAGGTAGCAGGAGGACTCATTTGAAGCTAGAACACAGGAAGTATGAATAATTTATATCACACTTAACCGTAAAACTCAGTTTAACCTCTGTCAGCATTTATTTGAATTAGTGTGTATTAAACATAATTATCTGTCTCGGACTGCTTTAAGTGGTTTTACAAAAAACTACATCGAGCCTGAGGTGCTGTTGCCTCTGTGTCTGTTACTGCAGGAATGGGAGTAATGATCTGAGGTGCAGCAAAGTGATGATAATGGTGCAACAGGGGCCGGAGCCAGAGTGATGAGAAAAACAAACAGTACCACAAGCAGACGGCGCGTCTGCAAATCTGTTGTTAATACCCCACAGTCATGTCATTTCCTCTTCAACAACAATACTGTCCAACAGTCGTTTGTCTCAGAAAAGACTGTGACGTAAAGTCACCGCCAAAGCTTCCAGATGGTTTGTTCATGACCACACGCAACCGCTCATAGATAATATTCTTGTTTAGATCTCAACTTCCTCCTGCAATAACACACATGAAAAGAAAATTACTGCGAAATAAACAGCTGAATGCGACGTCTGCTGATGGTTCGCCTTTCACCAACACTCATCTTCTCTAAAACAGACAGCAATTATGACTTCATTCTCACTATTTGAGTCATCAACGGGGCAGACAATCTGATTCAATTTAAAGGCCATAATGACTGAACACGCTGACTGTAATCTGGCTGCTCTAAAAACAAAGAGAGCACACTTCAAGCTGCTAAACTCAACTTTTGCTAAAGGCCGGAGGTATTTGGTGTGTCTACTGGCGCTGTGAAATTTTAATGAGGGAGCATTTCAGATATGTTTCTTGTGAAGCTAAAACCTTGCTGCCCTCTGAGGTTGCACTAATACCCAGCAGAACAGTTTGTTTTCTCCCGTAAGCGGTTTCGAGCGCTGTTGTTGACTTCTCCTGTGGAACACACTCAGAAAGAGCTCCTTCGAGTATAGATTCGATTTTAAAGGAAAAATAATGCAAGTTCTGAGATCAGGGCAACAGGAAGGGCGGTCAATTATTGGGATGCATTTTACTAAAAAATAAAATTAAAAACAGCCAAAGAGACTCATGTGTACAAATCTGTTGTACAAGAGAAGGTTACAAAAATCCCTCACAGCTGTGGCTTCTCCTTTCTTGCAAACTGACACCAAATTTGTACCAGACATATTTTTAAGGGAACTACGATTAATTATAGCACAAATTTCCTATTTATCAATCTTGACTCCTGACACATCAAACACTTGATCTTTTTGTAAATGGTATTACGTAATATTTTTTATAATTTTACAGGGATCGTTGATGAGAAGGAACAATAGACCTTGTTTGATCATTTCAGTAGCTCATAATTTGTGTTGACACATCATAGTTTGAGATTTTTTTTTTTTTTGTTTGATTTATTGGTTATTTATTGGATGTATGTCTTTTGTTTGTAAATTTGTATTTATTTAGATCTGTATATTGTAAAACAGCTACAGATCAGTGACGATTATTCAGTGACCACAGAAAAGTTAAAATCCAAGTCAAATTCAATCCTCAATGTGGTTTTCAACAATCTTTAGAATGAGGAAAACTACACCCATATTTGATGTAAATTGACATTTATTTGCCATTAATCACCATACCAAGTGAACACATTAAAAATATTTATGTAGGGAATACTGTACTGATAAGTGATACTGTTATAATTAATATAACTATTAACATGAACCATGTTTGGCCATGTCAGCTCAACACCCAAGTTATTTACCGATTATATAGTAGTAATAAGTAGAATATAGCCGTAATAAGGGTTCCATCTGTTCATTTTACAACAGTATATTTGACTGTAGAGCTTTGGCATCCCCTTCGAAAATCACTATTAATAAATCACTGTTTATTTTCCTCCCCAATAATTAAATGGAGTTTCTGCCCTTGCTCCCCGTGGCTTCACTCAATAAAACCTTTGACTGGATTTATGTGTACTCATGTACAAACGTGTGATTTCATCTGCATTGTTTGGATGTACTAGAATTAGAATGTGTGTTTGCAGGAAAAAAGTACAGGTTTAGATTGATTTCTAAGAGGAGACAAGGAGTATTGAGAGCATAATATCTCAAGTGAGTCCCAAGCTGTAGAAAAAATAAAGTATAAGACAGAGAACAAATGATAAGGAGAAGAAAAAAAAACAGCTCAGAAAAGACGGGTGTTTTTCTTAAAATGCACAAATTGATTTTTTTTTCCCTTGATGCCTTCTTGTTTAACCGTTATTTTAATCTGATCTTAATCATACACATTTTATAATTTCTCCTTTTTGTCCATTTCTCATTGACAGATCTCTGATAGCCTAAAAGGCCATGCATTAAACTTTGTATATATCAGTCAAACCTCAGTTCACAGCATGAAGTCCATGTGCTTTAAGAAGACAGAGAGCTCTAAGAAGACTCAATATTTTTAATATTCTCCTTTATGTCCCATCATACACAGTCACCATGAAATCCTTTAGGTGGCTCCATAAATGGAAAACGAATGAGATGATGTGCTCTCAGCATCTAAACTATGTTCTTAGAAGTTATCTCCAGAGTAGATTTGTTTTCATTCTGATTCATATTCTAGATGCTGGCTTCAATTTTAGGGCAAAAACATCCAATTTAAAGCTGGAGATGAGACTTGTGACATCCTTTTAAGGCCGGTAAACAGACTCTAGGCTCCATATAGTCTCTTGAGAGGAGTGAATTTATAAGCAATTTTTTAGAAAATGTGTTTGAGATGAATGACCAAAGCAAAATCAGATGTAACAAACTCCAAAAGGAAAGGTTTCCTCTGAGTGTTTTGATATCAAATAAGATAATTTAATAACTTAATAACTTCCCAGCAGGTGTGAGCCCATCTGTATTTGTCCATGATGTGTGTCTAACAAAGCTTTAAAAAAAATGTTGTTTGGGCTGTAACATAAGAACAAGCCTGTCTCTTCCCCTACAACATGTAAATTGAGACAAAAATGATTGTCCAGAAAATAGTGCGTGATAGCCTCTAAATTACATCTAAATTTGTCTTTTATTCATTCCACGCTTTAATAAAAGACATTGACATTTTACAAAGACAAATTAGCTTCATGATACAGTTCTAAAACAGAACTGTGTAAGTCACTATGATGAGTCAGTGAGGAACAAACCTATAACAGACCTATAAATATCACTACAAACTTTGATCACAGAATCAGAAGGAATACGGGAAAGTACCAATAACTGTTAGGGCATGGGATAAAACCTTTGGGAAAATGTAAGAATGTGCTCAAGTCTTCAGCAGCTTGTGAATTTATGGAATACTTATGGAATCCAGACAAAATGAGGTTTCAACACAGAAACAATCTGACTTATCTACAGAATAGCATGAGCTTTATAGATTGTCTACAAATGCCTAATATTTGAACCTTCGGGATGAAACATCACGTGTTTGTCGCTGACTACGAAAATTAGCAAATATCTCACCTTTAAACAAGCATTAGAATAAGTTTATTTAAAGTATTTTTATATTCAAAAGATCTGGGTTAAAACTTGTGAGAACATTTAAATCTCTGCTTTCCAGCACACTCAGATGAGCCTCGTCTGTTCCCAAAGAATGCATCAAACATACAATCTCTGGGTTTACAAAGTTGCACAACAAATCACAAATGTTACTACAACCTCTGACGTGTGAGGATCTGTCACAATCACAAAGTTTCCATTCCTGTATAAAAGCTGCAAGCTTACGATTATTTAAGAATTGTAGATCTTTGTGTTCACAACTACTTAAATGAGAAATCTATGGCTTATAACCACTTTCAAATATAAAAACAAACCCATCCATCCATTATCTTTTACCCACTTCTTCCATTTTGGGTCACAAGGTAAAAACAAACCCAATATTTTAAAATATTAGCTTATTAACATTTTTTGAACACTGACTGATGTTGGTGTTAGTTGTCAGAATGTGATTACTTACGATCTAAGCCATTGATGTACTTCATGGTGATTTCACAATGCCCCCATACAGCACTGACGACAGGATACAGCTTCTTTCCCTTTAGGCCTCGAAATGCCACTCCTAGATACTGTCCATCAACCATAAAGCTTAGCGTTCCTTCGTCCATGTCCAGAATCACTAGCAGAGAGTCTGGTAGGGTGAATGACTCCTCCGGCTCCAGGAAACAAGGGTATGAAGGCAGCAAGCTGTGGGATCGATTCTTACTGTCATGGTAGAGCCTGTTACGCCCCAGATCCCAGCCCCAGGACTCACAGTCTGATCCCACTAATGCTGTGTACCCAACAGAATGTAAAGGAGCTTCGGCGGTTGCCACACCAACCACAGCATGGGTGCCTCGCTGCCGGGCAGGCCAGTGGATCTTCCATACATGAAGACCCCGGGTGTATCCAACTCGTCCTCTTATGCAGTCCGTGCTCTGAGCAACTGGGTGACGATGAAATGTCAGCTTATCGTCCTCTTTGATGAAAATATTGAGCGAGCGGTCATCAGCGTTCCATGCGTGACGAAGCTGGGTATCTAGTCCAGCGCATGGCATGTCCAGTAAGAGGTCCAGCCTCGGCGGCTTGGAGAAATCCGGACCCCTTAGCTCAAGGTGCTGCCGACGATGAGCCGTGGGTCGGTATGATGGGGAGCCGCCACTTTCCCCTCGACCATCCACCGATTTAATGCTTCCAGAAATCTTCTGTCCCATGGCTGTAATGGAGGGGGTCACAGAAGGAAGGGAGGAGGGTGTAGGTGCAGGCGAATGCTGCAAAGTGGGGAGCTTGACGTTACCTCATCTGTGCGGCGAAGTTAAGGAGTGAGTTCCTAACAGGAGAGTGAAGATGGGAGATGAAGGAGGTGGATATAAAGAATGGCAGATGTATCTGATTTAGTTTCATGCCACTGTTGTCTTCATCAAGATCTGCTGCCAATTCTGTGAAAAAGGACAAACAAAAGGCAAATTAAACCCCTTGATCTTATATTCACTGTTTTCAGCAAACCGCAGTAAAGTATAAAATGTCAATGACAATAATTAAATTAAAGAAAGAAAAAGGGGAAAAAAACTAAAATGGGCACACTCTGTTTTCAATATTTGCTGTTTTGTTTTTATTTGAAAGACCAATGATCACGACTACATCACAACACACACAAACACCTAAATGCATATAGACCTTGTCTGACACATCCCACAGCTTTCAGACTTATATGCCAATATCAATGCATGTATTTTATTTATTTTTAAACATGTCCCAGTTGTCCAAAGTTTCCCGCATCTGAACCTGGCATACATTCATTTAGCTAATGTAGTTTTAATGAGCATTACCTGAGCCAGCAAAATTATCAGCTGGAAAAACAAAACGTGCTGACAATGTAACTCCGATCTATAGTGAGAAACAGATTTGACAAAGTCAGCTGGCCTTAATCAGTCCTCATCCTCACTTAGACAGATGTCACATGTTATACACAACTGACTGTGCTCTGTCATCTACAAATCAGTGCGTGTTTACACAAACATGTCCAATGCAAGTGAGTAATAACCACAAGTTTATTCCTGGTCGTATTGTTAGAATGCACTTCCCAACTTTATATCAGTCTCAGTGCAGCATCTGACTTTCCAACGTGGGTGCTAAAGTTCTTTATTTTCCACATAATTTTACTTCCAGTTTCTGTTTATGTGGCTATAACTATACCAGGTATGTAACACAATGTTAAAATAGTGGGGGAGTTTTGGTTGATGATTTTAAATTGTAATTTGTAAAGTTGTTTTTAAAGAAATTGATATCTCGCTCCTATCTCGTTGATCTGCTGCAGCCATATGTCACACAGAGCTCTCTGAGGTCAGCAGACCAGATGTTTTTATTGGTTCCAGGCACTCGTTTTAAGATCAGAGGTGACAGGGTTTTTCTCTGTTGCAGATCCAAAACTGTGGAACGAGTTACCACTGCATGTCAGGCAGGCTCCCTCTCACTGTTTTTAAGTCTTGTTTGAAAACTCACTTTTATTCCCTTCCTTTTGACACAGTGTGAGTTGCTTTTAACTTGTCTGTATTTTATAATGTTTAGCCATTTAGTTTTTATATTTACCTATTAGATCTATGTATTTTTTGCTATGTCCTTTGCTTGTTTTGTTTTTGCTGTACAGCACTTTGGTTGGCTTTGTTGCTGTTTTAAGTTCTTTATAAATAAAGTTGTATGGTATGGAGCAGCACGGTGGCGCAACTGGTAGAGCTGCTGCCTCTCAGCGAGCAGGTCCTTGGTTCAAACCCCGGTCCAGGGGCCTTTCTGGGTGGAGTTTGCATGTTCTCTCCGTGCATGCGTGGGTTTTCTCCGGGTGCTCCGGTTTCCTCCCACAGACCAAAAACATGAATGTTAGGCTGATTGGTAACTCTAAATTGTCCCTAGGTGTGAATGAGAGTGAATGGTTGTTTGTCTCGTTTGTCTCTTTGTGGCCCTGTGATGGACTTGCGACCCGTCCAGGGTGTACCCCGCCCCTCGCACAGTGATTGCTGGACATGGGCACCAGCGACCCCCATGACCCAAAATGGAATAAGCGGGTAAAGATAATGGATGGATGGGTATGGTATGGTATGGTAGAAGTACATTTGTTTTGAGATACAGCATGTTCTCAATCCAAGCCAAAGTTAGTTACCACATAGTTCAGGATTTACTAATTTAGCCAACAACAGTTGAACGTTAATACCTACACTCCCTGGCCAAAAAAA
Source organism: Nematolebias whitei (assembly GCF_014905685.2). Classification (NCBI taxonomy): domain Eukaryota; kingdom Metazoa; phylum Chordata; class Actinopteri; order Cyprinodontiformes; family Rivulidae; genus Nematolebias; species Nematolebias whitei. Next base: position 36,746,069 of record NC_056506.1, read on the forward strand.
AAAAAGTTGCCACCAAAAAAAAAAGGTTGCACACTAATATTTTGTTGGACCGCCTTTAGCTTTGATTACATCATACATTCACTGTGGCATTGTTTCGATAAGCTTCTACAATGTCACAAGATCTATTTTCATCCAGTGTTGCATTAATTTTTCACCAAGATCTTGCATTGATGACTAGGCACTAGGCATTTTTTTTTCTCTCTGTTCTCTGGTGAAGACAGACGTGTCTCCCTGTGCTCCACCCCCCCACCCGCTTCCCTGCTTGCACTCTTACGTCCTGTGAAACCTTAAAGCGCCTCTTTTTTTTTTCTGCATACCTCCTAATTCGAAAGATTAGATGATCTCTCAACAAAATTGATGAACTTCTCCCAACAGGAGTCAGGGTAAGGAGGACCCTCTTACCTCGACGGAAACCAGTTGGATTCATGATGACATCTGTTTTTTTTGCTGTTTGGCTGGTGAATTCTGGATTGTCTATAAATTTGTGTGGATGGGTCAAAGCTTGACAGCGCCCAGACTGAATTATGTGTAATTGCATCAGCGAACTGGAGCAGCTGTTATCAGGACTGTGAACTCTCTAGCAGCACACATGAAGGTGGGAATAATCTTGGAGAAGCTGTGAGCTCAACTTTTGGCGTAAAGGATCAATTCGGCTGTTTGAAGTTTCCATCAGAGGAATATACCAGCGAGACTTTAAAAGGCAGAAACAGCAATTCACAAGTTCTGCCTGACCCAAACTGTGGCCTTGATGGCGGACTTATCTCAACTCCTCCTGGCATGTTTTGAAAATAACAAAGATGTTTTGTCTGTCTCCTCACCCCTCCCTTCCCCAAGGCCGTGGACATGTGACAGAACCTCAACCGAGCTGATGATACTATGCTACGACTTTCCCTTAAAAATTCAATGTCTTCACCGGCCTATATGTAAATGTATCATGTCTATTTATGTTGCTTTGCTGTGGTAGGTTTTTTTGATGCCTCAAATCGTGCCCTGTCTAGGGCACGGAGTGAGAGATCTTTTTTAATACTGTCTCTCCTCATGTTTTCTTCCCTTTTCTCATCTAAGCAAAATATTATTCTGAATAAGAATAAGAGGGCTGCGCTTCCATAGTAGCAGCTTCGTGCACTCCGTCCATCTTTCAGACGACTGTACGCACATGTTCTTGTTGTATCTCGGTGCAATGATAATAAAGTTTATTCTGATTCTGATGATGGGTGCATTACTTCACCTGTCTCTCTTCTTACCCTGATGCGCCCAACACTCTGGAACAGGGTAAATCTGGACTCATCAGACCACATGACCTTCTTCCATTGCTCCAGAGTCCAATCTTTATGCTCCCTAGCAAACTGAAGTATTTTTTTCCAGTTAGCCTCACTGATTAGTGGTTTTCTTAAAGCTACACAGCTGTTCTGTCCCAATTCCTTGAGTTCCCTTCATATTGTGCGTGTGGAAATGTTCTTACTTTCACTATTCAACATAGCCCTGAGTACAACTGTTGTTTTTCTTCCATTTGATTTCACCAAACGTTTACGTGATCGCCAATCTCGATCATTCAGGATTTTTTCCGGCCACATTTCTTCCTTGAAGATGATGTGTCCCCACTATCCTTCCAGTTTTTAATAATGTGTTGGATAGTTCTTAACCCAATTTTAGTAGTTTCTGCAATCTCCTTAGATGTTTTCTCTGCTTGATGCCAATGATTTGACCCTTCTCAAACAAACTGACATCTTTTCTACAATCACGCGATGTGTCTTTCAACATGGTTGTTTAAGAAATGAGAAGCAACTCATTGCACCAGTTGGGGTTAAATAACTTGTTGCAGCTGAAAGATAATAGCCCATGAAGTAATTATCCAATAGGAGGCTCATACCTATTTGCTTAGTTAAAGCCAGGTGGCAACTTTTTTTTTTTTTGGCCAGGGAGTGTATTTTAGCAAATTAAAGCAGCGCAGGAGATAATATCGCTCCCACCCACACACAGTTTGAGGTGGTAAAATTAGCATTGTGATCTCTTCCAGGAACAACAGCTGAAACTTCCTCTTCACAGGAAAAGAGTCACAGAAGTGAATGACACAACTCTGTATGACACCTCAAAATGAATGATGCACATCATTATTTTAGATGTCAGCAATGGAGTGAGGGTAAAACATTATGTTCAAAAAGGTTAATTACAGGAATAACAAAGTCCATGCTCAATAATCCAGGTATATAATCCAACATTTTTCAAAAATGTTAGATTAATTACAGAAAGTGAAGCCTCTGCTGTTTACAATAAAACTATTAAAACTATCCAAGGTTTAAAAGACAAATGCTTTACCTTAACGTTGTTGTTTTATCAGCTAAACTACTTAAATCTCAAAAGTTACATAACTTTTTATGTAAATACTATTTTTTAACTTTATACTGGAGGTGGATGTTATAATCTATTTTTAGATGCATCAACTTCCAAATGTCAAGAATCAATTTTGTTAACTTTAATCCATGCTGCTACTTTAAGATTTCATAGAGTACCATAGTTGCTGTGTGGGGCCGTTTGTACAAATTGAGTTACACCCAACCCGCATAATGTTAATGCCAGAATAACTACATAATACATAACTGATGAAGGGGTAAATGTTTATAAAATAGTGTTTGTATGAATCACTATAAAACTTTAAGGTTGAGGTTGGTTTAAGACAGCAGCAATAAACTTTGGTTCTGGCCATGCTCAGACTAGCCATTAGCTCATCAGTCCAGTCAGAAATAAACTAAAGCTAGCTGAAGTTAACCCCAATTTATTTTAACCAATCCTAATCTGAATTAAACCTTAAAACTATGTCCTGGTCACATTGCCAGTGAAACAGAGTAAAGAACTGAGAGTTGATACAAATAGTTTTTCTTTAAAAAACATATTTAAAAAATGAACTAAAACTAGTGCAGAAGCACAGATGCACAACAAATTCAAGTCTCACTCAGGCTAGTTGTATTTTCAACATCCTGTATGTTGTTTTTTTTTTCTTCTTTCACTTTGAATAAGGTCATGGCAGCTGGCGGCCATCATGAGTAATGTCTGCCACTACTCAGTTCATCACCAGACAAACACACACACATAAAAGAAACAGCTGTCTGTGTGCGTGTGTGTATGTCATTACGGCTGACAGGTGAGTAAAGGGTGAACATTGCATGGGAGATTTGGACGTCATCGCTGTCAAACTTCAGCCAAAGATTAACACACTTTAACACAGTACAGACTTTCTGTGTGTTTGTGTCTCTCAGCTGACCTCGTCTAGAGCAGCATGTGGAAGACAATCTGGCATTTTGCCCTGTCATCAAGGAGGCACTTGACCTCTGACCCTGTGTTGTCACGGTCATGGTTGCATTGTAACATCGCAAGAGGCTGGTGGTGGGCTGGCACATCGTCTGCTGTTGTGGAAACATGCTTCTGCCATCTGTTGTTTACTCTGCCTGTCTCCTTTCGTCTTGTCATTTCTTTCAACTAGCTCCTTCACTCATTCACGCTTCCTTCAACCTTACCTTTAGCTGGGATGGAAAGATATAAAAGAGACACTGTTATAATTTAATGCAAATAATTCATCGTTCATATTGATGTATTATACTTTTTGACTCGTATCTAACACAATAAAGATCAAATCACTTCTAACAAAATAACAGTCATTCTCTAACAAATTATTTAGGAGTTCCTTGGACTCAAATTTATCAAGAAATTAAACCTTGAGCTGCAATGTGAGAGGAAAATATAGGATCATTACAAAGATGCACGATGCGAAAACAAACGGAAGCTGACAAGTTTATCAAAATTCTTGTCAAAAAGTGGTGAAGCATGAGATAAGACAGCAGGTAGAGGGCAGACAGACTGTGGTGTGCACCTAGTGTGTGGGCTGGCTTCCTCTGCACCAGTACTAACAAGCTTCAGAAGGCTAGTGAAGGCTGTGTGTGTGCAGCCGGTGTGTAACATTGTATGAAGTTGTGCGTGTCAGTCTGTCCAGCTCACAGACTGAGTTTTATTGAAACTCGTCCAGTAAACTCTGACTGGGCAGGCAGGCTTTGAAGTCACACAAACATATCAGCACACACACAGACAGGAGTGTGCTGGGAACTACTTATTCATACTCCACCCTCTCATGACAGGCAAGAAATGTCTGAGACCTTTCCTATAGAAATAATATCAAGCTCTCCATGGGATTTCGAAACAACATGTTTATATATGAACTCAGATTTCGCAGCAGCCAAGTTTCCCCTGGAATTGGCCTTGCTGAGCCAATGTACATTAGTGTGCAGACAACTGCATGTTTGTGTCTCAAATGGTCAGACAAGGACAACCAGTGTGCTTCAAAACCACAATAGATGAGGCCTGATAGCTTGACAATGATTCAGCCTTCCTGCTTCTCCTCTCATTCATAAAGTCTCAGACTGTGCATGTGTCTGTGTGTGTGTCTGGCTCAGCTTAGCCGGAGTCATATTCCTGCCACCTGCAGACAGTAACAGCAGAGGGAACAGCTATTGTCTTGCACCGCAAACATTGTACAATCAGCTTCATCTGATATGCAATTAAATGCTTGATGTCTTGTTTGTGTTCAGTGCCCTGAGATGACTTCTGTTGTGACTTGGTGCTATATAAATAAACTGAATTGAATTTAAAAAATATTCTGTTTTGTCCAACAACTACATAGTATGTGTCAATATAATATGTCAACCAGTACTAGTCAGATCAATGTGTTCAGTGCAGATTTATTGTCAGCAGCTGACTGTTAGCTAAAAACGTGTTGGTGATCTTTTGTGGCGAGAGCACACGTTTGTCAACACAAAGCCAAGTTAACTACTGTATTTCTTCAATACCTAGAAGTGATAAACAAAATTACGCTTAGGCTAGTTATCTGTTTCTTTGAAGACATTTTAAAAAGTATTAATCATAATCCGACTCCAGAAAGAAAGAAAAAAATAATTTTTATAGATAGCATGACAACTTAGCGCTGTTGTCTTGCAGCACGAAGGTCCTGGATTCAACCCCCGGTTTGGACCTGGTGTCTTTATGTGTGGAATTTGCATGATCTCCTCATGTTTGCATGGGTTTTCTCCAGGTACTCCAGTTTCCTCTCACAACCCAAAAAACATACAGGTTGCCTTCAGGCCTAGGCTTCCCTTACGAGAGATAATAATAAATAATAATAATGTGTTATGTGTTATCATTGTATGTTCCCATACAATGGTGAAATTGGCTCTCTTCATTTAACCCATCCACCACCAGGTGGAGCAGTGTGCGGCTATTGAAGGCACCCGGGGAGCAATTGGGGATAGGGTGTGCTGCTCAGAGACACCACGAGATGTGCAATGACTGGGGATCGAACCTTGGAATTTTGGGTCAGCTGCCCTGCCTCTACACCATCTCAGCCCCCTCATGATAATCTCAATGAAATTTGTCTGGTTAAATAAAGGTAAATAAGAATACAATATTCCAAATGCTAATGACTTTCTTTGAGGCTGTTTGATTTACGTACCGTGAAAAAATGATGGCATGTGACAAGATGAAATACCTTTTCCAGTTAAAGGAAAATACTTTTTGAGAAAACTATTGAAATGAATGAAAACACAATTTCATTTAGAGGTAGATCTGTTTCTTTTGTGGGTGAAATAAAATAAACTGCATTAAAAAAAAAACTTACAGACAGATAAGTACACATGTACACATAGCCACACAAAGAGTAGACAAGTTTGATTTCCTATTAAAACTAGGTAATTCTGTTTTCAAGACAAAGCCTTAATTGTGCTTAGATTACCTTATATTTAGCATTGTAGTTAAGAAAACTGGTTTTATACACAGATATTGACAGATTGACAGTTGTTCTTACGCTTTAAAATCACTTTAGAAAATGTATCCTCTGTTCCTTAATTTGACTTCCTGTTACATCAAGACTTGTCTCCAGAAAGGTCACAGTTATAGGCTGTCAACATTTGAAGAAGTGCCCACAAGTCTGTCTGCATTGGTTAATACGCACAATTAAAGCAGTCATGATTGGTTAGCGGTCTGCCAACACTGGCAGAGTGCAAGCAGCTGCTTATTTTTTGTTTGAGACATGCATAGCACACCCCTGGGCCTGCATTGTGCAAATACATGAATGATGATGTCATTAGGAAGTGGGAGAGAAAGCTTAAGCAACATATAATATGTTTTACTTTCTGGGTAGTGTCTATTACAAAAGAGACTGATTTTCATGGGTGTTAAAGTAAATAATTCACGAAGTATACAACATAAAAAGTGCGCACGTAAAGAAATAAACACATAGATGTGTTTAAAATGTCATCAACCAGCTTAAATTTAAAGGCACAAAGAGCCATCTGTCAATATTTGGTAACGTAAAAATAATATAGGTTAAAACTTTGGTTTAAAAGTAGTTTTATCTTCTCACTCAATCACAGGTATGTTGTTCAAGGTAACAATTTATAAAGCAGAGCAGTAAAACTATTTTAAACGTGTAAAATTTGAAAGCAGGGAAAGTCCAAAACCGATTCACTGACAGCTATTTCTACACAAGTATTGAATTTTTGCTATGGCTCATGTTCTCATTAGGCCTTCTCACTCAAACACTCCTCATGAGCCTAAATTACAGAAGTTTATTGAATTCAACCAGAACCAGGCTGATTTTAAACATGTCCAAACTCATCTAAACCCAAATAGTAGGGCCAAATTACAGGATGATGCTGGACAAATGAATCATTTAGTGGTCATCTGGACATTACAAAAACATAGAGTTCATATGTGTCTCTGACAAAAACAAACGCACTCGTACATTTGTATTTTATTGTTCCTCTTCGTGGCATTTAATGTAACTGCTAGATTAAACAAACAGCTATCCTCTCAACATTACTGACATTCATTCCTACTGAGGGAAGCCCTGCACAGCTAAATAAGCCAGTGGAAACATAAACTGCTCCGTCTGGCTCCTAACATGATGTCCAACTACAGACAGAACACTAGTCGGGGTCTTAAAACATATCAGCTGATAAAAAAGTGGTGAGCTTGTAAAAAGAAAAAGAAAAAAAGCTGATGTAGTTGTAGATAAAAATTCAACACTTTTTCATAGTTTTCCATTAAAGTTTCGACTATTTCTCTTTGTAGTTCTCTCAAACAGCTGTTTTAGCTTCTTTTTATTCCCCCCCCCCCCCCCCTGCACAGCAGTTACCCTTGGTCCTACTTTCTCCACACCATTTCTCTTCGCCACTGTCTCACATACCAAAAATCCATGGGGACTACAGCAGAGCTGACGCAACATCAACTGGTATAACCTATCACCAAATGCCCCATTGTCTACCATGAGGCAATCAATGCAAGTTCAGCATTTAGGAAAAGCATGGCAATCAAACACAGGACGTAAGAAAATTCACTCTTTGCTACAAAGAAAGTACGAATACTTCAAACAATCACACAGAGATTAAATTATACATGTATCATAGACGTTGCTGGCTGTTTTTGGTAAAAATTTCCCAGATGCCTAAACTCATGCAGTATGTGTTTCCAAAAGCACAGTTCCTTCCCTTCTCTCTTCCATCATAGTCTGAACTCCTTACAGCGCAGCTTCAGTAATCGACGTCTCCCCAATGAATCATGTTCCTACTCCCACACCCTCCTCCTCTGGACATTTTTCGCTGCTCTTCGCTTGAAGTAAGAAAAGAATCCTCCAAAACATTCCCAGGCTCTTTCTCTTAAATATAGAACTGAATTACTAGTGATGAAGGAACTGAAAGAATTGTTGCCTAAAATATAAAATAAAGGGTGTGTTTAGAAAAAATGGGAAAGATTAATGAGCACACATGCTGTCTACTCATAAGTTCATATCATTCTGTGCCCTGACACCTTAAAATCCATGGCGCCCTGAGGGAGGACTATTAGCTCTGCTGTGATTGAGCACTCGTTTAAGGAGAACTGGGCTAAACCTGTTCATCTCAAATACACACACAAGGCCTTGGTGATGTGATCCATAAAGCTCTGAGGGGTAGCAATGGCAGATTCATAACCTCAGAAGTAATGAACGTGAATCAAGGTCTGCCTGGATGTGATGAACTCTTGCTGCCTCACTTGTTTAGCACCCAAACTACATGTACAATTGTGATGAAACATGTCCGACCCACACAACTACAACCCCCTCAAAAAATGTCAACTTTTACATAATGAATATGGATCTAAAAGCATTAGATTTATTATAAGTAAATCAGTGGAATCTAGCTTAAGAGGAAAAAGAAACAATTAATCTTTTTTACTAGCACTTATTAGTGCTTATTAAGCACTTATTAGTGCTTATTAGTGCTTATTAAGCACTTATTAGTGCTTAGCATATTTTTAGTTGATGTTTTTCTTAGTTCATAACTTAGATCTTATTACTGTTTTTCTTTTAAATATTATTGTTGGATGTAACTGGGACCCATCCATCCATCCATTATCTTTACCCGCTTATTCCATTTTGGGTCACGGGGGTCGCCGGTGCCCATGTCCAGCAATCACTGTGCGAGGGGCAGGGTACACCTTGGACGGGTCGCAAGTCCATCACAGGGCCACAAAGAGACAAACGAGACAAACAAACATTCACTCTCTCACTCACACCTAGGGACAATTTAGAGTTACCAATCAGCCTAACATGCATGTTTTTGGTCTGTGGGAGGAAACAGGAGTACCCGGAGAAAACCCACGCATGCACGGAGAGAACATGCAAACTCCACCCAGAAAGGCCCCTGGACCGGGGTTTGAACCAAGGACCTGCTCGCTGAGAGGCAGAAGCTCTACCAGTTGCGCCACCGTGCTGCCCTGTAACTGGGACCCTGTCTACACAATTTCCTTCCACCACATGTACCACATGACAATGAATGATAAAGAAACTCTGACTCTGAACAATAATGGCATTAGTATTTGTGAAGCATTACATGCATTTTAATTTATTTGTAGGAGACTGTGGGCTGTATATTGTTACTTTTTACGTGTTGTGTTAGGTATAATGAGACTAACCTCTTTAAATGTGTTCATTCATTCAACCTTTATTTAGACAGATAAATCACATTGAGCCTCGAAGACTCATTTACAAGTGAAATCTGTTTAGACAGACAAAAAGTAGTGAAACTGGACACATGTAGGATTTGGAGGCAAATAAATGTTGAATGAATTAAAGGTAGTATTTCACTGGGCCGCAACTCTTATGGACTCGTTGGAGACACAGAATTATCAGAAAATATCCAATTTTCACTTGAAATCCAGCTGAACAGTTGCACAAACACACCAACATTTCATATCAACAAATAACACATACAGGGTTTGAGAGTGTTCAAGATGCCACAAACAACTTTGACTGTATTGAAAGAAAAACTGTCACACAATATTTTTTGAACATGTTTGAAATGTATACAAAATGAGAATGAAGCCCTGCGACTTATGAATAAATTGAGAACCCTCAAGACAGTTTCAATATTGGCTTAAGTGAGTTCTGTTTGTGATATTTTGTTCAGACCTTGTATTTATTTTAGTGTAAAGGTTTGCCTGAAAATCCAGTTTTAATAATTGTGTTTCTTCTCAATAATGTTTTTTTATTGTTTCTGTTTCTCTAAAAACTTACTTTACTTTGATTAATGTTGGTAAAACTGTTACAGTATTTATTGTTAAACTGGGCTGAAAACTGGATGCTAGCTACAGCATACGTCTACTGAGATACAAAAACATTAAGTTCACAAGTTGATTATAGTTTACATCAGTCCATTAAATTTAAATACAGACTCTTGACACAAAAAAAGTTTCTCCAAATGTTGTCTAGGTAAAAGAAATAGTTGCTACCTCCTCAACCACAACTGATCTGTAAAAAGGTACTTAAAGTACTTTAACTAAAAGTAGCAGGGACAGACTGATGGATAAAGTCTGCATGGATCTCTGTGAATATAGAGAGCAAACAAAAAAAAAGACAATGGAGGAGATGGAAAAGAGAAAAATAGAAACAAGAGGTCATCAGCTGATTAAACAAAGGGATAAAGTCAAAGAGAGGCGATATATCTTTATCCCAGAACAGACCACAAAAATGCACACTCCCAACCCAATAAATAGACTGAATACAGCACTGTGAGAAAAGCCGCTGCAGACAGCACAAAGTGTGCCGTTTGATTAGCGGTGTCTGTAACAAATACAAAAACAGTGCAGTTAAAAATAGAAAGTAGGATCTACCCTATTATTGTATGTGAGCAGAGGAAATCCAGAGGTGGCTTATCCTACAACTCAACACGGACTGTCCCAAACAAAAGCACACACTCAAACGCACGCACACACACCACACACAGATGGGGGTCCCAGCTGCCCAGCTGATGCCTCAAAACCATTAGGGAAATTAAAGACTACAGGAAATGATAAAAATGGGGGAGACACAGAGGGAGGAGACACTTGGTTGATAGTATGATCAGTTGGAGGAGAAAACACTGAGATGGTGCCATCGGACCGATAATAAAGGCAACAGAGCAAGGTTGATCAGGTGAAGGTAAACATGCACATCACATGTTAAAAAAAAACATTAACCACCACTTTAAACCTTCAGAGATTGTATAACACTGTAGAAACTGTCACAAAGAGCAACACTCATACACAGCTAAACTAAGTCTTTCACAAGTAAGCACAGACAAACTACACCTAGACAACAAAACAGAATAAACTGCTTACAGTGAATATCCACAGACTCTTTTCATGTCCGGTAGCTGCTCAGTCCAAGTCCATGTTCATAACTAAACAGCAGCCAAAACACAGCTAAACTCCTTCATCCAGTCCCCGGCAGCAAGAGTCCAAGAAATAAATAATGAGAGAAAGAGGAAGAGCTGCAGTCCTTATGTCTGACTAAAACAGAAAGAGAAAGAGTGTAGTCAGAAAGCTGCCCACCTCTTCTTCCTCCACCTCCTCTATTCTTTGTATCCTCCCTCTTTCCCTCCCTGGAGCTTATTTTAAGACTATCACTCCTTCCTCACCTCCCCCCTGACTCACTTGTGCTCTAACTCCATTGAGTGTTTCCAAGGTAGCGCAGTCACGACGTTTACAGTGGACAATTAGTAGATATGAACGTACTTTCTGCCCCACTCCAGTTTCAGTTCCACTTCTGTGTTTCCGAGAAAGAGCTGCTGAGCAGCAGAGAGAGAGACCGAAAGAGCACGATACATGGTCTGAAAGCTGATCCCTTCTGATCTCATCAAACAAAGTTACCAACAGCAACCGGACCAGCCAGCAGCTGAGACGAACACCCGGTTCACCTTCCTCCCCTCTCTGACTCTCCTGTTTTACAAAGAGCTCACACAAAGCCGGCCAGCCAAACCAACCAGCCCTCCCCCCCTCTACTACAGGCACACACACCAACACACGTGTACACAGACGGCACAAGCAGATCATGTGCACAACTTAAGCATTAAGGTGATAAAGGTCTGTCACGTTTCAGGTGTCTCAAGTTCACATGGATCAGTCACAAAGGTTACACAGGTGAGGTGACCTGAGGAGGGGTGAACAGCATGTTAAGATATACTGTAAAACAATGTTCTTACAACTCCATCAAATCAAATGACTGGTCACTTTGTAACCTTCAGGATTCAAAAGATCTCTGCTGACAGATACAGTTCAAGAACATTTTAAAAGTTTGGATTTCCAAGCTGCCATTGGTCGAAATATTTTAAGCAGCAAAGAGTCCTAGAGAGAATTAGGCAGTTGGTTTCCAAACTGTAGCTCAGTGGGTTCAATCCCATTTCCCATTTATATGCACATACCGGTAAATGAGTCACAAGGTGTAACGGTTAAAATATTTCATTACAAAACAGGATATCCCTTCAAGAAGATGACGTCATCAAATATCGCAGATTTCCTTTTATGCATCTAGGTGTGATGTCTTAACGTCCATATGTATGTTTTCTAATTATCCAGACCTCAGCATCCAACTTCTTTTTAATACTTATTAAAATCAACAACTCTAAAAATATGTTGGAATTTTTCTAACTGGACTCGCAATAGTTGTTGTGACAAGATATATATTTTTTACCAGAGAAAAGACTTACATTTATGAGTTTCTCAGCTAGAACAGCTTTCATTAAAGCCAAATAATCGTTCCTATTCACCTCACTCCTACACACTAAAAAGAAATCTCTAAAAATGTCATTCAATTGCAGTAAAATATCAAAATATCTGAGTACATGCTCCTTCTTTCAACTTTAAATTATTGTAATTAACACATAACGTTCAGTGTTATCTTATTTCTGTAATGATGCATTGCTTTGGCGTCCATGCCCTTTCCTGTTGTGAGATTGCACATATACCAAATGTTAATTTAGAAGGTTTTCACTGTAATTACAGCAATTATTTCAGTAGGAGAAGCCAGAATAACATTTGGAACAGATGCACTTGAAAAGAAATATCCTAAAATGCATGGACTCTTCACATTGTGTGTTTGCAACTTTCTGTTTGAATAATTAAAATGTTCATCGCAAGAATGCAATGAACATCAGAAACTAATCACTCAGTAGGTTCATACAAATTAACACATTGGGCTAGTACAGTCAGAGCTGAGACAGACTACAGACATGCAAATGCAGGACTGACCACTCACTTCCTGTATGAAACTCCTCCTTTCAGGACTGTTGTCACCACAGGAGAACTAAATTCCCCTGGTTAAAACCATGTCCCATTGTACAAAGGCCATAATATTACATCATGTCAGCGCAGGCATTCAAACGTAGCATGCTGTAAGAGAGTTGCGGGACAGTAATTCATGGTTTGTCTGTCTTCTGTTCTCGCACACCTACAATTAACAAGAAGGATACATTTAGTAGCTGGAGTAGTCAAAGGAAATGCTGTTGCCTAACTACCACATTCTAGCTGAAACAAACATTTAGAAAAAAAGTGGCCAACACTGTAGATTGCAATGTATTACCAGTAATTCCCCTCCAGCATAACTCAAGAGTTAAGCTCAAATACTCGTTCTACGTTTCTGTTTTCAAATATTAGGATAAGGACTGATTATCTTAGATTTTTTTATTGTTGGTTACATTGAATTCGTGCAAAGAATGGGCATAATAAAAACCAGTTTTCTAATATATATGCGCCTTCATCAATTTCTTCATAAACAATATTAAATTTGATTTTTTTTTTGTTGCAAACGCCAATGTGCAAAAAAAGTATGATGTTTAACCTTTACATAAAAACTGTTCAAAATTTTAGAGCTTCACATTTTGTAGACATCAATACAATAAAATATAGAGAGAAGTCAACATTTCTTGATTACCTGAGTGGGAGGATCGATAGATGCCTCATTTCACAGAACAAGGTTTCCAAAAGTTTGCAAAACACCTATGATAATCATTTTCTGATGCAAACAGGCACAATAGTGGTTTAAAGCCTTGAGACAAAGTTGTGGAGAATCAATAAATGGATTTCACAAACTGTAGTTTCAGTCTGTGTAGGCAACCAAAAACTTGTAAATAGGGGTGCGCCGATTGCAGATTTCTGACCGATCACCGATTTCTAAAAAGCCTGACCTGCCGATTGCAATTTTGGCCAATGCAGATTTGTTTTATAAGTGACATTGTCAGGTGTTATAAGGTCACAATGCACCTTTAATTTTCCAGTATTATTTTATTGAAAAACATACCCTTGAACAATATCCTAGAAACAATACAAACTTGTTTTAACTGGCCATGAGGTAGTGCTCTGAAATGTAAATGAAGTTTAGACCATTGTTGTTAAAACAAAACAAAGCAAAACAAAAAAATTGGTAAAATCGGTTTCTCATGTAAGTATCGGCCAATTTCCTATTTCCCAAAATTAAGGAAATAGGGTCCGATAAATCGGCCGACTGATTTATCGGTGCACCCCTACTAAAGATTATAAATATTTTTAAAGGTGCAAAAAGACATATATTATTGTCACTATGCTGATACCCTAACAGCAAAATAAACTTGAAAAGAACCTATCCAGATTTTCTATTATCTTTTATTTTAACCAGAATTTTCTCACACCATAAAAGAAAGAGGAAGGCCAAACAGGAGACATATAAAAGCAGTTAATGAGGATAAAGAGGACATGGCGGTAGTTGGAGTGAGGACAGCGGATGCAAATGACGTAGTGAGATAAAGGAGGATAACTCACTGTGGCAACCCATTGAATGGGAACAGTAAAATGTTGTACATCAAATATTTTACTGCTTAAATTCTTATTTCCAGCTGCTGGATATTTTTTCTTACTGTGCTGAACCACAAATGGCTTTAGATTCACTTTTATCATCTTGAAAAAATAGATACTATTTGACTTTAAAGCCTCAAACTGAGGCCTGTGGTACAGCCTCCCCCCATCTCTTCTGCTGGACCATGCTGTAAAATTGCCCCATGATTTTCTGCCTGAAGGCACATCCACACTTAAAGAGACTCCATGGGGCCTGTGGAAATGTGTGTGTCTGTGTGTGGGTTAGTTAATTTGCAGGACAATGGGGGTCCAGTCTTCACCCCACACACAGACCATTAGGGCCAGGGGCCTCGCAGCTGAGCATTTCCCTAACAATTTCCCTGACAATAGAAACTGACATTGTGTGTGTGTGTGTGTGTGTGTGTGTGTGTGTGTGTGTGTGTGTGTGCGCGCGTGCGTGCGTGCGTGCGTGCGTGCGTGTTGCATCCTTGCAGCACACGTGTCAAACACAAAGCCACCCAACTGTCCACATTGCCCAGGGGAGAGGCACCGGGAGAGCAGACAGGATCGATGGATGGCTGGAAGTGCAGCGCAGAAGGAAAAGAGAAAGGAAATGAGTGAACCAAAAGTAAAGGATATGGACAATCAAAAAAAAAAAAGGGGGGGGCATTGAAAAATGGTAAACATTACAATTCCAGACGGCTGAAAAAAAATGCTGACAAGGGCAGGGCCAATTTGAACAATGTAATAGTGTGATGATGAAGAACAAAGTGGCTTGTTTGTGCCAAAACAATCAGCAACTTTTTATATCTTTGGGGGCAAATAAAAATAATCAAGAATTGCTAAAACCATTAGCATGAATGCCTCCATGGTGATCGCCGTATGTTTTACCTTCTTTTTATTTTCAATATTTAAAAAAAAAAGATTGTTATGGATTTAACATGGTTTCAAAATAATAATTATTGCGTTTTTGAATATTATTAGTATGTTAAGAATGCAAGAATAGCATTTGTCATTAAACCAAACATCTTGAATACCTGTCCTGTTGAGGGAATTACAATGAGCACAACATGTCTCAAAATTTAACAAGCCTAAGAAACAAGCATTTAACTTTTTTTTTTTTTTTTTAATCATGCTTTGTTTTGGGTTATATCTACAGTATACAGAAACCAAAAATGGGAAGAGGCTGAGAGAATGATCACATTTTTACCTAAACACTATTTCTTTCTACACCATCTTCACGTCTTTAAATAATTTTATAATATGTATAATGTAGGTATAATAAAACACTAAATTCAAGATTACCAGTAGGTTTTTACCTTGGTTATGGGGTAAAACCTAACTTTATAGCAGTTATAACTTTATGCAGGAACACGCAGAAAATTACTTTCTTAGATCTATTTTTAAAAACAACCAAGATAAAGTAAAGTGCTTTGTGTTGTCATCAGTAGCTATGTTTACATGCGCAGAATTCTTTGACCAGATTGAAATGTGTTCTGTTTGAATAATTCAAATGTGTTGTTTACATGGGCACAATCTGTTCATGACAAGCGTTTACATGCAGCGGGCTTTGTTCTGAACAGCAGTACTGACATGCGCAGTGTGGTAAACCCTCCTTAAAAAAACCACAGAAGAAGAAGTTCTACTTCCGGGTGAACGTAAACAAGCCTGAGCGCCCAAAATGGACCAATGACAGGTTTTAATGATGGTGGAGACGTTACTGCACTCCCTGACTGAGCTACAGGTAATACAGATCATTTTGAGCTCTTTCAAAGTTTCTAGTAAAAATGTTGTGTCGCTCACCGACCAGTTTTGCTTCCCCGACATGCTAATATTATTAGCATTAGCCAGGCGGAAATGGCAAAGTCGCACATGCGCAGTCAGGTCAGTTTTTCATGATCAGATAAAAACAAACAGATCAAGCGTTTACATGCGCACTGATCGGGTTACAGAAACCACCCGTTTCGTTCTGATCACAAATTATATCGGATCGCGCCGAATACACAAAAAGTAACCCAAACGGGGTGTTTACATGACACACTTTTATTCCGACTGGCCATTTGATCCGGTTACTTATGTCCATGTAAACATACCCATTGTATGCTCCCATATAATGATGAAATTAGTTCTCTGCATTTAACCCATCACATGTGAAATACACCCAGGTAGAGTGGTGGGCAGCTATGTGGGCACCCGGGGAGCAGTTAGGGATAGGGTGTCTTGCTCAAGGACACTATGACGTGGTCATGTGTTTCCTTTTAAAAACTTTTTTTAATTCAACCTCTATTTCTACAGGTTAGTCTCATTGAGCTTCCAGGACTCTTACAAGAGAGACCTGTTTTAAACTAAGAACACAGATGAGGCACAGACAACAGTAGCAATCATATAAAAAGCATGCAAAATGGCAGGGAGTTGAGCCTGTGACTTTCTGGTTCCAAGTCAGCTGCCCTACCTCTACACCATCTCGACGACACCCCCCCCCCCCCCACACACACACACACACACACACACACAATCAATCTCAGCCCCTAGCGATGTCATCCACACAGGAACAAAGTTTTTCTGAATATGTACATTTTTTATTGCTTTAATATTGCATCCACATGGAAACAATGTTTTAAAAAGCGCATAACGGTATAATTTTTAAATGGGTTCTAGAGCAAAAGAAATCTTGAAAAGCTGCACGAAATGCAACATTTTGAAAATGGTGATGTTATAGACCTGCCACTAACTGAACCCAATGCACATCAGACGTAACAACAAAAACAGCAGATTACATACTTGTGTTTGTGGGCATGCATAATTTTGGGTTGCTTTTAGTGTTTTCATGTGGATGAAAACATATTTAGCAATAAGTTTGAGAAAATATATTTTGGAGCGATAAAAAGATTAAGAAAAATTTGTTTTCTCATGTGGACCCTAAATGCGTCACAATTACATCACAAATGATTGGAAATAAAAATAAATAAAACCTACTTTTAAAATGCACTAACGTGTTTGCAATAAATGTTCATTTGTGCTTTGACACATTGTGAAAAGAGGAGCTGTCTAAACACTACAGGAAGTAGACTTTTTCAGTTTCAGTTTGACATATTCAGATGCTGTACATGACTCCAAGTGTTTCATTTCAATTCATTCATCCATTATCTTTTACCCGCTTCTTCCTTTTTGGGTCGCGGGGGTCACTGGTGCCCATGTCCAACCATCACTGTGCAAGAGGCGGGGTATGGTCCCAAGTCCATCACAGGGTCACATGGAGACAAACGAGACAAACAACCATTCACTCTCTCACTCACACTTAGGGACAATTTAGAGTTACCAGTTAGCCTAACAGGCATGCTTTTGGTGTGTGGGAAGAAACAGGATTACTTGGAGAAAACCCCGAATGTACAGAGAGGACATGCAAACCCCACCCAGAAAGGCCCCCCGGACCGGGATTTGAACTGGCGACCTGTTCGATGAGAGGCAGCAGCTCTACCAGTTGCGCCACCGTGCTCAATTTCAGTTCAGTTCAGTTTATTTATAGCACCAATTCACAACAAAGTTGTCTCAGGGCACTGTATAGAAACATTTGCATACATACAAAAGCCAATAAGTAAAGTTCTCTATCTAAGGAAACCAGCAGACTCGTTGTAGCTTCACTTCATTGCAGTCTCCCATCCTGAGCAAGCTCAAAGGCAACAGTGGAAAGGAAAAACTTCCTTTTAACAGGAACCTCAAGCAGAACAAGGCTCAGGACAAGCGGCCATCTACTTTGACTGGCTGAGTTTGAGAGGACAGGAAGGAGAGACAAACGAACACAGAATGGCAGGTCCAGATGTAGGTGCAGGTGCCTCCTATTGGAAGAAAGACAAAAAACACATGTTAAGGAAAAAATCACAAATACAAAACAGGTTGAGCAGAGTAAGTAAAGACAGCAGCATACTGAAGAAATGTGGTTAGTTTGTCTTCCAGCAGTTTAAGCCTATGGCAGCATAACTAAGGGATACCCAAGCAAACCCTAACTATAGGATTTATCAAAAAGGAAAGACTTCAGCCCAGTCTTAAAACTGGACAATGTGTCAGCCTCATGGACAGAAACTGGAAGTTGGTTCCACAAGAGAGGAGCCTGATAACTGAAAGATCTTCCTCCCATTCTACTTTTGGAAACTCTATGAATAAAAAAAACACAAGTAAACCTGCAGTCTAGGAGCAAAATGCTCTATTAGGAAAATATGGAACAATAAGATCTGTAATATAAGATGGAGCTAGGTTGTTGAGGGCTTTGTAGGTTAGAAGTAAGATTTTGAATTATATTCTGGATTTGACAGGGAGCCAGTGGAGAGAAGCTAAAACTGGAGACATATGATCTCTCTTATCAACTCTCATTAAAACTTTGGCAGCAGCATTTTGGATCAGCTGAAGACTTTTTAAAGAAGTCTGTGGACACCCAGATAGAAAACAATTGCAATAGTCCAACCTAGACGTGACAATGAACCAGTTTTTCCGCATCATCTTTGGACAAGATGTTTCTAATCTTAGTGATATTACGCAGGTGGAGGAAAGCGGTTTTGGTAATATTTTTAATATGGGAGTTAAAAGACATGTCCTTATCAAAAATAACACCAAGGTTTTTAACTTTAGAACTGGAGGCCAAATTTATGCCATTCAGAGAAAGTGAAAGACGGCAAAATTAATTCCTAAGATGCTCAGGTTCAAAAACCACATCGATCTTGTCTGAGTTTAAAGGCGGAAAATTAAGGGTCATCCAAGTTTTTATGTCTTTAAAACATGATTAGATTCATTGGGTTTCACGGACAAATATAACTATCATCAGCATATGTTTCCACCAACATAACTAACTTTATATACCTAATTAAGCTAGTTTGGCTAATTCAAACGCTTCATTGCTGTCTTCTTGTGGCCAGACATCCTGACGTCACAGGGCTTTCCCCATCTTCCTCAGCCTGTAAGGGCATTTATTAGGAAGAGAAATATGAGAATCCCAGCATTCAAGTGTCAGCTGAAACATGCTGCTATACTGCTCCTGTTTCCAAGCCACATCAATACAGACACTGACCATTTGAGTACAGCAGGTAGGCATCAATTCAGCTTGGCTGCACGATCAATGACAGTAAATGGAGGCAGCAGGAGGGACAGACTGCGATCTGCTGCTTTCATTTCCCTCCCCTGTATATCACCCTCTCTCCACTTGAACACCCTGTCCTTAGCTTGTTTCACTACAGCAAAGCTCATTTAATGAGACACAATCTGACTTTGTGTAGCGCTCATGGAGCGTTTGCTCTACTTCAGACTGTACAATTACCCTGAAACAGTCGGGTATCATGTCTGAGCTGCATGTTCTGAACAACAATTCTCTCCTTATCAGAATGATGTATTCATTTTTCTATTTTACACTCTGAGCTTTTGCAACATTGTCATAACATCATTTTAACAACTGAATAGCATGTGTTTTAATAATTAATTATTTCAAAACTTAAATGACTGGGTCAGCAGGATATGGTTACTTGTTCAGAGAATTATAAAGAATCTTTTTTTAGTTAAATACTTGCAAATTAGTTTGTGTACAATATCAAAACTAAAATCTTGTCAGTTTTAATTTTATTTCACTTTGGTACAATCTTTCTAATTGCCTTCTAGTCCCATCCTCCATCGCTTCATCTCCACCCTCTCCTCCATCCCTGCTCACTCAGTCATCAGTTCAGCATCTCCTTTACCACTCCCCTTTCACCCTCCTTCATATTCCTCCCGTCTGTTGTCTCCCTTCTTCCTCTTCTTTAACAGCTGCTGCTCTAATGACCTCGTTGCCACGTGCCAATTGCTCCCTTCTGTGTCCTAAAAAGACCCTAAATCATTGCCATAGGCGCACGTATGCAAACACAGATCAGGTTGTGATATATGGATGGCTGCGTCCCACCAAGAGCGAGAAAAGCTCTCGTCGTCAACCTCTGATTCTAGACTCTCATTACATCGCTGCATCTGCTGTCAATTAAATGTCTTACAAAGGCCAAATATTTCAAATTAAATGAGCCTAGACAACATGTGCAGTGACTCTGAACAGAGGACAGTCCATCTACAGAGCTGATTACACTACAGATGGGACAGTGCTGACATGACAGCTGTGTTTAGATATGACATTAAGCAGGTAGGGAAATCCCATTTCCACTGACATGTTCAGTGAATGCAAACATGTAAGAATATAATTATTTTGGTTTGAACCTATTAAAGCTTTCAAGTTCATAAACCGAAACAAGGCAAATGAGCCATGGGACAAAACTTATCACTCTACTCTGAAGTTTTCATATATTTCAATTCAGTTTATTTATATAGTGCCAAGTCACAACAGAAGTCATCTCAGGGCACTGAACAGAACTGTGATTATTTTTTACTTTGGTAATAAAATGTTATTTGAATATTCACATTGAGATTATTTAATTAATGTTTTGTTCTGTGGTTTATTTAGTGATTCTTTGCACCTCTGTTATTCCTCTCCTTTCAGTTGAGTGGATTAAAACAGAAAATAATGCCAAGACAATTTTAAATCTCCAGTCAATGCTTTTATTCAAAACTAGTATTTAAAAGATTACTTACTTCAGGTTTACTGCATTGGGGGACAGTTCCTTGTCTTGACTTAATGTATTCTTCTGATTTTCTAAAAAAATGTTCCCAGTCCTTCCAAAAAGACAAGCATTCTCACAAATTATCCTTAAAATCTGCTGATTTTGGACTCTTCAAACACCCTCCCAGTCAGGGGGCTGATATTTTTATGCAAACTTAAAATTCCTAGACGCCTAACGCCATCCTGCACCTAAATCAAGTGACGTTTGTTTGCCCCCAGTGAACTGCCACAAACTCAAAAACTAATTTCAGTGCAGGATTTGTCTCGTAGCTTATAATGAGCACTTTACCATCTTTGTTCCTCCTCACTGGAACTGCTTTAGCCACTTTTTTTGCAAGCATGTGTTCTACTTCAGTGGTTATCTTCTATTGTTTCAACCGTTTTCCACTAAATCTAAGGTGCTAATGAACTCATTTCAATGGAAGCTGGAAGCTTCTGGTCCGTGACTTTTATTCTTTTAAACATCAGGCCCAATGGATTGGACTCCATGATTTAGTTTAAACAAATCTCAAGTGAAATGTTTTTCTAGTGGTTAATATGCCATTTCTGTGCTAATGATTGTCTTTCCTAATTGTAAAAACTTCTGATCTACCCTCTTATTTATTATTTCTCAAAATAAAGTTGAAAACAAAAAGAAAAAAACGTATGTTTAGAGCTCATTCGCATAAAGCTCTACGTGCTGAATCTATGTTGACGTGTCTTTGTTCAACATGAATGTGCCGAGGCCGGGACAAAAGGTTAGAGGTCGATCAAAGCAAGCTGTCAGTACACGCAAACAAATGTCTCAGTTTTACATAAAATACACGAGGTTTAGCTTTCTACCTGTATCGCTGCTCATCTTTGCAATGCTTGTTAAGATTTCTGTAGGTCATTAAATTTCGGTGTCAAAACAGCACAACGTTTCTGTCAAATCCAAAGGTTTCTATTTAGGCAAATGTCATACTAAACAATGAGGCTCATTTTACTTGTGTCATCAAGGCAACACACTCTTATTATGTTGTCAAACTGAGTGATAACAACTCTACCAAGGTCCAAACACAGGTTTGTTTTTCCCTAATTAGGTTTGGCTTGTCAGTTGTTTTCATTCATCTCACCTGGTGACTCTATCTAAATATTAATGTGTAACTAACAAAACAGATAAGAAATTTCTGCTGTTGCAGGATGTGTTGCAAATGCATTTTCTGATTAAATTAAAACATTTTTTGTTTTGTTTTGTTTTCTGATCTGGTTAAAATCAGCAACTTATCTTCAAGATCAAAATGTATTCCATTGAAAAAAAATTGTAGCATGAAAAATCGCCTAAATCATAAGCAACAGATAAAAAGAAAATAGTAATTAGTCTGTCAGTGTCTGACAAGAGAGACAACGAATAGCTCTGGTCATTAAAACAAGGCAAAGGGATTTGACTTTGACTCAAGCAGATAAAAATGTGTTAAACTTTTTTCCAACTAAAAACTAAAAAAGTTCTCCAATTTTGAATGTTCTAGCTTTATGCTCTGATATTTTCACTTTTTTAATGGAAACCAAAAAGTACATTTGAACAATAATGTTTTTTTTTTATATATTTATACTGTAGTAGTCTCCAGATTATTGCGGTGGTTACGTTCCAGACACCACCACGATAGCTGAAAAACCACGAAGTAGGAACGTTACATTTATTTTAGTATTGATATATATTTTAAGGTTTTAAACCCTTTCCACACTCTTGCAACATTCTAAACTCTTAAACCTACGTCCTTTTAACAATCTATGTATATGTACTGTACAGTACTGCAAAATCTTACTCACCAGCTCTGCAGACCAGCAGCTCAGTTCTGGTCAGGCTCGGTTGTGGTTCTGCAGACCTACCCTGCAACGACGAACCCACCACCCCATCCAGGTGGATGTGCATGTGGATAATTGAGCTTCAGGATTATTTGTGACTTTCCTGCCAATTCTGTGAGCTTAACAGACAGATGTTACTTCTGACTTTGAGTTGCAAAACTTTCTCTCCATTTCAGCAGAAAGCAGCGGCCGGAAGCACCGTTGGCTTCTGGGTAGTGTAGTTCTTTTGACCTGTGTTACAGTATAGGCTTATTGAAAAACTACAAAATGGCAGCGCCTGTCTGAAGCTTTTTTCTCGCTAACTTTTTATCTCGTACCGTCCCAGTCACGTGAGTAATATTAAAGTAGACAATCATGTGTCGTGTACAATCTTACATTGAAAAACTGCGAAAGAGCGAGTCAGTGAAAGTCGAAGTACGAAGTAGCGTGGGACTACTGTATACATTTTTACAACTAAGCATTATAAAAAAAAAAATTAAACTTTCTTTTGAAGTGTAATAATTAGGAGCAAGGTCAAAAAGTCCACTGCATACACACTGGATGCATGTTGAGATCAGAGATTCTCCTACCATTATCCAAGGAGGGAACCCCGCCCTGGCAACAGAACCGACATCAACACCCCTCAACCCCACTAACAGTTGGGGAGCTGAGATTATGATAAGTGGCTTTGACCGAGCATTAGTAACGTAGAACTCCACTACCCGCTAAAAGACCAAGTCAAGATAAAGCTTACATCTAATGATACAAGAGTCACTGAGTGTCACTGGAGAAAAGTGCACCTCTTACATTCTGATCAGCTGAGAAGAAAGGTCAAATTAACAAATATTTATTTCTGAAAACTAAAACCTTGGTTCATTATCCATCAACTTGACTGAAAACCACCAGTGTGCCAGGTGATGTGATGTTGCTATGACGACTAAAGAAGTACAGAGGTGGCATAAATTCACTGACAAGGATATCGGTGACAGATTTCAGTGGGATGAAGACCTGAACAGACAATATCTCCACTGTTAGTGATAAAGTAAGAGGGAAGAAAACTGAGAGCCAAATATAGAGCGGAACAATGAACCCCTTATCAGCTTCATCTTTTCCAAATCTCTTGTACTGTTCCCATCACTCCATCTCTCTGCCATTTCTGCTTGACCAAATATTTCCCTAAGGCTACTCTCCCGTATTAGAAAATATACTGTAATACTTTAGAATTTTTTTTTATTATGTTATAGAGGCAGTTTTCTTTAGAATGGAAAGGACTATACTATTTCACCTCAAGCACCAAATAGTGCATCATTTCAAATCATTGCAGTCTTAGTCCCTCGTGTTAATCAGGTTTGTTTTTTTCCTTCAAGATACATATTTCACTCATCAATTTTGGCTGGCTTCATAAATATGAATTAGCTACTAAGTCAGTAACCATTAAAAAAAGCACTGTTTTTTGTAATTTAGTTTTCATAAAATATGAGTGAAAACATTTCAACCACATGCATTTTTTCACATACATTTAACACATTTGTGCTCAAGTCCAAAATAAATTATTCTACAAGATAACACATTTGTTCAAATGAGCAACAAATTTCATTGTTAATGTTTTAACTCTAAACCAACATTATAGCTGTCTCTGTTTCTTTTCTGTAAAGCCAGGCGTATATGCACGCTCTCCAGTTTCACCGCCACCTCCTGTTCCTTTGACTAATTCAGAGTGACTGGTCAGCTCTGTTACAGATGCAGATAAGCAAACTGAACACCTCGTATCACCCTGCAGCCCACATCGTCTTGCCATGAATTGCTCAGTCATTTGAATACAAACACTTGTTGAGGCACCATGAGAAAAAAAAAGAAGAATGTCAAACAGCTGGTTCACAAATTGCTGTGTACCTTCATTTCTCTGCAGCTGTTTCACACCCTGCATCTGCTAACTTTTACATTATAGTCCCTTGCAGCTGCTCCTTTCAGTCCACATTATGTCTTATAATCTTTGGTAGTTTTTCTTTTCATCTTTTCCTCTTGCTTCACTTGGTCTGACACAAGATCATTTCAGTAGTAAAGGAGAAAAACGAACAAGATGACACAGTTCCTCTGGTACAAGTGTACTTTAGGAACTGTAGTACAGTCGTCTAAATATCAATTTTTGTATTTATTCAAAAGGCTGTTGAGATGGATAGCATGGTGCCACACTTGAAGAATTTTATCTAAGCAATAAAAGACTTAAGATTTGATAAGGCTCTAATTCTCAAACCTACATCCAAATCATTAACATAAGCTCTAAATGAAAGTTAGCTCAATAATATGAGTCAGGTCAATGCTTGTTTGGGGTGAGGTTAGTAAAAAAAAAAAGTGTTTTCCTTCTACCTTAACTAAGAACAATGCCAGCAAGCCTTTCGTAGCAGAAAATATTGAATGCCATTGTTTAAAAAAAGATGATCTCTAAAACATTATTTATATTATTGTCTTGGAACTTGTCAAATCAACAAGCTCATGGTGATGAAGGGGAGGAACTTTGATCCAGCAAAATTGGCTCAATTCTGAAATATTTTTTAAGCATGGTAAATCGTGGTAAAGCTGCTGATTTACACCCTTACAAGCAACGCTGACATTGTTTATTAATTTCAATCCTCAGCTCATATACATCAAGCATAAATAAATATGAAAGCCATATAAATAAATACAGAATTTCCACAAGCTTCTCCAGCCTTCCATTGGGAGCTCTGCAGACATAAAAACTAATAAACACACAGCTGCTAAATAATATGCTCCACTGCCATGACTGTCTGGGTTTAGCTAACAAAGAGTGATCGTTTTTATGTGATGGAGTAAGTATAAATCGTCAGTTATCTCAAATTCACACACAAACACACACACACACACACGTTGTATACATGGTGGGATCTATTCCTGTCTTACTGGTGACACATTTCATCAAAGTGTGCTCTGTTATGAGTTGTGCTGACCTGTGTTTGTGTGTCCATGAGTGTCTGTCTGTGTTCATAATCATCCTTGTAGGTGTGTGTTTCTGTCAGTGGCAGTGCGCCTTTGCAGAATGTGGTGGTACTCTGGTTTACACTCAGAGGTCTGTGAATTGGTCTGATGAAAGCTCACACATGGTGGAGCTGTCATGATAACAGAGCAGAAACAGCTGGACGGCAGAACCTCCCAGTCTGTTGCGGACCTTCTGAAGTGACATGAAAGTTACTAAACATCCTTTATGTTGTCAGGAAAACAACTTGGTATTTCACTACTTAACTACTACAACAAAAAACGGTTAAAGAAATACAAGGTTTTTGAATTTTTATCAACTCTCACATCAGATTTAGCAACAACCAATTATCTTGTTTGTTTGTTTTATTCACCTTTTAAACTTCCATGTGGTCGGCTTGTTATTTTAGACAGAGCATTGTGTTTTTCCATTTTATTCCCAGCATCACCAAAAACAATATTCACTGAGCTCAACTAACTCAAGGATTCAAGGTTCCTTATTGCCATTCACATCACATGTGGTACATGACGTGGAATGAAATTGAGTACACAGGATCCCAGTTACATCCGACAAAAGTATAAACTGTAAAAAAAAAAATCTCTAAAACTACTGTAATTATGAGAAAGTGTGTTAAATGTAGTGACATCTATTGTGCAAACGCCAGATTGTAACAAAATGAGCGAGTTCTGCTTTATTCTTGTTTTTGAACATGAGAAACTGGTGGCTGTGTTGTATCCAATGCTGGACATTGCAGAAACCTTGAAGTAAACCACAACGGATTAAAGCACCTTCTATTGGCAGAAAAAAAAGGTTAAAATTTACAAAAACTAAAACATGATTATTTTTAATTTGAAGATTATTCCACACTAACTAAATCACAGTTAGATCTCATGTTAATGCGAGAAGGGATTAGAAAAAAAATAAGGTCAAGGTGTCTTTATTGTCATTCGCACCACATGTGGTACATGTGGTGGGATGAAACTATGTACACAGGGTCCCAGTTATAGCCAACAAAAATACAAATTGTAAAGAAAAACAGTAGTAAGATCTAAGATATGAACCAAGAAATACACCAAACTAAGAATACACTAAGCACTAATAGTACAAAACAATACACCAAACAACAGCAGCACGAACATGAGTCTGTGTGAGCAGATGAGGACGAATAAACACAGCAACATGGAATAAATCAGCAGCATGAGATCAGCATCATGGATAGTCAGCAGCACATATCAACAACCAAGTGTCATTACAGTGATTTTTTTTCACAGTAATTTTCACAGTGATAATCCTGACTAAGGATTCATGACTAACAGCCTAAGAGTAGAAGCTGTTCCTCAGCCTAGTGGTTCTGCACTTAATGCTCCACAACCTTCTGCTTGAGGGGAGTGGGGCAAAAAGTGTGTGTGCTGGGTGAGTGGGGTCTTTCATGATGCAGGTGGCCGTCTTCCTGCATCTGGAGGTGTAGATGTCCGTGATGGTGGGGAGGCTGACTCCAACAGACTTCTGTGCAGCCTTCACCACTCTCTGCAAAGCTTTTCTTTATATACAAATAAACAGAAATAGATGATGTGAATGCTCTACTAGCGGTTCCTGATCAGTTAGATTTGTATAAAATATGAATCACAGGCTGTGGCCTTCACACTCAACTGATCTAATGCAAAAAAACTTTGATGTCAGAGACTTAAATCATGTTTGCCCAGCTCCAAAGCTATACTAGAGCCTCATGTTGGCTCCATGAGCATAAATTTAATAAACTCATTGATCCAATAATTGAGGTTGGCTAGTTTTGTGTATTTGCTTTGCTTTCACTGTAAAAAAAAAAAATGTTAAGGTGAATACTAGCCTACCGGGTGACTTTATCACTTGATATCAGATAGCCACATTGGTCGACCTTTGTGAATTTACATAGCACTGTGCCTCTACTTAAGAAATAAATACTTTATTGTGATGCCGTTTTCTGTTCAAGATCTAAACAAGCACGTGTTTTAATTTGCCACCCTCGCTTCTCACCTTCACAGAGACATCACCATCTGCAGTGACTCGGCTGTGCTTCCTCTTCTCTAATCCTCCTCATATGCTGTTTAAGTCTCTCATATTTCTCCCACATTTCCTTACACCTCTCTCTTTTCTTCTCACCAGTCATCTTCCTCCCTCTCCATCCCTGCTGTATGAAATCACTCAGAATCCAAGCCTTCCTCAAAATGCAAAGCTCCCTCTCACCTCTACATCCCCGTTAACTTCCTTCTCACCTTCTTTTCACCTTTCTCCTAGCTTCCTCGTGTCACCATTTTCCCTTTTCCTATTATAATCAGCCTGAATCAGCTTTTATTCATCCCTCTAACTTTCAAACGTCCTCCTTACTGCTTCAACACGTCTACTCTTCAGTTTAGCTTTAATTAAGATTTGGTGTTTTGCACCATTGTTTTAATGCAACCCTACTCTTTTATCAATCTCCCTCCATTCAGAAAGCATGACTCCCTCCGTTTCTCCTTGACTCAGTTCTGTCCATCACGGAGTCAGTGAATCACAGCTCTGTTCATCTATGTCATGACAACAGTATAAGGAGCAGGAAAACCAGCTTCAGGTTACAACCAGCTGCTCAGTTATTATCTTCTTGCTTTGTGAGCAAACATCCATGTTTTTACAATTATCTAAGAAATTACTTAGTTTAAGCTTAAATTTCCAAACTATTTGATTTTTGATCATTTTCAAGCCTTATTCCCTCATTTAAAGTGTGTGCATGTGTGCGTATCTGAAGACCAATTTTCATAATTAGGGCAGACCAGCCACACACGCTTTTCTCCTGACACTTCCCCTCCGGGACCTAAATATTCATGAGCCTCTAAACGCTTTCATGAGCCCTGTAATTATGGACAGAAAAATAGACAGATAAAGACAAAGAGAGAAAAACTAAGAAAGTGGAAGTCAAAGGAGGAAATACTCCTACTTTTTTTTAAAAGCTTAGACAAAGCTGGCATGCTGGGACCTGAAGGAGGACATCTGGTTCTCAATGTTTTTTTGTTAACACTGCAGGTAAATTATTTACCTCAATTACTTATTTGCTTTAATATTTTTTGTTTCGCTTTGACGCACTGAACTCTTCAGGAAATAAAGTAAATAACACAATTTCAAATGCTAATAAGGTATCAGTACTGAATCTGATAGTAGCAATGACCCTCAAATTCTTAAAAATCTGTTTGCTCACACGAGGCACAAACATCTGTCAAGTGGAGCAGTCGGCATGAACCGAAACATTTTCGGTGGCTGACATCAGGAGGTGTCAGCATCTAGTTTGAATCAGATATATTTGGTAAAAGCTTTTTCCTCTAGGGAGGTGTTGGCTTCCTCGCATCTAGTTTTAGCCTTGTTTTCATTTGACATCCTTTCTTAAACTGTGCCAACATATAGCACAGTGGAGATCTCAATGTGTGTTCAACTCTGTGAAGGCTATAGTGTCGCATACGCAGGTATATACACACAAAAAGTAATGCAAAAGTAGTGTAAAAGAGATATTTTGTGCATTTGGGATGAATGTGACAGCTGCATTTTTGAAAGTTTCAAAGTTGTTGCTATGAATTCGATTCAGTTCAGTTTGTTTTTATAGCGCCAAATCACAACAGAAGTCGTCTCAGGGCACTGTACAGAAACATTCATCTGTACATATAAAGTCAGTTAATAATGATATTTATCTGAGGAACCAACTATTAGTTCATATAACGAGCATCGCACTGAAAAACGCAATGCCTAAAGTGATACAAGGTCGAACCTGTGGAGAATGTTGAGGAAACGATAACTGTTTTTGTGATATTCAACTTAATGTACCCAGAATGTTTTGTTTTTCTTTACAGTAGTGCCCTACTCCCCTCAGGCAGAAGGTTGAGGAGCATTACGTGTAGAACCACTAGGCTGAGGAACAGCTTCTACCTTGAAGCTGTTAGACTCATAAATACCTAATCATTGTGGAGAAAAAAATCACTGTAATGCCACTTTAATTGGTGATACGTGACTTATCTATGCTGATGATTATCTCATGCTGCTGTATTCATTCATACCCATCTGTTCACCACAGACTCATGTCCGGGCTGCTGTTGTGACGCCGTATTGTTTTACATTATTAGTGTTTAGCGTATATCTTAGATCTTTTAGCGTACCGTTTGGCGTTTGTTTAGCATATATCTTAGATCCTTATATACTGTTTCTTTTTATACTTTCTATTTTTGCTATTGTTGGATGTAACTAGGACCCTGTTTACATAATTTGTTCCACCTCATGTACCACATGTGATGTGAATGACAAAATTGACTTGAACACTAAAAGAACTTTTAATATCACTCGATGCCATTAGATAAATGGATGTTTGAAAATGTGATTCCAGTTTTACTTATTCAGATAGTATAAATTAGTCTTAAGAGGAAGACAAACAAACCAAACCAGCGAGAGACCAGTTTTCCTTATTTACTTTGGCTTCCTCCTACAGTCCTAAATGATCCACATAAGAGTAATTGATTTTAAATCGACAGTAGATGTAAGCATATTCTAGCATGGAACCTTGAATTAAGCTCATAGGGACACTTATTTTAGATGTTGATCATATAATGTTGACTGAATGTTAAATGTTGATTTTTGTTTGTTTGTTTGCTTGGTTTGTTGGTTGCTTTTAGATACAGACAACAAGTTGGAAAAATGTACCAACTTCAAGGCTTGTCCTTGTAATCTTCACCTTGAACATCAAAACACATTGTGACCATTCTATATTCTATATCTTAAATTCTCAGTGTGTGTGTGTGTGTGTATAATATTTCTTCAAAATACTTGGTAAAAGTAATAATGGGAGAAAGAAAATAACATCAACTTTGTAAAGATGTCAGGATGGTAGTAATGTTGTTGCTGATACACTGTCACATTGTCTAAAACAAGTGAGAGGCTACAACAAAACAGAGATATTGTTAATGGTAATATTGGTTCCAACATCCAAATAACAAGTCAAATAGACTGCTGTTAGATAGGCCATTAGTTTAATTATTTACTCAAGTCAACATTTACACTTATTGTTCTATCATGTTACTTTCCATTGCCTCGGCTTTCTACAAGAATCTCCGTACTCTCTTCATCTCATTCCCTTTAATGCACGGGGGAAAGTCTAATACTGTAGCTAATGTTAGTAAGTACAGTAACAGTATATAATGTGTGGTAGTCAGGCTTTAAAGTGCTGCCTGGTTTATTTTTGGAAAGGTGAGCCTGCAAGGAATTCTGTTACAAAAAACCCCACTGAGAGATGATATGTGAGAACAGGATCTTAAAGATAGCACCGGTCAGGAAGTCCTTCCATTTTACCATTCAACAAATCTCAACTAACATCAAAGGAAATTTGAGTACCGGTAAATGTTTTTTTCCTCACAACCATCTGATGTTTATTACACAAAAAAAAAACTTGTATGCTGCATTACATTCCAGGATGAATCAGTTGAATTGATCCTGCTTGGGGATAAACATTCTGTTGTGAAAGCCGTGAAATGAAACGTATAGTGTAGTAAGAGTAACAAGATTCAGAGTTAGATTTTCAAGAGTTATTACACATGAAATGATACATATACAGACACTGCATCACTTTAAAATGACCAATAAACAGGAAGGAATACAGCTTTATATACACTATTTTCATTTATATGTAAATCAGGATGCTGCCTCTCTGCACCATTCCACCCACTTTAGACTCCAGAAACACAAAAGAAAGAGGAAACTTCCCATCAGTGCAAACAAGATTGTGAGCGACAGGAAGCAAAATGATGCATGACATGATGGGGTGGGATGAGGTGAAATAAGCTAATATGCATGGTTTACAAGGAGAGGATGCCAACTGGAACTAAGATCTGTTTGTTACAACACTAATGGTTTCATATCCCCTGGTGTCACCCCAAGGGCTCCAACTTTGTTGGCTTGTAGGGTTGTTTCCCCACAAGGAGAACTTTGATTAATGACTCACTGCAGCAATCTTTCTCAAAGTGACTCATATCAAAATCAGGTGACAGAGGATCAACCTGACAGCTGATGAGCAAGCTCAAATATGACATATACTGGACAAGGTGGACACAAAACACCCACTTGTGTTCATATCTCATTTAGGGTTAGTGTAAAGTGCAATATGCCTGCAGCACTGTGACAGCAGCTAATTCCCACTTGAAGGTTATAAACCACACTTAAACAAGAACAAGAGAAACATTTCCTGTTTGACTTCAAATGGACATGTCTAAAGATGAAGTAAACCAGAGGACAGTCTTTCCTGAGTGACATCTTTTGTGTTGAAGTGTATGTTCCTGTGTGAGCACTTTTCTGAAAGCTCAGCAGTCTATCACTACCATAAAAATAGCTGCTGAATATAAATGTATTCCAAATTCATCTGACAGTGCTATATATATATATATATATATATATATATATATATATATATATATATATACTGTATATGGCTCGATAAGACACAAATGTTTCAACTTATTGAGCTTTTAGAGCACGAGTCTAAGAAATATAAACCAGTCTCGTATTTTGCACCTTTGTTTAGTCTGTGACTTTAGCAGGTTCACAGTGTGCTGACTGTTGAGTGGCTGGGAGATAAAAATAGTTCAAACTAATGATAGCTGATATAAAGCAGCTCATGCAGGCTGCAAACTGGTGACTGTCCTGTTAACAGATAATCCTTTGTATCACTGGAAATGTGTACGAATTTAAAAACAATATTTCAAACAACTTGGGGAAAAAAAAAAACATTAAAATTCTTTTTCAAATGTTAAAAGTTGTTAAATATTTAATGATCAGAAAGACTGGATCAACTTCTGGGCCATTGTTGTTTTTGTTAGTGATCTAAAAAATGTCTCCCAATCTTTCGTCAAACTATTAAAATAATGTTCTGACATCAGTGGCATCTCCAGACAAAACTTCCTTTATCATAATCGGGAGACTTTTTTATTGCTTAAGAAATTATAAAAACAGTACTTGTTAATTTTAAGAGAAGTAATAGGGCGTGATAAGACACAACTACATTTTAAAAGAGTCTTATCTGGTGTAGGAGCTCAATCTTACCATCCTTCATCCTTGAACCCGCCTGAATCAAGGGAGAAATAGAGGCAGGCAATTTTTCTTTTGAATGCGTAGAGAAAACAGCGTAAAATCAAACTTTAAGTGTTCAGTTTACAGTAATAAAATAAAAATAGACTTATCGTGCAGAAGCACGCACGACTTTATCTTAGATTACTTCTTTCCTTTGAAAACCTGAGGTTTCTTCAACAGGATGTTTTGGTCATTGTTTAATAAATGTGTTTCAGCATGGCCTTAAGGACTTTAAAAGCTCTTTTACCTGGTGAAAATTTTCTTAAAGTAAATAAACACAAAACTTGCAGACCTTTGCTTTGTTAAAAAATAAAGTACTTAACAATCTGTCTGTGAAATATCCATCCATCCATCCATTATCTTTACCCGTTTATTCCATTTTGGGTCACGGGGGTCGCTGGTGCCCATGTCCAGCAGTCACTGTGCGAGGGGCGGGGTACACCCTGGACGGGTCGCAAGTCCATCACAGGGCCACATAGAGACAAACGAGACAAAGAACCATTCACTCTCACTCACACCTAGGGACAATTTAGAGTTACCAATCAGCCTAACATGCATGTTTTTGGTCTGTGGGAGGAAACCGGAGCACCCGGAGAAAACCCACGCATGCACGGAGAGAACATGCAAACTCCACCCAGAAAGGCCCCTGGACCGGGGTTTGAACCAAGGACCTTCTCGCTGAGAGGCAGCAGCTCTACCAGTTGTGCCACCGTGCTGCCCTCTGTGAAATATATTTTGAGTAATTTATTCTGAATTAAAAAGGGTTTTACCTAATAAAGTGACGTAGTTTCTAACATCACTGATCTTATTAGAGATTTGCCGCCTTCAAATGAACAAACACACCAGCACTTTTGAAGGCTTGTAACAATATATATATCCAGCTTTAAATGCACATTATGCATAATGAAACTACAAAAAAAAAAAACATTTATGGAGCAAATTTCAACCTCGTGTTTGCAGAAAACTGCAGGTGTGTGGGCGCAAAAACATTTTTCCTTAAAGAGGATTTTTAGTGTTAAAACTTGAAAGGTCAAACTGTGAAGCAGCTATAGGTTGAATTGAATTTGCTCAAAGCATTTTATATTTTAATTGCATATGTGAACCCACAAGAAGGAGTTTTTGTTTTCATTTCAGCTAAACGAGGCTGAATAAACATTTGCAGAACGGTCTGTGTAGGAGTAAGAAATAATGAAGTTTTGGTTTTAATGTGCAGAATAAAAACATCAAGGATTTCAACTTTAACATCTGAAATATCTAACATTTCCATAAAGATTGACAGGACGGAGTTCAGGTCGTATGGGTAAAAGACACCAAAAAGATGCTGAGACAAGATGCTGGTGAAAACCTTGACCTCCCAAAGGCAGATAAATGACCTCCTGTCACCATTACAGTGACCCCTCCTGCTTCTCTATCTCCCCCTCTGCATGCCAGCCTTGTCCTTTGTTTTGACAGAACATCAAGCAGACTCAACTGACCACCACTTTGTCTAATACGTTTCTGCACAAAATTAAGACACGCTGCACTAGGCACGTCCATTTCCCCACACTATCACCCTGTCGAGATCCTTGTCCTTTTCCACTAGCCTGCATCTCATCTACTACCCCTTTTCCTCCACTGCCTGTTCCACACTACAACTCCATGTTCTCTTCTTCCCACTGCTCTCACCATCTGCTCTTCATCTTTCATGTCCTTGTCACCTCGCCCATCTTAGCCTAGTAAGTGTCAAGGTGTAAACAGACAAAGAACTCATCATTCTTGCTGTATGACAAGTAAAAACACTTATTGCATATTAAAAAAGGACAAGGACAAAAGCAGAAAACTAAAGATCAAAAGGATACAGGCAAACAGATATAATTGACATTAAACCGATGCAGATGACTTTTGTCTGGTGATGACCATCAACTGCCATATCTTCCCCACAGACTCTTTCATTCTAACATTTCAAGTATTAAATTATAAATAAATAAACCTACAAATTCACAAAAGCCAAACATGTTCAGACAAAAGAATGATGAAGCGCATGAAAGGCAAATCCTGCAATGGAAGGGCCCTACGAGGACTCCCCAGGAGTTCAGTGCTCGAGTTTCTCGTGAAGCATGAAATGACCTGGCCAAAACAAGCTTTGTTCTTGTTCTTGACAGCTCAAGAAAACTAATTTATCAGTTCTTTTAACATATGTAACAAGCTCTAGTTGCATCCCAGCTCTGAAAGGGTCAATGGCTGTAGTACCTTAGCCAGTCAGAGCATTTCCTCACAGCATGCGGTCACGTCTGCTTCAGATACTGAAGCACTACAGTTAAAGAAAAATCAACTACATGTTGATGTAGAGTGATCATTTTTAAAGTGACGTCATGCTAAATAGTTATTAATCGTAGATACCTTATAAGTGGTGACAGTCATTTAGCACAAAGTATGGAGAAAATGGCAAAAGCCTTTGTCCAGGCTAGGCTAAATGCTAACCAAACAAGGGCCTTTTTAATCAGTTTTCAGGCTCATTTTAATTAAATTATTAGCTAATATTAAACCTCTACACTTTTAATGGGCACATTTTGTTAGGTTTGTCACCTTTTCCCATATGGACAATGTTGGGGATCCTATTCAAATGTGTTTGGGCTAAACATAGATAAACCATGTATATGCCAGTGGTGTTGTGGCTGTGAATGTATCAGTCTGCCTCATAGGCACATCTAGCCAATCCCCTAAATCCCCCAAATTTTTTAAATTCTTGAAGGACTAATACAATCAGCAACCTCAGCAACAGTATGATACGCATGGCATGTCTTTGCTCAACAATAGCAACAAACTGTATCTGTATGTAACTGTGTATGTGTTTAATATTAGCTATAGCTAAAGTAGTATAGTTTCACTTTTTAAAATAGCCTGAAACCCAATATAAAAGGGTCCTTTTTGTCTAGCCTTTAGCCTAGCCTACTTGTTTCCCTGCTCTATGGGTGGGATTCTCAATTCAAGGTGGGCAATACCTTCAGGACTTTGTGTTTGAACCACTCCTCCCGTTGTGGTCCTTAATTACACTATATTTGGACTTAAATTTCTTTAGCTTATCCCAGCACTGCTTATAAGTCCAGGTGTAGCCATGCTGTGCCATCATCTCTGATAACGCTCTGTAAATGCGCTCATTGCTTGTGGTGCCGTCCATCAGCACGATGAGGAAGTGGAGGTTCAGATGTAGTTTGCTGTTTTGCTGGGCAGATCATCCTGTGACGTAGTTTCGTTGGACAATCAACGGCTGCTGTCTGCTTACGTCAAAATCGTCACCTCGGAGCAGTCCGCTTGGAACCTCAAACAAGATGGTCCCATAAACTGGGCTGAGTGGGCATGGGTGTCAACAGTGGGCAGACCCAACTGGTGGTGACTGATGTCACTGTTAGACAGATTGTTACTCCAAAAATAACTAGAATATCCCTTTAAAAAGCAATGCAGCTGGTTAGCTCTGGGGCTGAATACTTTTCAGACACTGTAAACCTTTTAAGCAAGTCACTGGTCACTAAAAAAAGGGGTTTGTAAGCTCTAACACTGGCTTGAAACACGGCTACTTATGGGACAGATCTGGTTGGCAGGACTGACGAAGTCTTCCGGAAGGGGGACAAAACGTTTCTCACTTCAAGAAACTGGTCCAGATGACATGATTTAACCTTTGGATTCAAACTAGTGACCAGTGACAACAAACAATCTTAGAGGTACTGTAGTTCTTTGTCATGCCAATCTAGGCAACATATGTCTATACAACTACCTATGGGTTTAAATGTCTACTTCACTTTTAGACCAAATTGGGTCCAGTTTTAGCAAACATTTATAGCAGGTATAAATGTCTTTTAGCACCAAAAATGTTGACTTCCTTTAGTTATTTGTAATGAAAGCGAACTCCCAAATGTCTTTGTAAGAATGAACACAGTAGGTCCCTAAGCTGTTATTAATTTTAGTGGCTAAGGGTAACAAGGTTAGCGCCAATGAGCTGAGCAGTAAAGTGGATTTAGCCAGTGTTGTAATAAATAGTCTGTATATGCATTATTTGAATAAATACTTTCTCCATGTTAGAAACTAATACAGCTTACCTGAAGTGAAAGTTAAAAACATGTCTTTTAAGAAAAACAACGTTTTTAGTGCTTCTCTGCAGCTATTAAAATTGTTTAGTTTTTCTTTAAAACACATGCAATCTTCTTGTAGTATCCAGTGATTCACAAGGCACAACAACAAAAATTCCCAATACGAAATAAAATGATAAAAAATAAAACAAATCGGTCATAGAAACATGTCCATTAAAAGCCTGGAACGCTTGCTTAGAAAACTGACATAAAAGGCGCGCGCACAGCAGTTTATTCTGTACATAGGTCAAGTTCACACTGTTTACTAACATCATTCAGATTTTAATTTAATCCATTTTTGATGCTGAAGTCAGATAAGGAGACATCACTGCTACGGCCAGAGGTGATGACAACTAGGTCAGCACGTGCGCTCGTGCACGTTCGGAGCCGCACTCACAGTGAACTGGAGCTGCAGAGCGTTTTTTTTTTTTTTTTTTAACAAGGCTTTGAAAACTTTAGTTTACTTCACGATGTCAAGACGTGACAGCGCTAGAAAACGTGACGTCATAGGAAAAGTGACTTCACTTTCTGGAGGAAAACACAACATTCAGTCACTCAGTGCTGGTTGTTCATCCCGTGTAAACACAGACCCACTTACCGAACTCAACTCGTCTCCGAAGAATACTTCGCCCTGTGGGTTTCCCTCCACAATAAGTCCGACGCTTCTCGTCTTTCCCGCTTCTGACAAGAAGGTTATTCCTGCGTTGTTACGGATATTTCCACGAAGTAACGACGTTTTCTTTGTTGCAGTTAACCGCAGCTAGAAACATCCAAGGAGCCGACGCTGTGTCCGTTTACTCCGCACAACGAACGCTGATTGGTTGATTACCACGACGCTGCTTTTTACGCTGACGTGATTGGTCGACGGGCTCTCACGATGCGTTCGAGTACTACTCGAACATATAGGCTTTCACTGTTCCAGTTCATCCAAAAGTACAGTAAAAAGGACAATAAATGAATAGAAAAAAAAAACAATACTGTCATTATAGTATTGTTATACAATAACGAGACAGTTATTATCTCATAACAGTTAATGTCTTATAAATAACAGAATCCGGAAATATATGTGATAAGTTGCAATTTTTGTTTCATTATTTTTGCTTGAACAACGTGACTTAATATTGATTTTCAAATTAATGTGATCTTTTGTATTAATAATTAAAAAAAAAACTTTTTTTAAAAGACCCAAGTACGTTTTACATCGAGAACTACAAAGCAGAAACGAGACTGCTTTTTTCTAAAGATTCGTTGATGCCTGATTTTTATTGTAAAGCAACAACAATTCCACTAATTTCAGCAAAGCTGACACAGATCCATGTATCACTTACAATGGTTAAATCCATTCTGGTGTCAGCTTTGGGACATTTTCCACTCAGCAAGTAATGTGACACTTCTTCATTATCTGCTGCATCTTTTAGCCTCCTTCAGATCAGTTTTCACTGTTTGTCTCCGACCACTGGAAGCTGCAAACTGCAAAATATGTACTTTTTAAAGCTTATGCAGTATGTATGAGATTGGACTTTCGCCATTAAAAATATAAAAGGCTGACAGAAAATAAACCACAATTAAGCAAACAAAAATGCAGTATGTTTCACATTTTTTCTCTGCTGCTATCTTGGAAGGGGCACTCTTTTAAAAAGTTTCTTCTTGTGTTATAGAGTTGAGCCCATAAAGGATGGATGGAGTACCCTTCACCCACACTTTCTTTCCCACCACGACTAGAATTCTGACAGTACCTGAAGGCATCATTCTCTGTTGTTTTTTTTGTTGCTGTTGAAGGCCTGTATATTTTCCAGATGAAGCTTTATTACCTAACAAACCACTAATATATTTAATTGTCATATAGATCTGTTACTGTGTTACATTATAGAAAAGTATTCTTATTCATTTTTTAAGGGACAAATACACTACTTTAGAGAACCTAACAGGCACAGTGCTTTAATTAAAACCATTATATAGAAAATATGTTTTAATATAGACCATAAATATTGATATAAAAGTACACTCTCTGACATTACATTGGATTACATTATCATAAACACTAAAGAATCTATGGGTAAGAGATATTTTATCATGCAAAAGGGTGAGCCGGCTTGAAATGAATTTTGTAAAGTTTAAAAATATCTATTTTATGAACTCAAGAGAATGTGGGATGATTGTTGGAATAAAAAAAAACTCAAACTAATTGTGAGTGTTCAAATATTTATTTAGTATTTCAATCTTTACCCCAAATATAGTTTATATTTTTATTAGAGAATAGCTTGAAATTTTGAAAAAAATATTGTGAGAAGAAACTACTTCGGTGTTGAGCTCTAACCAAAAATGTGACAAGCTGGTAGATGAATTTTAACAAGGATGAGTCAGGTCAGGGAAGAAGAATCTGTCCAGAGGACCTGACTCAACCATTTTAGACTTGTTTCAGTTCTTAAATGAAATTACAAACAGTTATAAAAAGCAAAATTGACAAACGGGTCTTTAAACATTAACAAAGACTAAATAACAAATATCCTGATGCATTCTCACACACTGCTGTTTGTGAGGTATTTTAGTTGTTTTTAATTTGTGAGAATTCAGCTATTAGGACCTTCTACATAACAATTTAAAGGTAAACAACTCGTTTTTTGTTCTTTATTGTTTACATAATAATGTTTCTGCATATTATGTTTTATTGCACTACACTTTAATGCATAACCTGGATTAAATAGGACAAGTGACCAAGTCTTCAACCTGTGTGGATTGAAAAGCGCATTGGCTCCCCCTGCAGGTGGTAGTCCGTTACTGCGAACACTGGGTAGTTTGCATGCAGTACATTATTGCCATTTTAAATATAATTATGCAGAGATGTTTTGAGCAAAAACTTCTTCTGATTTGAGCAATGATTTGGGGAAAAAAAAAAATCAGACAAATTCTACTACTTGGGCAAAAGACAATTTTATCACAAATGTTTAATATTTGCCCAAAACAGCAAAAATCCTTGCAAAAACACATGAAATAAATACATACTAAAAATTGTAGTTGTAAATACATTTTTTATTGGCTTTTGTGTTTTAAAAAAAATTAAATAAAAATAAACAAACCCAAAACACATAGATGACTTTTACTTTTAACTCGATCTTCTGATTGTTTTGAGGCTGCGTCCTGTGCAAGCATACAGGGCAAAGACACCAATTTAAGTGGCAACAAGTGAAATGATTGCAATGTTTGTCCAGTTCTCCACTCTTGTCAAAATTAGTTATGTCAAGTACTACGGCAAGAGTTGAAGACGTATGTGCTTTTAATTTGTTTGAAATGACTGCAACACAGATGGGATAGCGAGCTCAAGAACAGGTGTGGATGCCTTTTAGTGGAGAAGTTTTTAGAAAAAACTTTATTTTTTACAGATACAGTGTTAGGCTGTGTAGCATTGTTTTCTATGACAAAAAAAAAAAAAAAACATTTCCTAAAAGGGCCTTCACAAGCATGTTGTTAACAAGTGAAGAACAGCTGCAAGTTGTGATCATCCAAAGCAGCTTTTACTGTAGTGTTGGGAAAATGACTCCAGTTTTTGACATTTCACACAGAAATCCCTCAAGAAAAATACTCTAAAACAAATTGCAAAGAAAACAACAAGGAAGGAAAGTAAAGAAACATGTCATGTAAACAACCCAAATGCCAGAAGCGATCAAACTTTGCAAACCCAAACATGTTTTAAGAATAAGCCTGAACAAGTAATCGATGCTTCAACTCAAACGCACATTTATGCATTTGATCCTCGGCACGTTATCCTTTGCACGGCACATTTTTGTAACGTACAAACACAGTAGGAAAAAAAGAAGCCAAGCGGTATTAATATTCATGTCAACAGTCAATGTCAAAATGGGTTCAATTGCACAAAAATAAAAACAATCTTCAGCAAAGGCAAACTACAGCATGATCAGAAGTGGGGCTCAGAGGAAAACAAAAACAGATATGCTTTTACGTTATATTATTTACAAACGTCTAGATCTGTCCTTCACAACAAACGAGAACTCTAAACTATACATACATCCGCTATAAGAACCGTTGCGCAAAATCTGAAATACAGTAATACTTCTTTTTCTTTTACAATGTACAAGTTTAGTCCGTCCACACATTAAAAAGCAAAGCACAAGCCCTAAAAGGCCACAAAGTGCATCAGGTCAGTTGGAAACCACTGGTAAGGAATAACTGGCATGACTGGAGCCTCTCCACTCCAAACTGCAGTGTATTACAAAATTAACAGTGAGCTGATGGGTATTTATGACACATGCAGGTACGCACACATTCTTCAACACGAACGCATCATCCATCTTGTTAAACACACGCACACAGAGGCTGTAAGTGACTCTCAGTATCTTCCCACTCCCAACACTTTTCCAAACTGTCACATTAGATTCAAGTAGCAACTCTCTAACAAAAGACACTCAGTACCTTTTGGACACAAGTACAACCCAACACAGGCTTCAACTTTCAAAACAAAAAGACACAGCCTTCTGTTTTTAAGAGGCTGTACTTTTGTGCTCAGCAATGGCCGCCATTACTAGTTTTAACAAATAAAAACCAAATATACTAGCTAACCCCAATAAAAACTATACAACTGTCAATGAGCTCAGGATGAATTAAACACTGAATAAAGGTCATATTTTTAACTTAAGGGTCTGAGCTACGTGAACAAGCTCACCATCGTTTCATACCAGTTGGTCATCTGAGAGGCAGCTGTAGAGTTCAGAGGAGAATATATGAAGACTAACTCTCTGCAGCGTCACCAAGAGTGGTTCAGATGACCAAAACGAATACAGACATCTTTGTTTCAAATTCAACCTCCTTCTTCTAAGATTCCAACTTCAATGGACATTCCTTTCAATACAAGAGAAAGTGCAGTTTAATACAAAGGTGCCGAACAGGTTGGAAACTGATCTACGTTAATCTCTTAAGTTGTCTTCATGCATTCCTCTCTCACAACGTCTAAAACACTATTTAAAAAGATGTTTTTCACTAACCCTCAAACGTACAGATGGATACGGACTAACTACTTTTCGAAGGCCGCTGATTTCCTTTAAAACAGCTTCGAAAGATGCCGCACTGCTTCTGTGTCTCCTTTTAGTGCCTCGTCTCTTCTCTGGAGGACGTGATGATGATGTACTAAAAAGCTGTGCGTCTTCATCGGATTCTGGTCCACTAAAGCATCTTCAGATTTCCTTTGGTCTTCATTTGACATGTAAAACCCACCATTTCAAGCCAAAACAGCATCCCTCTCAGTTCTTTGCTTCCTTTGTAAAACAGAAAGGAGGTCTCTGCTAACGGCCAAGCAGGTAGACAACCACCTCATAGGTGCACATCATGATAGCAGTGTTAGGAATCTGTCTGACGAGGTGGGTGGTTAGGCCGCGGTACAGCGCCCCGTATCCCTCCTCTTTGGGTACCATCAGCAGAGTTTGAAAGAAGGAGCGATACTTGCTGCCTTCCTCTCGTAGCCGTGTGCGAATCACTTCTGCGATCGGAGAAAGAAAAATGCTGTTAAACATACTTTAGCCACTGATTGTTATACTCGTATTTTTTCTCAATGAGAGTTATAGTTTCTCACTGGTAAAACATTTTAAGATTTAGAACTGTAAATCTCAGTTTCTTTGTATTCTCACCGACACTAAATCTACAGCAGCCTAAACTACCAGTAACTACAGTACTCTACAAAGAGTCATGACTGTATCTGGTCGACTTCAGACTTGAAATCAAACTGCAGACTACATGTAGGTGTAGAACTGCAGCCATTTTTGCAATGTCAGAACATGATGCATGGCAAGGAAAATATTTTTAAAAAAAGCTATACATCTCAATGCTGATGTGTATTTTGGTTTAGCTCATGTCAAGCTGGAAGACAGATTAATTTACTTTATTACCATATTTTTCAGACTAAAGCGCACTTAAAATGCTTTAATTTTCTCAAAAATCAACAGTCAGCCTTATAATCCGGTGCACCTTATGTATTAATTCTGGTTGTGCTTAATGACCTCGAACCGATTTTATGTGGTTATTGTGAATGAGTTGAACAAAGTTTGACTTATCTGTTTTGTTTCGATTAATGCGCCTTATAGTCTGAAAAATATGGTAATGTTTTTACTCCTAAACTATATTTTGTAAAGTCTGCATGTTCGATTGAACGCAACTCTTCGAATAATATAAATTTTAGGAGCACCTAGTAATATTCTAGTATTTGACATTTTTTAAGCACTGACATAGAAAAGGAAAACCCAGTAAGAAATGTGGTCAGTTGTCTACGGATTACCTAAATACTCAAATTTGAAGGTAAAGATAAAAAATATATACTTTTTTTTTCCTCTTTGCACAATATATCTTTCAAGTGAAATAAGTGTAGGTGGCTGGGACTGAAGCGTACCATGAGGATAAGCGATGGAGGTGGCACATGTTTTGGAAGTAGCTGCTGCGAGCATCATGCCTACAAAGTCCGAGGCATCTTTAATAGACTCATCCTCTTCGTCCATGCTGCTGTGGACTCTGGACTGCAGCAGTTTACGCTTGATGCTTTCGTAAATCACAAAGTGGATAACAGTCTCTGAAATGCCGGCGTACGACGCCGACATTCCTTTGTAGAAACCTCGTAGACCATCCATCTGGTACACCCGCCGCACGCACTCGAACGCATTCATACGCCGCTCTCCCCGGTTTCTGTGATCAGAGAGACACTTTGTGTTTAAGTCAAACAATAATGCATTTGTTATTCAGGTTATTAAAAAACAAGAGCTACACAGCACACAAATGGAAACCGAGCTTCCTCACCTGGAGTCCAGCTGCATACGGGTTTTGATCAACCAGATAGGGTTGGTGGCTGTGATGGCAGTGAACCCTACGAAAGTCAAAATAAATGAGAGGTTCAGACAAGACATCTAGACAATTACAATAACACAAGTCAGCTACAATAAATTTCTATACAGTGCTAGGACAGAGAGAAAGCACTTCACAATATAAGATTGTCTAGTTTGGTCTTTTTGGACTCTGTGCATTCACTCCAACTCATATATATATATATAGAGAGAGAGAATAATGCAGACAAAAGCTGTAAAAGACTATTTAATCTAAATATGAAAACAAAAAAAATCAGTGAATTACAGACAAAAAGCAAGCTCTGTCATTTAAAAACTACTCAGATAAACTTATTTTGGCCGCAGTGTCCTAATTAACACTAGTGCATAAAAGCAACAGCCTTAAGTTATAAATATTCATTAATTTTTGTAATTTTGAAAATTTAGATACACAACTGCATGCACAGCAAAGATAGGCTAAGAAGCAGCTTCCATTTAGGCAGAGTTTTGTTACACCAGGCTTTTTTCGTAACGTTTAAAAAGAGGTACTGTGGTTAAAAAAAATAAAAACTAAAAGCAATTCCAGCAAATCTAAATCTAAAGGAAACCTTTCTAACACAAACACGACTATATTAAAATAATCCAAGTGCATCTACACAAATTCAACTTCCCATACAACGTCTTGATTTTAAAAAGTATTCTAAGAGCGTTATGTGATAAATAAGTAAACTCTGTTTAATTTGCTAGTTTTTATGCTTCTTACATGGCATGTTGTGACCCAGTGGTTCACTGGTAAGACACTACAGATGAGCTGCAGGCTTTTAAAAACACAAACAACTATTAAAGCACAGAAAAACAACTGCTTCTGGAAAGGTTTTCAATTATTCAAAGCAGAAAGTCA
The DNA here is from genome assembly GCF_014905685.2 of Nematolebias whitei. Lineage (NCBI taxonomy): Eukaryota > Metazoa > Chordata > Actinopteri > Cyprinodontiformes > Rivulidae > Nematolebias > Nematolebias whitei. The sequence goes on from NC_056506.1 coordinate 36,790,569, forward strand.
GATGGGACTTTAGTGCAGCCTTTACTCCTGATACAGTAGTCCCTCGCTACGTCGCGGTTTGACATTCGCGGACTCGCTCTATCGCGGTTTTTGCAAAGTAAGTCTGGACATGACACACAAGTGGCTGACTGATGGATGAGCCGCACGATCGGCATGGATTTTTTTTTATTTAAAATAAATTATTTTGAATGATTTAGCTCCTGCTGCACCTGTGTGCAGCCCACAGGTGCAGGGAGAAGCTCCCTCCTGCAGCATGTCATGATCTCCGTTCTGCAGCAGAGAAATGGGCGTGGCCAAGAGCACTGGCAGGTGGCAAGAGAGCGACAAGTGGCAGAGAGCGGAGATCATGACATGCTGTGCTCTTTTAGTGCATTTACAATGTAGAAGCATTGTTTAGAATATTGCAAGAGTGTGGGAAGAGCTCAAAACACCTTAAAATATTAAAATAAATAAATTAGGGATGCACAATATTATCGGCATGGTATTGGTAGATATTAGAGTTAAATTTCAATATCGGACATCGGCCATTCCATTAAAATAACTTGCCGATGTTTTTGCCTGCAGCGGCAGCACAACGTGATGACATCACATGCGACTACCCACGCTCATGGCGGAGAGGAAAATTCAAAATGTCGGCCGTATGGAAGTTTTATGTTTCATTGGTGAGGATGTCGGATTCCGAAGATTTATGTACTACGTTGAGTCTCGCTACATCGTCCGCAGTCAGATATTTTTCCCCGACGTAACGTTACCCGAGTTACAAGCCATCATTTCCGACGTCATTGAGAAGCTAATAGCCGATAGCACAACTTGTCGGGCGAGTTTTGTCACAGACATTTGGGCGTCGTGTTAGCTCCGTTAGCATGATTAAGTCTTACAGCACAATGGATAAACAAAAACTTTTCATTTAATATAAGTTAAGGTGCTATGCATATCATATAGCTGTTACTGAATAAATGTCACCAGCTCTTACAGCTGTTGCACAATTTTTGTAGGAAATAAGCCTAAATAAGAGGGCTATGTTCTGACAAAGGAAAGTATATAAAATATTGGTATCGGACGAATAAGTTTTAACATATCGGCATATCAGATATCGGCCATAAATGTATTTCACTTATAGCCGGGGGGG
>NC_056506.1:36791797-36827564 GCF_014905685.2 Nematolebias whitei
GGGGGGGGGGCACTGGGAACGTAACTCCCGTGATAAACGAGGGACTACTGTAGTAGCAAGATTCTTTGAACCTTTACACAAAGACAGACTTCCTGTTAGAATAATGTAAGATGAGGATCCGTCAGTAATGAGGTCCCTTAAACAGCACCGTAGATTTACAGATTCTAACTAACAAACATGTCTATGTTTGTTAAGTCAGATGCTTCACTTTCACATAAAATTAGGTTTTTTTAATGGTACAGAGCCAATTATTGACTTGTGTCTCATTAAAAATGAGCCAACGGGTCTTTAAATTCTGTTATAAACTGAAGTAATATGTGAGAAATGAGGCGTAGCCATCTGCAGGACACACCTAACGCCAGAGCGAGTCTAACAGAGAAACATCTAGTGTCAGTGCAACAGAAAGCTACGAGAAGACAGCTGCATGAAGAAGAAAGCTTTACACAGGTCTGTTGGAGAGAAGAGCAGAACAACAAGAGGAAGAAGGAAAGAGAGGGAAGTAGAAATGAAGTAGCGTCTATGGCGTGTACTCACGAGGGAGGGGCAAAGCTCCTCCAGCGCCTCCCCGCTGCAGCTAGAAGCCTGCAGATTTGGGGGGTTCAGATGGCGGGGGTCTCCCACCCAATCACGCAGGGGTGAAAGCTTTACAGTAAAGCCCTAAAATAGACACAGGCTTTTCTGTACCACAGTCGCACACAAGCAGCAGTCACATCTACCCCAAACCCCAACTTCTGATCAAGATGAAAAAAGATGGAAGGTGAGGGAGTGAGCCCTCGCCACCCAGCTTTCTTTAAACTAACCCCCCCCCCCCCACACTCTATCTCCCTCCCATCTACACACTCTTGTATGCTTTTTTTTGTTTCACATTTTAGCAATCAAAGGAAAACGAATGGACAGCTTAAACCAAAATTTGAGCTCTCAAGAGCGATGAACACATGAATAAAATAAAAGATCAACTAAAGAGGCACTCCTCAAAGTCACTAAAGGTTTGTCATGATGTCCTTAAAGGAAAATATATATATATTTTTTTTTATACTGAAAAGGTTCAAACGTAAAGCGCGGCAGGAGGGAAATGCTAACCTTGCCGTGGTGGTAACATTTAAAAAAAGTTACGAGTGATGATGCTAAAGTTAAAACGATGGAGGTGGAACAATGATTACAACGAAGACTACCTGCGGAGAACAAACGGGACTGAACTAAAATGACTTTGAAACAAAAGAGAAAGGAAAATGTGAATGAATAACGGTTTACTCCAACATGTTGGAAGTAGAGATAATAAGTTTTTGAAAGTTTTTAACATGAGTTTGAATGTTGACTTCATATTAAAATAACTATTTTTTCCAGGCCACTTTGACGTGCTTACAAACCAAAGCAAAGAATATAACTAAACAATTTTTCTAAGCTAATAAGTATACTCTACATAGTTTTTAAGAATTATAGAGAGGTCTTTAAGCTCAGTTCTTAAAATAAACTGAGTAGGTGTTTGTTATTCGCATGTTTGCCTGGCCTATGTAACTAAAATAATCAGGATAAAATTAGCTCACAGTTACAGTAAGTAGCAGAAATAAGCTCAAATTGCTTGTCCGCTCATTTAAATAAGTAGACCAAAACATAGACACTGTGCAAGGTTTCTTCTTGAGCTCAACTACAGTAGAAAGCAGAATCTATAAGAGCATGCTGCTGCATGCTTCGTGTTGTGATCCTTTAATAAGCACATAATTCCTGTGCTACACCTCCAGAGGGGTTTGACCTACATTCAGAAACAGGAGCATGTTTCAGAGAACACGTCTGAGTGAAGACGTGAGTGGGAGCAGCCTCTGTCCGCCAACGGCAAGGTAGCCTGCATTTCAAAGCAGTGAGGTGAAGTCCTTCACAGGTTTAACTGATAAAACAAAGCGTCTGCATCAGGATTAAACTCAGCTGTTCAGTGACAGATTTGGCTGAAAGCTCAATCTCAAGTCTCACTCTGTGGATGGTCAGTACTGACAAGCCTTTAAAGGCTGATGAAAATAAGGTAGAACCGTTTTAAAATTTTACTCATTTAGCATTAGTCTGATTATGATTATATGTCCGTGTCTTCATATTTATTGAGGTAATAGGTAAATGTACATAAAACATGAATATAACTATAAAATGATTGGCAACTCCAAAAAAAAAATGTACGTGTTGCGTAAGTTAGCTTTGTTTTATGCCTCACTATTCTACAGTATAAATTGAGAGGTAGTTCCAAAAGAGAAACTTTATAAGAAAAGTGTTTTATTGAAAATTTTCATATTTTAATACAACTCGTGACGAAACATCACCAGTCCCTCAGTTATGGACTGGCATCAGTCTGTCTTGGAAAGAAATGACTGAAGAACTAATGGTGATAAATGACGACGGTAGACAAAATGAAACAACCAGTGCAAACTTCTGTGGCAATGACAAGGTTAGCATTTCTTTTGAGCTGACAAAAATAATAATTTAAATAAATTAATATAAAAAATGTTCAACCCCAATTCCATAAAAGTTGATATGTTGTGTAAAATATTAATATTAAAAAAACAGTGCAATGATTTGCAAATCTCATAGCATTGTTTTGGGGAAAAAAAATAAAGACAATCCAACTAATCAGTTCACATTTCAAAAGCCTGCCTCTCTGATGGTATGGGGGTACATTTGTTCTTAAAGCATAGGCGGTTTACACATTTGAAAAAAAACAAACTATAAATGATTAAAAGTATACACAGGTTTTTCAACATATGCTCCCATGCAGACTGTTTCTTTTAAGGAAGGTCTTGCTTTTTTCAGCAAGACATTGCTAAACATTAAAACAGCAATAGAACAGAAGAGTCTGGGTGTTGAACTGGCCTACCTGCAATCCAGACTTCTCATTAACTGAAAATATTTATGGCACCATGAAACAAAAATCCTCAACACAGATGACCCAGGACTGATGAACAGCTAAAATCCTACATTAAACAATAATGGGACATTCCCCTCCAAAACCTCAGTTCACAAATATTGATGGACTGATATTAAAAAGAGGGGATGCTTCATACTAGTAAACATGACCCTATTGCCACTTTTTATGTGCTGCTGCGATTTAAATGTTAAATTACCCTAATGTCTTAGAGACGGTACAGTTTCCAAGTTTAGACATTTAATGATTGCGGTTTCACTATGAATAAACTATGGGTTTATGAGATTTGCAAATCATTGCATTCTGTTTGTTTTTACACTTCAGACAACACTGATGTTGTAAAGTGTCATTACTATTAATAATACCTTTAGTGTTCATGTAACAAGCTAAGAAGAAGGGAGAGGTCTGTGTCAACACCAAGCATTTACAAAAACTTCAGGTGAAGATCTAAATCTACACACCAGTAGCAATCACAGTACCATGAGTAATGTTAGTATGCAAATAAATAACTATTATGAACTTTCTAATACTCATAAAAATCACCATGGTTTTTATCATACCAGTGTAAAGAAATATGGTGCTACCTGACGCGTCCGCCCGAGTGCCGGGGGCCCCAGTTGACCTTTGGGGGCAGAGTTTTCGTCTCTACACACACAGAGCAAAGAAGGGGGGCCCAGACCACACTGTTTATAAGTCACAACGGGGATGTTAAACTATTTACAGAGTCCTCTGGAGAGGCCTCAAAATAAATACAAATTAAAAATAAAGGCAAGGACGGGAGAATAAAATAAGGACATAAGGGACAATGGTGCGAGAAGAGGAAAGCACAACCTAAACTTTAAGGACCATTAGATTTTTTTCTTTTCATTGTTATTTTATTTTTTTATTTTTTTACACCAGGTAAAATATATACAGCAACAATTTTAGCAGCATGCATAATGCAATCAAAAATGTGTTGAGTTGTGTGTCGAGGCTCAGCTGCATGAAGATCTGACGGTGTTTAAATAAGGACGTGCCTCCTCGGATTTATGTGCACCGTTAAATGAAGAAACAAGATGTGTTATCTGAAGATGTTTAGAAAAATCCAACAGTGGTGAAGGAATAAAGATGTGATATGTAACTGCTACTGGTGTAAATGTTGGAAGGTGTTTGTACAAGGTGATAAACTACTTAACATCTGAGATCATGTGACAAAGTTTAAAACATGGCTTGGTTTTTACAGCTAAAAGGTGATGCCGTTGTCACATCGGTTAGGGACAATTTGATCCTGAGAGTTTTAAATTGTGCTTTCGGATAGACCCATTTATGACCCATATATGTATTTATGATTTTTTTTTCCACATGAGTCATTTAGAAAATGCCTACTTTTAACAAACATTATTATTTAGCATTAGCATGCTTGTGATGTGAGGGATGGGTTGTGTCTGAGAAACTTCATAACATATATTTAAAAAGAAAAAAACGATTAAAAACTTAAAATAAAAACAATGTGCGTGTCTGATGAAGAAAGTGAATATTTCTTTAAAATGTGTTACTAAATAAAACCTCTGAAATACACCGCCCAGGCAGACTGACAAACAGTCGAACAGGCAGATAAAACAGACAGTGACTGACCGACACAAGGGCAATGGAAAGGGAGCCGTGTTTACCTGCCATCCCAGCAGACACCATGTGCACCTGGGTCGAGTCTGGCTCCAGAACTCCATTCAGCTTCTCCTTGGCTGTTGAATAGGCTGCAAAGTAGATTGCCCTGTCAAAAATAAAAGTACAGCAAAGAAACTCATTAAAGATCAAAGCAGAGTTACAGACACGCTGGGTGTGAAGAAATAAAAATGGCGTGTTTTACTAAGACAAAAATATTACTTTACAGCTTGAAATAAAATGTACTGTAAAAAGGAATAGATAGGCAAACTGACATCAGCTATGTTGTGGAAAAGTATGTCACTGAAATTAGGTTTGTGTGCATGTGCAGCTCATGTTCCTAATAAAAGATGCATCTCCCCTGACCCTAGATGTCGTTGACTTTATAAATATCATCGGATTTAGTTAACATTTCTGCAGAATAGAACTTGGTGACCTCTACTTCCTGCTGTAATTCTGAATAGAAGAGTGAGTGCAATACAAATCAAGCTAAGAGAAAGAGAGTGTAAATGTGTGTGTGTGAGACAGACTGATGCTAGTGATGCAAACCATCTAGTTTGTGTGTGTTGCTAATGAACACCAGCAGCATGCCCAGTGGATCACAGCCTCATTGGGTTTTTTTTTTTTAGCTTTCAAGCATCACAATACAGTTTTCTAATTATAATAGTAAAGAATACCTCTACTTACAGTGATTACCAACTAAATATTCCCACTTCAATTACTATTAATCATTAATGTAACATTATCAGTAGTGACCCGCAGCACTTTGACCTGACCTGAGAGTTGTTTCTGCTTCATTTTGTGTGCTATTGTTTGCATATTTGAGTCAAAGTACACGTCCATGGGTTTTTATTTATATTGTGTTACAGTAAAAAATACATTTTTATTTTACTATACCATGTAAAGTACACAAAAGCTACCCTTTGTTTTACTCATTAGTTGGTACTTAGGACGTAATTAGACGGGTTTCTTGAAATGATATACAGTGCAGTGCAAAACTTTAGACAGGCAGGCTCATTTTCTGTAAATAAGGTCATTAGGTTCATGGTTTATTTAACAAACTTCACCTATAGCACAGTTTGCTCCTGCTGTTATGAGTTGGCCATGTCAACTGCTATATGACTACACCACAGGACTGAAATATACCCACACATGCCAAAGGCCTCCCCCCCCTCTGAGTCTGGATCAAATACATCACAGGCAGCCAGTCACACGCTGAACAGCGTTCACTTAAAGGTAAAAACATGTTGGGGTGAATAAAATAGTTTGGAGGTTGCGTTGCTCAAGTACTTTTGGACATGTGGACAGAATAAGCGCTATCCAAACCTAAAAAAATAAAAACTATGTGAAAGTCCCCATGTCAAACATCACAACAAACCAACAAGAGGAATATGACTAATGGTCATGTGATACAGCAGTAGCTTAGGAAACTTGAGATGGGTCAAAGTTATGAAACACAACTACTTCATACAAGAGTCATGTGACTAAACTACAACAGCTGGCCAGCACCTGCTGCTGCTGCTTCATTCATATTTTGATTGAGTTTCAGCTGTCAACACATCCTTAACCAGATAAGCTCAGAATCAATGCACTTTTTTTCATTTACGCTCAAATTTGAAGCACAGATTTCTGTTACACTGGTCTAAGTAGGACATTAATTTAAATATTTGTGGCCTGGTATTATTTATGACAACTTTTCTGTCTGTGAGTATGTTTTGACGGAGCAGGGAGCTTGGCAGAATAACTATGACGTTCTGACATTCCACAAAAAAAATCTATAGCAAGATTTGACGAAACTAGCCAAGTGAATGACGCAAAGAGGCCTTTGCACTCTGATAACAAGACCTGCAGATGCTGATAAAATTTAGCTCAAGCTTACCAAATCTGTTTTATGTAGACATGAGAAGATTGCTGACCTACTTTAGTGTTGGTTATGATATGAAACACATGCAAGAGACGTTTTGTTTTAACTGGGGTTTTTTTTGGCTTGTTCTGTGTTTTGGATCACAAAAACTTGAAAGAATACAACTCTTCAAGTTTTACACAATTAATGAATGTGTTTGGTCTCATAATCATGTTATTTGACATAAATCCAAACAGTAACTACAGACAATTTTATTTGTTTGGGCCTTTGGTAAAATGGGGAAAAGATGCAGTATTCCTCAAAACTTGAAGAATCCTAGAAATCCCTCTTTAATGGAGGCAATGTGTTCGACATGATGGTACTTCATCTAGATACCTAACATCACTAATGGTGTGCCACAAGGCTCAGTTTTAGGTCCCACTCTTTTTACAATTTATATAAATAATGTAGGTCAAAACATTCCTGACGCACCCTTGCATCTCTTTGCCGCCGACACTGTTGTTTATTGCCGAGCTAACAAAGTTGCCAAGGTTTTCCAGCTTCTACAGTCTGCATTTGACATCATTCAGTCAGACTTGTTCCACCTCAAATGCTGACAAAACCAAAGGGATGTTGTTTTCCAACAGAAAGTTGGTGCCATCAACTCTTCCTCCTATCTCATCCATGCATGGTGTTCCTATTGAGTTTGTAGATTCTTACAAATACTTGGGAATTTTGGTTGATGCACGTCTCTCATATATTGAAAACTTGATAAAGAAACTGAAATTAAAACTGGGTTTCTTTTTCAGAAATAGATCTTGCTTAACCCTGAATGCCAGAAAACACCTTGTAACTGCTACTTTTCTACCGGCCATTGACTATGGTGACATTATTTGCATTAATGCCACTGCTAGCTCCTTGCAGATGTTGGATGCTGTCTACCACTGTGCTCCAAGATTCATAACGGGTTGTAACTACCGTACCCATCACTGTACTCTGTACTCATTGGTCAGTTGGTCATCATTATCTACACGCAGCTCTCACACTGGTTCATTTTCATCTATAAATCCCTCCTTGGTCTGCTGCCTTCTTACATCTCCTCCCACATGTCACAACGTCAGTGCAGTTACAACATGCGCTCTCAGGACATCATTACCTGCAGCGTCCCCTCAGTGTGGACTGAACTTGGCAAAAAGGCCTTTTCCTACTCTGCTCCTGTAACTTGGAACACCTTGTAACAAGAACTGAAGTTGTTCACCTTAATTTATTTAGGGGATTTTAAACATTTCAGAATGCCTATACAAAATCAAAGCAAATATGTTCTTGTTTTTAGTATTTTATCTTGTTTTATGGCACCCTGATTTATTGTTTTACAACACTACTTTTATTTTAGCTGCATTTTTACTCTCGTTTATTGTTGCCGTCTGTACTTTATATGTTCTGTCTGGAACAGGTCTCTCTTGTAAATGAGTCATCGTGACTCAATGAGACTAGCCTGTATAAATACAGGTTGAATGAATGAATAATGTTATTCTGCATGATATTTTGAAAACTTGCGTAATTTATTTTTTACTTTCACTCCCTGAAGCTCTGCTGAAAGCCTTTCTAGAAATGTTCGTCTGACACTGTGACACCTTGTGGGTCAAAAACTCAGTTATTCAAATAAACAAAGGAAGAAACAGAAAACACCTAAGAGACTTTAGAAAATCTTTTACATACCTGGAAGGTGCCACACCTACAAGGTTTGGACCCAGTCCTCTAAATAGTGAACGGGGTCCTTCTTTTTCTAAAATTAACCTGCAGAAGAAGCAAATATTTTACTTTTAAACCCTTTAACATAATAAACAGCAAAAATATTTAATTTTTAATATTAAACATCTGACAGGGAAAGTATCATATAGGAGTTTGATAACAACATACAGCATAAGATAAAATGTCTGAGTTCATAATTACTGAAACAAAACCAAAAAAAAAGTTGTTTTGTTTATTGAATATTAATTATAAGAGCACAAACTAGTTGAACAGGTTAAGTAGCACTTTGAACATAATGCCCAAAGCTAACATCAACCATAAGTGACATTATACACAAAAGTGACACAAACCAACTACCGGTACTTCTGTGAAACCTAAAATGAAAGTCCTCCTCGCCCAGATGATGTTTACAATGTTGTTATAAAGACAGCTGATGTAATTTTCTTCAATCAGTTCAGAGATTATTCATTTACACCTAATCTAATCCAGTAACGTGACTTACAATAGTTTCACCTTCAATTGTTGCACTGATCCTAAACACAACCAAATAAAAACATTAAAAATACAGTGGGAGAAAAAAAAACATCTATTTTTTTTTTTTTTTTAGTTTATAGGTTTACAATTTAAAAAAAACAACAGTATTTTAGGGTTGGTTTAATTTTGTAAAATACCAGTCTATTTCTTATCTAAACATACATGAGTTTTGCTCTCTTATGTAAAGCTTTTTAGCTTAATTTGAGGTTTGTTCTTTACTACCGACTGGAAAAAAAACTAAGGTCTCTGCATGGTAGAACTATACACTCAAAAAATTACCTATACTGTACTGCAGTACATTCTCAAGAAAACAAAAAGAAATGATATACAGAGTTTGGAGTGAAGGTGTTCCCCTTCATTACACACTTAAGGTAATGCTGACCCTATTAGGTTAATGTTTGTTTTAATCTCTTTTCTTTCTCTGCAGTTATTGCCTCTTAGTCCTGCAGCACTCTGTGTCAAGATGTTCCTTTTTTACAAACTGTGTCTCAGCACCAGAAGGAATCAGTTCATGCTGGCAACAGAAGCTTGTTAGACACAGAAACATGCCCAGGTTAAATAAATTCTTGCTAAACGGGGCACTGATCCATTCTTGTTCGGCTAAATCCTGCACAATGCAGTCTTGACAAACTGACAAAGTCAACAGAACCAAGTACTGCAAGAAACAGCATGAACAAATGTGCCTTTGAGTCAAAAATGTAACACGCTAATCTTACAAAACCACAACGTTTTTCGCTGAAATATGAAAGTGCAAGGCCAGCACTTTGGGGAAAAAAATAATTCTCCTAAAATATGAATTTCTAGTCAACACATAGGAGCTCAGATGTTCAATTAAATTAAGCACAAACATCCTCAAATGTTGCATGAGGCCATAATGGGTAAATACAAAATACATTTTGTTCTTTAAAATAAACAACTGTCAAAGATCCTTAACATGCATAATAATGTAAGCATTTGGCCATGAATAAGTCCACACACATCAGATTGAGTAACTTTATGTAATATGTTTAAGACTCCATAACTTGCACTGTGACACAACAGAAAAAAAAAACTTGTTTGTAAACAAAAATAAAACTTTGCAGCTAAACAAGTTTATATCATTTGAAAACTGTTAAGCAATAAATACTCATTACAAAATGTTGCCGCAGCAGCCCTCAGTAAGTTTTGTTTTCTATTTGAATAAAAGAAAACCTAACCAGCTTTAAATTCCCCTACACTATATATAAAAAAAAGGAACAAACCATTAATGGAATATTCTCGTACTTTCTGTCATTTAGCAGAAAATGATGAAAACTTTGAAACTAAATGATTGCGCTGTTCAAGCTTCTTGGTTGGAGTTTCTGTTGATCTCTAAAAAAGACCCAAGTTGTTTAATAGATTGTCTGATGAGCAATAGTGTCATAAAATGAGGGGAACCTCCTTTGTTGTTGCCAAAGTACAAGAAGAAGAATATGAGCACACCAAACAATCCCCAGGTCTTTCCTTTGTATTGTTTAAACCTAAGTGTGTTGGGAATAATAGCACTCAGATAAAAAAATAAAAATAAAACCAAACATCCTTATTTTTCTTACTTGAGACAGTGCAGAGGCCCCGGTGGAGAAACCCGGGTGACGCTGGCTCCGCTGAAGGTGCTGAGCTGAACTTGAGGGACGTAAAGCGTAATGCAAGAAGACTGCAACCTGGTCTTGACTACTTCCAAAGGACAAGTCAGAATAGCGCCCACTGTTCCACCACATCTACAAAAGGATGGGTGAAAGGGATGAGGAGAAAATCTGCAAAAATATCTTAAAACTTTAAAATATGGAGCAGAGCAAAGTATGCTTTGGCTTGATTACAGAAGAGCCGAGAAAAGTCTGAGCAGTTTGTTTAAATAAACCAAATGAGATTATGTTTACCAGTATTCTTCCAGAAACCAGCCTCTGAATTGAGTTTAGCTTTTGTTGAAATCAGAAAGTAAGAACATGTCCATATATGCTAAAATCTTTGCTGAAATTTGCAGCCAGTTGTTGTGATCGTGGAGAATTGCAAGCGAGTTAACGTTGCAAAGCTTTGCCACATGAGAAGGCAAAAACAAGGCGGCGTGAAAACCAGCCTTTTACTTTTAGCCGACGGATTACAAACAAAGCTAAAAAAAAAAAATTAAAAAAAATTATTTTGCAAGCACCAAACTAAAGCCTATCATTTACAAACTATAAGAATAATATTTCCTTGTTTGTTTCACTGATTTGCACAGATTATTTTGAAAAGAATAACGTGTGGGGGAAAAATAATGCTCCTTCCTCACATACTGGCTAATTCTGCCACCCCACTGCAATTTAAATAAAGATGTGTTGAGTATATGACATTTCACTAAAGGCTTGCTTCATAAATATGTTACAAAAACCACTTCTTTAATAAAATATGCCACCTATAGGCTTTAAGTTCGTCATGGTTGTTGTCACAATAATCATGTCAATGCTTTGTGTAGTCGGTGGTTTCATGTTGACATCTTGGCAGTGGATTTCTCTTGCTGTGGGTCTCCTTTGAGTAGCACCAGCTATATTTACTTTTCAAAACACCATTGCACATTCAAGCTTACAGCTACTGGTGACCCTTGGCCTACTTTTCTGGGCTGCAGCAGCATGAGTCTCAGAGTGGTTTAGAGAGGCAGCAAAGGGTTGAGGCGAAAAAATGAACTAACCCTTGTAAATTAAGACTGATACCTGAAACGAGATACACCAGAATAGTTGATGACATGACTTATCTAAACGTCTGTGTTGTAGTTTGGTGCACAGATGAAAGGTAACAGAGAAAAGATGTGCTAGGTCAAAATGATCTGATCAGTCTTGCTTTGTTTACGTCATTCCTGACGGATTGGTCATGAAATAAAGAGATATTAAAATGGGCAAATTTGTGATTTAAAGATGATTTAACATAGAGTTGGTGACCTGAAGATCTTCGACACGAGCAGGTGTAATTCTAACAAGCATAAGACGAGAAACACACAAATATGTGGACAAAATGTTCAGAACTAGAGCACTTTTAAGTAATCGAGAGCATGTAGGAGAGCGGGTTTGATTCAATCAATTTAAAGGCGAGCAATTATTTGAAGGAATGAACACCCAGGCAGCAGAGGAGTCTCGAAAGTTTAACTTGTGAGGTAATGGTTTTAACGCTTAGAGGCTAAACCGGAAGTCTCCTTCGAACAGTGTCCAACGTGATGGACGTGCGCATAACTGACAGCGCGCGCGGCGTGGAAAAAAAAACGACCTTTTTGACTTTGCTATCGCGATAAGATAGACGAGTACTTCTGTCTGACGCTGTAAACGTACATTAAACTGAAATAAATTGAGTTTTTGTTGCTTACCCTCCGGCGAACAAATGAACCAATGTGTCCCTTTGGCTCATTATTTAGCATGCTCTGCCTAGCAGCGAGCCTCGGGCTGCGGCACGGAGTCCCAACAACGCCGGGCTCGGTTCTGGTCCGTCCCCGCTGTTTGCTTTGCCTTCGAGGAGATGCACACGTCGAAAGACAAATGACCGCAAATCATCGACGGGGCGAGTCTCCGGTGATTCAAACTGCAGTGGGCCGTACACCACTGTCTCTTCTCTGTCTCGCCTGGGTTCTCCTTGGACACAGAAAAACCGACAATAAACACGGCAGAGCTGCAAGCTCCCCGTACTGGCTCTGAAAATGTTTAGTTTTTCTCTATCAAATCCTACAGCACATCCGCGGCTTTGCCTCGATTGTCCCCTCTTCTTTCATTGCTGCAGCAAAGCGAAAAGAGGCAGAGCTCATAGTATTTACTGTACAACCATAGGCTGGAAACAGACGCTGCGATTGGTCGGAATGCGTGCTGACGTCACGCCATTCCTGATCATGCAGCGTTCACATGTTCAACGTTGAATCAATCAGGACAACATGATTTTGTTTGTGGGATCTTTTGAATGTGATTATCTCCACACAGTTTCATGTAGGAGCATTTTGAAAGGAACATGTCTGTTGTAGTTTTCGCGTAGAAAACAAAATCACCCAACCTGAGCAAAATATTTGCACAGCAATGTACAAATGTTGAAAAGGTTTTGCTTTTATCAAAAGATAGCTATCCATTCCATATTTATTTCCCATAGTGTGCTAAAACAGTGTAGGATATTTGAAAAAAAAAAATCCTTCAGTGTTCAGAGTCTTCAACTCAATATTATTGTTGTGCTCATCTGAATTTGTCAGTGATATTCCAGTTTAGCCCATTTCTCTCAAATTTGACCTTTAGAAAAGAGAATATGCTTATATATTTTCTGCCCTAGAACTTTTTAGTCTCCATCATAGGGAGCTAAAATATGTTTGAAATCAGAAAGCATATCTTAAACATCACTAATTGAGGTTACAAGCATCCCACCTCCCACATTGTTAGTAAAGCGCTGCTTTCCTCACCTCAGCCGCCTGTTGGTTTGCCAGAATCTTCTCAGAGCCAGTCGCCATCTAGGGCACCCTGGATAGCAGATGGTGGGGGTTAAGGGCCTTGCTCAAGGACCGAGTGGGGCAAATGAGAATGGAGGCAGGTGTGGGTGCTTCACGTATCCCACCTGCATTTTGATGTTGTCGGTACCGGGAGATGAACCAGCGATCTTCTAATCACAGGCCCACCTTCTCTAACCTCTGCGCCACCACTCCCAAGTTCACAGTCTGAATGAGATTGCAAATATTGTTCATGACCAGGACTTTTGAACTACTAAAACTAGTGAAATAAATAAAGGATACAGTTTGGTAGCCACATGTAAAGTAGATGTTTATTACAGACAAAAGAGCTTTTCTGGGTGTCAGCTGTAATATATACAACCAGACAAGATAAAAGACAACAAGACAAGACAAGATAAAACAAGATAAGATAAGACAAGATAAGACAAGATAAGATAAGACAAGATAAGATAAGACAAGATAAGACAAGATAAGATAAGACAAGATAAGACAAGATAAGATAAGACAAGACAAGACAAGATAAGATAAGACAAGATAAGATAAGATAAGATAAGATAAGACAAGATAAGATAAGATAAGACAAGTTAAGACAAGATAAGATAAGATGAGATAAGATAAGATAAGATAAGATAAGATAAGACAAGATAAGATAAGACAAGATAAGATAAGACGAGATAAGATGAGATGAGATAAGATAAGATAAGATAAGATAAGATAAGATAAGACAAGATAAGATAAGATAAGACAAGATAAGATAAGACAAGATAAGATAAGACAAGACAAGATAAGATAAGACAAGATAAGATGAGATAAGATAAGATAAGATAAGATAAGATAAGATAAGATAAGATAAGATAAGATAAGATACAGCTATATTATTAAGAGCATGGGAATTGGCGGTCAAACTTCCTACACACTTTACCACTGAGCCATGGCCTCCAAATCTTGAGCTTATGATCCTTGTGACTCACAGAAAGCCAACCCTTTCTTGAGTAATTACTTAATTAATCTCATGGCTGGCAAGTTGAAGTCATGCACATGGTTTCACGTTTCTAATTTGTATCAATTATGTCCTGTGTGACAATTATCTCGTGACCTAACAAATGCTGAAGAACTGACTTGTGCAAAAAAAAATAAAAAATGTTGGAGTGCCTCTTATCATAAACCAAAAGGAGTCTACAAGATTAACATTTTGTAATGAAAATTCAATTGTAAAAGCTAGTAAAATGTTTGCAAATAGCATTTATTGAACATGTGGAGACATAAAACAATTCTTTTCACAATTTTCTTTTATAAACATTAAAGAATTTCATGTTATATAAGAATTATCTGCAATATTGGTCATCACACATCAGTTACATTTATAAATGTATTTACAAGAAACAAATTAATATTTTAAGCACTTTTAATGTGATCAAAAATGTTTGATCTACTGTTTGTTTGTTTGTTTTGTTGCTTTTCCTATTTTTGTTTTGTTAAATTACTACAGCCAGTTGTCAAACTTCATAACATCATAAGTACCTTGATTGACAAAATAATAAAGGGGAAGATGAAAAATTATATTGTAAAAAAAAAAAAAAAGAAACTGATAGAACTTTATTAAAAATTTAAGGCACTTGGGGTTGTTGCTTGATTTAATGACGGATGTGAGATCACAAATCAATGCAACCCTCAAATGAAGATTAAAAAAAGCTTCTGACGCATGCTCAATAATCCAGGTAGAAAAATCTAACAAGGTTGAGTCAGGTCCTCTGGATGGATTCTTCTTTGTTGAAACATTTTGTCTTTTATCCAAAAGACTTCTTCAGTCTGAGGTCCTGCAATAAACTCAGTCTTGTAAATAGCACCTTATCATAATGGATTAACAAGTTTGCTGGTGACAGCCAGAACTACTTTGTAGCTGTTCATATGCAAAAAGGAGGACTGACAGTAACTCTTGCAGTGAAGAATGTGCACATTCTTGCCAGGGAGGAACGTTGGTTTGAGAGTGGAGTAAAGGAAGCCGTCTTTGCGAAGAGAACCCGTCCATCATTAAACAGGGGTGAGGGTCTCCGTGTCCATCTGTTCCCCTCTTACAATGATATTAATGCGAGTATCACTCTGCCCTCTGTGAATAGCAAGCGGCCGTCAGGGCACTATCCATTGTTAGGTTGATGGTCCTGTTACATGTGAATACTGTAGCTAGTTCCGGCTGTCAGCAGCAAACTGGTTGATCCACTATGCTGAGGCACTATTTATAGGACTGAGTTTGTTGCAGGACCGCAGACCGAAGAAGTCTTTTGGCTAAAAGATGAAACGTTTCAACAACTTCCATCCAGAGGACCTGACTGTTGGATAAACAAAGCTTGTTAAACAATGAAAAGTTTTACTTATTGGTTTAATATCTATTCTGTCTAAAGTCACAGTCCATATTTATGTTATCTGACACTGAAATGTTGTACTCCATGCACACTTGAGATTTTTTTAAAAACCAATGTCGTAAGAAGTATGGGTGCAAATGTTGCTGCAGCACTCCTTGAAGGCAAGCAGTTCCAAATACCTAGATAAAAAGTTAATTTAAACAACAACACTAACAACACAACACACTAACAACAACCAAAGATTTTAGTTCTGCTGTGGCAGACCTTAAATGGGGGATTCCGCAGGGGTCCATCCTGGGTCCCCTCCTATTCTCTTTATACCTGCTGCCACTTGGTGCTATTTTCCGGAAACACAACATACACTTTCACTTCTATGCCGATGACTGACAAATTTATTTCCCCCTAAGACACAATGGTACACGCTCTATTCATCCTCTGCTCGACTGCCTGGCTGACATCAGGGACTAGATGGCTTTAAATTTCTTAAGTTTCAATGAAAAGAAGTCTGAAGTCATGTTGTTCCCTCCCAATGACACGATCACAAACCACTGCTTCGACCTCTCCGCTCTAACCCTGTCAGAAAAACAAAGAGTCACAAATCTGGATGTGATAATGGACCCTTCCATGAAACTCAACAGTCAGGTAAACATGATTGTTAAATCATGTTTCTTCCAACTGAGGCAGCTGTCTAAACTGAAGCCCATTTTGTCCAAAAATAACCTGGAGAAAGTAATACACGCATTCATTACATCTAGGCTTGATTACTGCAATTCGCTCCTGTTTGGTATCAGTCAGACCTCCATTGCACGACTACAACTGGTCCAGAATGCAGCAGCCTGATTTTTAACCAGTACAGGCAAGAGAGCACATTACACCAGCTTTGGCCTCCCTGCACTGGTTACCGATTCACCTTCGAATCCAGTTCAAAATACTCCTGTATGTCTACAAATCGCTGAACAGTTTTGCCCCCCCCCCCACCACCACCACCACCACCACCACATCTCTCTGATTTGCTACAGCCATATGTCCCACCACTTTCTCTGAGGTCAGCGGACCAGTTACTTCTCACAATTCCAGGAACTCGTCTTGAGCACAGAGGTGACAGGGCCTTCTCTGTACTGTAGCAGGACCAAGACTTTGGAATGAGTTACCTCTGCTTGTCAGACAGGCCCCCTCCCTCTCGGTTTTCAAATCCCGTTTAAAAACCCACTACTATTCCGAAGCTTTCAACACCAGATGATCTGTGTTTTGAACCTGCATGCTCCACACTGGTTAGTCGTTATATTTATTATGTGCAACGTTTTTATGTCTATATTCTGATTTACTTCATTTTGTATATTGCTTTATGTGTTGCCTGTTGTTCTGTCTGTACAGCACTTTGATTGGCCTTGTCACTGTTTTAAGTGCTCTATAAATAAAATGGTATGGTATGGTAGAGCAACAGATTTTTGTAGTGCTGAATATAAATTCCAAGTTTATTATTATTATTATTATTATTTTCTTCTTTTGGCTTCTCCTTACTTGCGGGTTCACCACAGTAAACTGAGTCACACAAAGACTTGGCAATTATTTTTTATGCCGGATGTCCTTTCCTTCCTGACACAACCACAGACCTCTGAGCTACCACAGCACTCTGTGTGGAGCAGGGAGCTGCTATCTGGGGCACCCGGGGGAGCAGATGGTGGGGATTAAGGGCCTTGCTCAAGGGCCAGAGTGGGGCAAATGAGGGTGGAGACAGGTGTGGGTGCTTCACCAATCCCACCCACATTTTGATGTTGTCTGTACCGGGAGTTGAACCAGCGATCTTTCAATCACAGGCTCACCTTCTCTAGCCTCTGCGACACCACTCCCCTCTCCAAATTTATTATTATTAGTAATTTTATTTTTTGTTTCCTCTCTTTCAGATGAGTCCTTCTTCAGGGGTCGACAAAGGTTGGGCAGTTGTTGTTGTTGTTGTTGCTGCTGCTAAATACCCTTCCTGATATAACCCCAGAGCACTGAGCTATTTTGATGTAACTGTGAGGGGATACAAACCAGTGACCTCCATATCATAGGCTTGCTTTCTCTAACCTCTGCATCACCACTTCCTCTTATCATTGAACTCTAAAGCTGGTATATTAAATGAGCACTGTTGTTTGCATCATCAGTCTGCAAAATTTTACAACAGTCCAAAACACACTGCATTCATATTGCTTGATCTAGTCATCCCTTTTGGCCAGAAGTGCCTTTTTTTAAGCATCATTAGTTTGCATTCAGCACCCTACAGCTAAAACATGTTCCCACAGCTATCCCAAAAGCCCATAAGTCAAAAATTAAGTATTCAGACAAATCTGCTAGTCATGAAATAGATCGCACAGCTTAACTCTTCAGAAAAAAGAGAGCATCAGGAAATTAGAGAAACTCAATTAGCACTTGCAAGTGCTCCACACGAGGGTACAGCTCAAAGGATCACAAGACAGAAGAGCAGCACCTGAATTAAACTGTTACTGAATGCGGAAAAAAAAAATCTATCCCTTGCTGACATTCAACTTTTCATAAAAATGGTAGTCTGTATCTATAATTATATACAGTATTTTACTGACATTCTTGCAATTGGTTTAAACAACAGGAAATACAGTTGTGACAAAAAAAAAATCTTCTGATCTTTGCTCTGTTACCCAAAAAGTTTCCGTTTGTTTCCTTTGGGCTGCAAAAAAGGATTAGAAACTCAATATCCCTCTCAAAAAAATCAAGAAAAATCAATATACCTACAAACAGATTACCCCCCTCAACAAATCTAAGAAGCCCTAAGAAATGAAACAAGTTCAAATTTTGTTTAACTTTTAAGGTCAATTAAATTGCTAACATATGTATTAATGATCTCCGAGTGCTTTTCTCTGATGTTCTCAGTTAAATTCCATTAACACATGTCTCATGATGTCCCCCAGCCTGCAGAGCCCTGTTGGACCTTGACCCAATAGATAGGTGAGTTAATAATAAGAGACATGCTCTGACTGCGTGTTCATGTGTCTGTGTGTGTCCAAGTGTGCCGACAATCACTGTTTTTTTTGGGTGATGTGCAAAGATTACATTCACCTCGAATGGACCCCTTCTTTATCAGTGTTTGGGTTCAAAGTAACAGAAGTTGTAGATGTAGTGGGAGAACTTATAGCAGGGCAAAATGACAAAAATATCTACTGTTTATTTAATGGTTAAAAATTACATGTGGACATTTCTATTTTAGGTTTCATTAACAAGGCATTTTGATAATGAAGCCAGTATAAATTGTTTATTTGTTTGTTTGTTGTGGTATTGGGGTCTTTGGGATATTATTTTGTCTTTGTAAGGAGAAAATACGTACATTGTGCAAAATCAGTCAACTTTAAAATGTTTGCTTAAGTCATTGAGTTTTTTTTTATATTAATTGTAAGTTAAGATTTTTATTTATTTTTATCTAAACCTTTATTTTATCATGAAAAAACTCGAGATAATTAATCTCTTTTTACAAGGATATCGATCAATATTTAATATCAATATTTAGTTATTTAACGGTTAACAATGGTGTACCTCAAGGCTCAATCTTAGGTCCCACCCTCTTTACAATCTGCATAGGTAATGTAGGTCAGAGCATCACTGATGCATCCTTACATTTCTATGCAGTTGTTTATTGTCGAGCTAAAACAGATGTTCCCCAGGTGCTTTCAATAGCTGCCCACTGCTCTACCTGGTGGTGGATGTGTTAAATGCAGAGAGCCAATTTCGCCATTGTATGGGAACATACACATTATTACAGCCTAGCTGTTTTATTTTTGTTTTTTTAATACCATTTTCTTTTATTTGTTCTTCTCAATTGATATACTTTTTATGATTGTCTACTGTTGTCTTTGTTGTCTACTGTTGTCATCACTCTTTGTCAGGTCAGGTCTCTCTTGTAAATGAGTCCAGGAGGCTCAATGGGATTAACCTGTATAAATAAAGGTTGAATGAATGAAAAATATTTGTTCATCATCAAAACCTTAAAGTATATAAATCAGTGACTTTACTTAGTTGGTGTCTTTATTTATTGCGTGTCAAATAAATTTCACAAAAATCTTTTCACACATTCAGCAGCGCCTCCATAACAACAGTTTTATTTGAACCGCAATAATCACATGACTCATTGCCTCCATCTAGCGGTGTAATTTCGGTATGACAAGATGCGAGAATGCTCTCAGCTGTTATTTTTTTTTACTAATCCGTGGTTTGTATTTAGACATAAACACGTTGAAGCGCAGTTCATTTTTAAGTTTTGCTGCGTTTTGCTTTGACTTATATATAAATATACATATATATATAACTTAAACTTCGCATATTTAATGTTTGGATTTCAGAGATGGCTCTGAAGGCAGCACGGGGTCACGTGACCAGTGCACAGCTGAGGAAGGCTTGTCCGTTGCAAACCAGCTACGCTAGCTGTATGTAGCAATTCTGGCAGAAAAAAAAAAACAGGCTAATCCCGTCCTCTTTTTAAATCAAACCGACAGACAAACCTATACCGCCTGTCATGGAGAACACGCAACACTTCCGGTCGTCGTTTGTTTCCTCTCATATCGACGGCTTTTTCTTAGATGTCGGTGTCATTTATAGCTCGGACTGTCTTGTTAGCTCGGCTTGCTAGTTTCTGGCTAACGGAGGGCCAAGCGCAAAAAAGAAAAACAGGCCGTCGGGTGAGTAAATTTACAATAAGGGACATTTATTTTACTTTGTTATTTTTTTCTATATTAAGAAGAAATGTGAGCTTTGTGGTGGGCATGCACTCATTTACAGTACATTGCGTTCTCGCATTTAAATACACTACAGATTAACAGCAGCTTAGTTAAGGCGGACTGTTCGTAAACAGCAAATAATAAAGGTGCAGATTGTAGACTTAGCTATGGCGTTGTTCTCGTTTAGTGTGATAAGGTGAACTTGAAGGGTTTGTTTTCTCCGTCCAAATACGTTTCTGCAAAACTGCTGTAACATTGCCAGCCTTGGTTTATGTTGATGCAAATATGTTATCAGGTCATCTTAACTTTTTCATTTTTTATTTTAGAAAGCTGTGTAAGGTTGTGTTTTTGACGATCCAAACCAGGAGTTCATGTTGCAGAAATACTGACACTAGCCTAACCCCCCCAGGGTCTACCTGGACAACAAACCGTGTTTGAACCCTTATGAAGTCAAATTACCTGCACCAATAACCCTCACATTACTCAAAGTTGTAGTTTAAAAAAAATGATAACCAGTTTTAAAAACTGCTTTTAAAGATGCAGAGCCATTTTAGCCTTTTTAAAGGTTATAACAAATGTGATTTATTCTGTACTGTACTATGTTTTTAATATGTTTTTCTTCATAACTGGAGAAATTTAGTGTTGTAAACTAACAAACTGGAAATTACATCTTTATTATCCTGTTACCGTCTCTTAACGAATAGTCAAATGATGTAGGTTTGTTTAGTGAGCAGTAATTCCAGCTCATAATGCCGTTATTGAATGTGCTTAATGTAGGAGATGCATGTAATAAGTTTAGACACAATATTGTCGTCCTAAAAAAAATAACATTTTTCAGTATTAATTATTTCTGTTTTAGAATTTTTTTTTTGCTTAAAATAAAAATAGATTGTAGTTCTAAAACAGCCGCAGTTGAAGACGCTGTCTATTTTTGCCTTGTCTTTATCTCACAGTATGAAGTTATTTATATTGTTAATCGTCTCACTTGGTACTTTTTGGTTTCTGGTATGAGTAGGACATATAACGAGTTTTTAAAATTATTGTGCATGTTTTTGTTTATCAACTTGTCCAAGTGACCCATTCTTTGTCTTGTTTATTTCTTGTTCAGTATCTCCCGGTCTGTTTGATTTGTGGGAGGAGTTGAACATCTGATCTCAAACATCTGGTTTAGGATCAGTTAATCTTTTGAAGTCACCTCCGCCAACATCTTCATCACTGTTAGCTTCAGATGAGCCATGTCTTCGTCAGGGTGCTGCCAGCTCCCCGGCTCTCTTTGTGATTATTCTGGGAACAATGAAACTGATGCCTCCAAGGATTCAGAGGAGTCTGACTCCACCACACAGGCCCAATATGTTGCCAAGGTTACAGCTAAAGATGGCCACCCACTCTCCACTGTTGTCAAAGCTGTGAGCTTGCAAAGGTATGTGAATGGAAAGCTCTCACGTGGCTCCTATATATTTACATGAATTTAAAATGGTTCAAACGGTTGTTTTTCTTTGATTCGCTGTCATTCTGCACAGTGATGTTGGGATGTGTCGAATTTGTCACGAGGGAGCTGGAGGGGAGACATTGCTCTCACCCTGCGACTGCACTGGTACACTGGGCAAAGTGCACAAAAGCTGTCTGGAGAAGTGGCTATCATCCTCCAACACCAGCTACTGTGAACTTTGTCACACAGAGTTCACTATTGAACGACGACCACAACCACTCACACAGGTAAGAGAAGCCTTACTGCAGTGATGAATGTTCAAATTGAGTATTGAAAAGGAAAAAATATATATATATTTTTTATAAAACAAAAAGCATTGTACTGTAAGTACTTTTTAAGAGTCTGTAAAATCAGAATTGACATGAAGCGAACTGTAAGATTGCTTCTCCCACGTGGAAATATAACTCAGGGTGAGCTAACCTCCCACAAACAAACAAGATGGTTGTAATGGTGGAGGTAAGAAGCTCATGGCTTAACCTGAGGCATTTGGTGAGGCATTTCTGCCTTATCAGCCAACATGAAGGCAAAAAATACATGCAAATTAAAAAAAAAAAATAATTCAAAGATACTAATAACTTAGTTACTGCAGTAGATGTTTTCATGCCACAGGGAAAAACACAGGTTTGAATTCGCAGTAAAATTCAGTATGTACTAGGAGCGTAAATTTTACATTACACAACCTAATAAATTCTTTGTGCAAAATCGGTTTAATTAGTCAGAGATTCTTTATTTGTCATTCGCATCACATGTGGTACATGTAGTGGAACAAAATTGGGCCCAGGGTCCCAGTTACATCAAACAATAGCAAAAATATAAAGTGTAAAAAGAAACAGTAAATAAGGATCTGAGATATAAACTAAGATATACGCTAAACGAATGCCAAACGGTGCACTAAAAGATCTAAGATGCATGCCAGTCACTAATGGTGTAAAACAATACACCGAACAACAGCAGCACGATTCTCATAGGTTCTATTCAGCTATAATTTACATGCTTAATGTGAGCACTAACATAACTAACATAAACTAGGATTTATTCAAAGCATGCAACAAAAATACAGAAACAAGGCGCCAAAAATGAAAAAGAAATAAATCTACAGCAGCATGGTCCTATTGGCAGAGTGGCTCTGATGACAGTGAAGTTTCTCTTAGCAACATGGTCTTGTTGGTACCATGGTACTGTTAGCGGCGTGGTGGTGTTAGCAGCGTTAGCGGGTCTTGTTAGCAGGTTCCTTCAGCAGAATGATGATAATAAGGACCGTAGCAGCTGCCTCCCAGACTGCCCTCCAGAACCGCGTTCGACAGACAGAGAATATCCAAGGGTTCCCCGCGGAACCGAACGAGTCCTTAGAGTTCGGTCTGTGCAGGCAGATGGAGGATCATGGAGACAGTCGCCATGACAGGCCTGAGCCCGAGGCTGGAAGGACTGAACCACGATGGCAAGGTAGCGTCACAGAAAACTCCACAAGTTTGTCGCGGTCATACCCGTACTGTGGATGTGCATTGTAGGCACAAAAAAAAGGTTAAAACAGAAACAGCAGGAACAAAAAAAGATGTTCACCGGGAGCCTGTGAAGCTGCGGCTCGGCTGAGTGCGGCCAAAAAAGTTAACTATCATAGCAAACGGAGACTAAACTTGTGCAACTAGAAGTTACAACATATATCTATGTACAAAACAAAACACAACTAGCTTTCAGAATCAACCTTTACATTTATCATTAAGCATACAATGTAATTATTACAAAAAATGGAGGATTTACTTGCAGTTACCTTCGTACAGACGAACATGTGGTAGTTCCCATTTATCACTGTTGTATTCAGTCCATGAAGTCAGCCGTCGACCTTTATCCATTTTTTTTACATTTTTCCAGACTCCCTTTTAATACGTGTCAGAATTGCATGTTACCCACTGACAACATTTAACCTTTTATTTCTGATGATTTGTCACAAAATCTCTCTTGACTGCAATGCGTTCATAATGCAAAATCCCAACATTGTTTTCAGAGGAAAAGAGGGTGCAGTTCCTGCAGGTATGGGGCGTTTCACTTCGGGACAAATCGTGATCGCCGATTGGTCAGTTGCTCACAAGACTACTGGATTGATTGACAGGTCGCTTCATGTCAGTTGAGCCACAGAATTTATGGCAACACAGTGTCTTTACTGTCCGAGATGATTCAATATGTTTAATGTCTTGACTATTAGTTTATAGAGAAAACTCAGACCTCCTCAAAGTTCAGTCATTACACCTTTGTTTTATGTATTTGAGCTTGTTAACATTGACTAGGCTTGTATTGTCTGTAACTAACATTGAGTTTCACCAGTGATCTCTTCATTTTGCTGCTCAGTGGCTGAAGGACCCCGGCCCTCGCAGTGAGAAGCGCACATTGCTGTGTGACATGGCCTGCTTCCTCCTCATTACACCCCTGGCAGCTATCTCTGGGTGGCTGTGTCTGAGGGGGGCCCAGGACCATCTGCAGCTGAAGAGCAGGCTAGAGGCTGTCGGCCTCATTGCCCTCACCATCGCCCTCTTCACCATCTACATCCTCTGGACACTGGTAACTAATGCACTATCAAGCTATGTGTCTGTAAATGAGTGGACATCAGTCTCCCCTCTAGATTTTTGTCAGCTTTATTTTAAACAAGTGTAACATATTTCTAGAAATTGTAGATTTGGGGAAAATATGTCCTAACACAGGAATATCACAACAGCCACAGATGAGCGTTTTTCTTGCTTTATAGAAATTGTTCCTTTTTTGTATGTTTTTTTTTTACTTGTACTGACTTTAAAAATATTTAAAAAATGCTGAAGGGTAGATTACTCATTGTTTTACATGGAGAAATTATTTGACTGACAATTTTCCAGAAACTTCATGCCTGCACAGACACGCACTGCTCAGTGAGATGTTTGCAAGAATTAACTAGATTTATTCTGCAGTTTTTTAACTGCATGGTATTTTTTGAACTGGATTGCATTGTGAACCAAATTTCCTTAGGAAGATGCTCTTTAAGTGTTATTAAAAACATCACTAAAATAAAAGGACATGCGTTCCTTGAAGTAATTTCTATCATTCCCACATTTCTTGCCGGAGTTTTAGAGTTAACAATTCATTTTAGAAAAAGTTGCGATGATCAGCCTGCAGTGTTTGGTTGGTAGATGGGATAGTAAATTAATACCAGAGGGTATGTGGGTGGAAAACAAAAGTATCAGTTCACTAGGAAGAATTTTATTGAACTTCATTCTGTGTTTTATTCAGTTTCTGTCAAAGTACAGACACAGACATGGGTGAAAACATTGCACCACATTGGAGGCTGACAATGATGAGACGTTTAGAAAAATGATCCTTTCTGCAGCCATACTTCCCTCAAATATCTGTGTCGGTGTTATTGACATCGTCTTTTTCTCCCTTGTCTTTATTTGTCCTCCTGCTTTCATGTCCAATCTCAGGTGTCATTTCGGTACCACTGTCAGTTGTACTCTGAGTGGAGGAGGACCAATCAGAAAGTGCGCCTGCTCATGCCCGATATGAAAGGCGCGCACACCACCCAGCGTTCAGTGCCGACCAAGTCGACCAAGAAAATGACTGATGAGACTATCGTATGAGTGCTGAGCATTTGGAGCAGGAGTATTTAAAATCAAGCTTACCTGAGCACTCCCTAAAAACAAATCATCATAATGAACTTTTGCACTGCAAACGGACCATCCTGACAGAGGAGAGCTTCTTTCTCATAACATTTTCTTTTTTTTAAGCACTTAATTATGAAAAAAAACAAAAGAAGAAAAACACTGCTATGATATAGGCAAACCACAAAAGTGTTTTTGGGAAGAACTATTTTCACAGCCGTATTAGATAAAAACTGAAACGTCTTCTGAGAGTCAGTGCTGGGATGTGAACGACTGGACACATGGAAAATGGACAAACCAGCCTGACTTTTCTCAAGTCAGTGACAAAGAACTTGTGAAATACTAAGACACAAGCTAATGTAGCAGGATATTACTGATTCAGCATGCTACTACAGTATAATATAAAACATATTCACTACCTACAATTTCCCCACTTCCCTTCAAAATGTATCTAACTGGATTTGAACAATGGTTGAACTAACTGTGGAACATTTAAGAAAGATATCTTGACAAAGTCTAGCTGTGAGTACTACTGTTGTTTTCTTTGACAACAGAGGACAACTGTCACTCCTACCACTGTTTTTGTCTGTAGTCTAAACTTTTTAATTTTCCATGTGAAGCTTTTATATTGCTGTCTAAAGAGTGAAAATCAAACCCTGTTTGTGTTTAGATGGCAGACGAGGCGTCACATATTAATTGCACTCGTCAGGGGCTACAAGACAAAGTATTAAAGGTACAGTGGTGCTTGAAAGTTTGTCAAGTCTTTAGAATTTTCTGTATTTCTGCATAAATATGACTTTTAGTCATCATCATATTTTCACACAAATCCTAAAAGTTGATAAAGAGAACTCAGTTAAACAAATGAGACAAAAATATTATACCTGTTCATTTATTTATTGAGGAAAATGATCCAATATTACATATTTGTGAGTGGTAAAAGTATGTGAACCTCCAGGATTACCAGTTAATATGAAGGTGAAATTAGAGTCAGGTGTTTTTAATCAATGGGATGATGATCAGGTGTAAATGGACACCCTGTTTGATTTAAAGAACAGGATCTATCAAAGTCTGTTCTTCACAACATGTTTGTGAAAATGTATCATGGCAGGAACAAAGGAGATTTCTGAGGACCTCAACAAAAAGAGTTGTTGATGCTCATCAAGCTGGAAAATGTTACAAAACCATCTCTAAAGAGTTTGGACTCCACCAATCCACAGTCAGACAGATTGTGTACAAATGGAGGAACTTCAAGACCACTGTTACCCTCCCCAGGAGTGGTCGACCAACAAAGATCTTTCCAAGAACAAGGTGTGGAATAGTCAGCGAGGTCACAAAGAACCCCAGGGTAACTTCTAACAACTGAAGGTCTCTCTCACATTAATGTTAATGTTCATGAGTCCACCATGAGGAGAACACTGAACAACAATGGTTCATGGCAGGTTGAAGGAAAGCCACCTCTCTCCAAAAAGAACATTGCTGCTCATCTGCAGTTTGTTAAAGATCACGAGGACAAGCCAGAAGACTGGTGGAATAATGTTTTGTGGACGGGTGAGATCAAAATAAAACTTTTTGGTTTACATGAATAATGTTATGTTTGGAGATAGTAAAACTGCATTCCTGCATAAGAACCTTATTCCATCTGTGAAATGTGGTGGTGGTGGTATCATGGTTTGGACCTATTTTGCTGCATCTGAACCAGGGCGGCTTGCCATCATTGATGGAACAATGAATTCTGAATTATATCAGAGAATTATAGAGGATAATGTCAGAACATCTGTCCATGAACTGGATCTCAAGAGAAAGTGGGTCATACAGCGACACATTGACCCTCGGCACACAAGTCGTTCTACCAAGTGAAAGAAGAATAAAGTTCATGATCTGGAATGGCCAAGTCAAAGTCCTGACCTTAATCCAATCCAAATGTTGTGAAAGGACCTGAAGTGAACAGTTAATGTGAGGAAACCACCAACATCCAGAGGTGAAGCGGTTCTGTACGGAGGAATGAGCTAAAATTCCTCCAAGCCAGTGAGCAGGACTGATCAACAGTTACTGGAGACATTTAGTTGTAGTTATTGCTGCACGGGGTGAGGATAAATCAATGACCAAGTATAATATTTTTGTCTCATTTGTTTAACTGTTCAACTCTTTATCTACTTTTAGGAGTTGTGTGAACATCTGATGATGTTTCAGTTCATATTTATGCAGAAAAATAAAAAAATATAAAGGCTTCACAAACATTCTAGCACCACTGTATGGTACTGTTTACGTTCTAATTGGAATGATGTCTCTGCTGGCATAAAAAGTGCATTTCAGATAGCCTCGCTCCATGTGTAAATCCACCATTCATGAACTGAGCTGCCTAGCAATGACCAGTAGTAATGTCTTTAAACTCTCAAGTGATGCAATTTAAAAAAAGAAGAGAGAAACTTCAGATTGTTGAGACAATGAGAAATATAAAACTTGTTTGAGAGCAGGCTGGCTAATGGTGCAGAAAAAAAGTGTTTGAGATGTCAATCAATGTATGCAGCGTAAACTTAAGTATTTTATGTTACTGTATTCTTCCTGCTTTATCCCCTGGAAAGTTGGGTTATTGTGCAATAAAACATGAGGGACTCCTGGACTCATCACAAAGTGTTGTTGCTTTTACGCATGCAGTCCTTTGAAATAACCATGTGATCATCCAGTGGGGAGTCGTATAAAGCTCAGTATTTTCTTATTTAATGTATACAAGTTTTCTCTTTTTACTTATTTTTCAAAAATCATATTGATAGGCTTATAAAATGCATAAATTATTTCTAATCCATGTTTAACCATCTTTGTATTGTGACCTCTTACACCGAAACACTTTGACTTTGGACATTTGTGTCACATTTGCAGCAGTTTCCTCCTTTTCTATTCCCATGCGAGTATTATTTACCTGGAATATAACAAAAAAATAAATTAAACTCCAATTCTAAATAAGTTGGGATGTTGTGTAAAATGTAACTAACAGAATAGAATGAACAACTTTCAAACCCATGTTTAGTTTACAATGGAATATAGTATACTTGTAAAATGTTTAAATTAAAAAGTTGCATTTCTTGAAAACGAATGTAAGTAATTTTGACTAATGGTAGCAGCACATCTCAACAAAGAACAGACAAAGCTTCCACTGTGAAACTTCCTGTCTGTAAACATCTAGGAACTGAGGAGACCAGCTGCTGGAGTTTTATGAGGTGAATATTTTCCCGTTTAGGTTTGATGTACGATTCTGTTAAACAGTCCCGAGCCTTTTTTTTTCTTTCATAATGCATCACATTTTCAACTGAGATCTGAATGTTGTTTTAAATGCTGCTCAACTTTTCTGTATTAATTGTGTCTTTCCAGATGTGTAAACTGCCCATGCCAGAGATACTAATGCACCCCCCATACCATCAGAGAGGCAAGCTATTGAACAGAGCACTAAGTTTCATCAGTGAGATTCATGAGGTTTTCAAAGCTCTCTTGTGAAAGTGTAACTCTGTGAAAAGAAAATGTATAACATTTATATTCAAGTTCATGAGTTTGATATTTATATACTGGTTGAAAATAGCCCCGTGAGAAATTCAAAGTAAAATTAATAAAATGTAAAAAGATAATAGAATTAAATTTCAAAGAGAAATTCAAACTTTCATCCAGACAGAACTCTGGCTTCCTCAGTTAAACCAAGTAAACTTGCCCAACCCTAATGTATCTACTTTTAGAAGTTTTGTGAAAATCTGATGATTTATGTCATATTTATGCAGAAATATAGAAAATTCTAAAGGATTCACAAACTTTCAAGCATCACTGTTATTTTGTACCCGTCCAGAGGGGACAACCCTGTAGCGGACTACAATAATTCCAATCTAGTAGTCTAGTATGTAGAGTACTGTAGTGCTAAATACAATTTTGTTTACTAGAAATTACCCAAATAAATAGAGACAGCAAAACAATATTGTAAAATTTAATTTCATGGCATTAATATAATGTATGTGAGCAGACAAGCTTTCAAAACAAAACAAAGAATATATTTTACACAAAATGAAGCGTCAGCAGCATCACAACCACTTTTTTTTTTTGAGATGACTAAAGTAGGCAGAGAGAAGCCCAAAAACAGGACTGCAGGTACCAGCGGAAGTGACAGGATTTACAGCCCAGTCCGCTCCAGTTTGTGGCTATAACCAAAGAAAGGTCCAGACTTTCCAGGTCTCCAACAAGGTTATTCTGCTACACTGTGGTAGCTGCTTATGTTGTACCCTCAGTCCTGTTTTTGTACCAGAATGTAGCTGACTGTACCTGGGTCAGATTACTACTCGAAATCCAACTCTTCTCTCTGGGATTGATTATTCGTGGCGTCTTAGAATTGCCTCCACTGATTTAAAAAGTGCAGATTCAGATAATGTTGCTCCCAGGGACAGATGAAACCATTTCAACACTGTGGATTTCAATTAATAATTGACCCAGGTGAGGGACTATTGCCATGCTTTACAGGTTCTGACAGCACTGCAGTTTGCTCCCCCTCTGGCCGTCTGTGGTCGGTGGAACGCTGATGTCCACCACGTTGTTTCCTGGGGACTCGTCGTGGGCAGACCGCTCAGCAATCTGCTTCTGCGACACAATGCGATATATTTCTGTTTTGGAAGAAATAAATGAGAAAGAACATGATCGTTTACTCAAAATATCACATAACAGGATAACCTTTTCCAACGTAATTTGTTAACAGTAAAGACGAAATAACCCAGCAGCAAAGGGAAATCACCTTTTTTAGAAGGAAGCTGCACATGCAAGTCTAAAATTTAACTACATAAAAAGATAAGTGACTTATTGAATTAGACTTACTCCAGCGAAAATGTAGAAAAGTGACTATTTTGTATTTAATTAACAATAGGTTAAAATAAGTAAGTTAACACAATTGCATACTGATTAATATTTTACTCATTTTACATTTCCCCTGAAAGACTATGAAACTGGAATCCCTTTGGTGTCCTACTACCACATGTAGCTTTTTATTTCAGCTTTAACCCAACAGAAAATGCAGACAAAAGTAACCAACATTTACCGTATTTTTCAGACTATAAGGCACACTGGATTATAAAACGCACTGGATTATAAGGCACATTAAGTGAAACAAAATAGATAAGTCAAACTTTATTCAACTCATTCACAATAACCATATAAAATCGATTCGAGGTCAGTAAGCACAACCAGAATTAATTCATAAAGCACACCGGATTATAAGGATCACTGTTGATTTTGGAGAAAATTAAAGAATTTTAAGTGTGCCTTATACTCCAAAAAATACAGCAACCCACATTATGCACATGTAAAATCCTGAAATGCTCACTCAGAGTATGTGTTGTGAATGACGCTCATTTACAACCAGGACTTAATTTGTGAACCGACTGATGCCGGAGTACAAATCGCGGGTGGACCGGGCTCAGTGGGGCTCTGGAGGGCCCTCCTCCAGAAATGTTTTAATAAAGTAGATGTGATTTTCTGCAACTTTATGTATTTTAACAGGTTGTTAAACATTTACATTTACCTACATAAGTAAACACTTCTGTCAAGCATCCTCCCCTACCTTACTTTTCATTCAACCTTTATTTATACAGGTTAGTCCCATTGAGCCTCATGAACTCATTTACACGAGAGACCTGAAAGACAGAACCGTCAAGTAAGTCGGGCTCGGAATTGAGCCCAACTCTGTCCCTGCTCGTTGATGTTCGACTCCATGTGTGAAACTCCAGGCGCCTCCTTCGTCTGGGCTCTTGCCCGCATACGACTGCCTGGTTAGCTCAGAACTCACCCCCGCCACTCTTTTAGGGGCAGATTTGTTTTAAATGGTAGACACGGAAATGCTACTTGAAGAGGCAGATCGTAAGCTCGTTACATGGCTGTTGTGTTTAAAATTAGCTTTTATGTAATTATTTTCATTTTACATATCCAATATAAGTTTAATTCATTCAAGGCAGCCATATTTGTTCATAACTTTATTATTAGTAAGCCTGAGAGTTACCGGATCCAAGCAAGGCGTTACCGCAACGCACCCTGTCAAAATGAGAAAGTCCCAGATCCTGTTATGGCAGGATCCGGCTCAAATTAAGCCCCGGTTACAACCATCCAAACTGAAGGACGCTATCTGTAAAATGGATTAAAATTTATCTATTTTTGTGTCTTCTAAAATGAGATGGCTGTGGTGGTCATCTTGAATGTATTTACTCAAAAGGTTAATCCAGTAATTTGTGAGATATTTTGATAAAAGACAAAGTTGAATTCAAATAGTAAATGGAAAAAGGTGAAACAAGGCTCTTGTGCAATATGTTAGCACATGTAAATGTGTAGAGGATGAATCTCGGCTATTACCACACCAAATTTTAGGTCTGTAAACCGACTCTTACAGCTATTTGTGATTTTTTTTTTTAAACGGCTGGTCATGGAAGTCCTTTCAAATCAAATTAGTATCTAAATTTAAATCAGTTGTACATGTACTACATCCATGATTATTTTCTATAATTTTAATAAAATTTGACCTCTGGTTCATGAGTTTGGTAACGGTTACACATGAGTAAAAATATTGTTGTCCACCTTCACCTTTCATCAGCGAGCAATAAATATGTACAAAACAAACAGTTCATGGATGTATAATCATGAAGGTGAGATGTGGCTGAATGTGATTTTTTTTTTTCCATAGGACTTACATTTTAAAAACTTTAAAGTGGCTTAAATACCCCAACAATGTCAGAACACTTAAGATTAAATGCTGCTAAAATCTTCCAACATCCTGAATCAGAAATGCTCTTATCAGCTCCAACAAGACGGTTTTAACTTTTATAGGAAAGTTCCACAATAACACGCTTCTGCAACGAAAAGATTATACACTGATGAGAAGTTTTATCTTCCCAGCTTCATACAGATCCATTTAAACAGCGATTACCACAGTGATGAGGCTAAATGTTTCAGTCACAAGCACGAAGGCTGCCTTAAAGCAACAGTTCAAACCTTTTTGAATGAGGTTTTGTGGGAAAGGTTATGAACAATTGATGTCCACACTTGTACATAGCTAAACGGCCTCAGTTTGAAGAAACAGTCTTTTCAGATTGATGAACCAACAGCTACTCTGAGCAAAACCAAACCCAAAGTGGAGTTCTGCCATTTAAAACGACTTCATTTAAAAATAATTGATGGTGTCTTTGCAACGATATTTTTACAGTCGTCAGTTTTAAATTGCTCTGTTATGTTAACAGATATATTATAATACCGTAATCTTGCTAAAAGTGCACCAGCTGTGCAGAAAACCTGTCACACAACCTGTGTAGTGTATGTTAGTGATGTGCAATATACATCACATGCATTTTAGCTTATATTACTACCCTGAAATACTTATTCATACAAATTCATCCTACTTGCACCGTTAAAATTCTATCATGTTGTTGATTACTATTTTCTCTTTAGGACCTTGTAAATGTTATTTATTTTTATACCCTTATTACATTACATTATTTCTTTTTTTTTTTTATAGCGAGTCAAATCGGTTCTTCTCACCCTGAGCATTTCATTGTGCTGTTAACCTTGCATATGACAAATAAACACAACTTGAACTTACTACGGCTTTTTACACTTGCAAAAAACCTCACTACTTTCTACGTAAACAATTGCGTAATACAAAATAGATCATGTAAAGATTTATGAATGGTGTTCAGATCCATTAAAGCTGTTTTAGGACAGCTGCTTTGGCTGTGGCCTCACTCTGACAAGCCATTAGCTTGTTAATCTGGTCAGAATTAAACTCTTATATATCCAAACTGAGGGAATTCAGGGAGCGATCTACAGCAGGTAAGATTTTACCTGTTCGTAACCTTTCCAGAGAACCACACTTCGAAAGACCCTAAACTATTGCTTGACTGTTCTCAGAGCAGCAGGTTAAACAAAAGGAGGCAACACAGAATATAGATTTTGTTTCTGAATTCAAATAACATTCAGAGATTAGTGTCTTCGCTTCTACGTCGGCGATGCTGTAATTTGTCAAAAAGGCCATTGTGTTAGCCACTGCCGTCTAACTGGAATCTTGTTTCTAAAGTTGGAAACTTCTGCAAATGAAAGCTCCGATACCGAGCGTGTGAATGAGGAACTTACACGGTACATGAAGTGGATGTTTCAGGTTCTGCAGGAGGGGAAGAGTCCGAGAGAAGCCCAGAGTTTGTAGAGGAAAACCTGCCAATTGGCAGGTCTGTAACCATGGCAACCGTTTCTTTTTGTGAAGCAGATAATGCTCTGTTTCCCTAAACTCCACTCTTTTTGGTTAATTTTTTGAAACAATGAATGTAGTTTTCTTTTACTATTACTCTAGTTGTGCGTACGGCGTGGTCTCTCGTTCACAGTCGTACCTGTAAGGATATTTTTGAAGGCCTCTTCCACGTTTGTTGAGTCCAAGGCTGAAGTTTCTATAAAGGACAGATTGTTCTTCTCTGTGGATTAACAAAAGCAAAACATTTTTAAACATACACTCAGATAACCCATCTACATACAGAGTGAAGACCAGAGTTAGCTTGCTTGTGAAACCACCAAACGTTGCATAAACGCAAAAAAATTATCTAAAAATGATTAGCGCTCTACTGCTAAAAGTGCGTTTTTAAACATCTAAATTTACTTACAATCAAACGCATCACGTGTTCAAGCTCGACTGTGCTCAGTTAAGCCATGTAGAAGTTTGTTAAACCGTATGAGTAAACGCTGATACGGTGCCAATTTGATTTAAATAATAACCGCAGAAAATTAAAATTAAACTATTTACATGAAGTAGAGATGCTCATAACTGAGCCGCCAAATGACTCCACCATCAGAACTAGGGTGTGTGTTTTTGTAGGTTTCAGTACCTGCGAAGGCCCGGGCTTCATCCGTAGGCACGGCCCTGAGGTGACGCAGGTCACTTTTGTTGCCAACCAGCATGATGACGATGTTGTTGTCAGCGTGGTCCCTCAGCTCTTTCAGCCAGCGCTCCACGTTCTCGTAGGTCAGGTGTTTGGCTATGTCGTACACTAACAACGCCCCCACTGCTCCTCTGTAGTATCTGCAACAAGAGGCACCGTGCACTGTTATTTATTTAAGGAACGCTCAAGTACAGTGCAGAATTATGTCCAATAATTTGACGTAATTACTTTCTGGTTGACTCTAACAGTCTCTCATTTATAGAAGAATTCTGGCCCACTCTTATTTGTTCTTATAATTGTTTATTCTCAACTCTCATGATCCCACCACAGCCTCTACGTTAATAAGGTCCAGACTCTGAACCATCGCAAACACTGATAATAATGAAGATGGGCAACACATCTCAGATTTTTCCAGTTGTTCACATTTAAAGTCTAAATGTACTTATTTTTCTTTATGGATGCTGCCGTGTGGTATTTTTGGAGCCAGTGTCGGTTCAACAGGAGCAGTTCAAGTATCTTTGGAGTTTCATGTTTAATTTTTACAAGTGATGAATTGGGACCTCATCAGCGGTAGTGAGGCTGTTGCTCCAGTCTGTCGTGATGAAGAAGGCGCTAAACTGAAAAGCAAAGCTCTGGATTTACTAGTTCATCATCTCGCCAACCCTCACCTATGGTTATAAAAATATGGGTCATGATGGAAAATGAGTTACTGGGCACAAGCATTGAGCTTCCTCTACACAAAGTGGCTGGGTTCAGTTTTAGAGATAAAAGGAGGAGCTGCAAGAATCTGCTAAAGTGATTCAAGCAGCTGGTTTCTTCTAGATACCTCCCTCTGGAAGCTCTCTGGGTTCATTGGTTCAATCCACTGAGAGGAGGCAGACCCACAGTTCATCGGGGATTTTGTATTTTCTGGCCTGGGATCCTTAAAGAGGAGCTCTGGAGAGTGTCACTGTGGAGAGACATGTTTGGTTTCTCTGCTGAACCATTTTGAGTTTGCTGTGGTTTTGTTTGTTTGTTTTGAGTAATTCTAGGTCATTTCATTTCCAATCATTGTTTCCCTCAGCTCCCCTAATCCAATCTTCACACCTGCTCATCAATCCAGTGATCACCCCTCTCTGTTGAATATCCCTGTTCACCCCACATTGTTCCAATTCTTTCATTTGCTTTAGCTTTTCCTTCGTATGTGCGCATGTCTGTTTGTATTGTCAGTATGCTAGATTAAAAAAAAAATAATAATTATTAACGTTTTTAGTTTTACTTAAGATTTCACATTCTCATATTCTGCATTACCGGTCCTCACCACCATGCTCTTATTCAAACATTCTTTAAGATGTGATTTTTCAGGCTTTTTGTTTGTTTTAAGAGAGAAAACTCCTCCAGACAATGTCTATTTGTTTAATCATTTACAAATTATGCTGTTAATTTTGACAATTACCATGCTAACTGTGGAGTATGAATGTAACTGATGAGTTTATATATATATATATATATATATATATATATATATATATATATATAT
>NC_056506.1:36827574-36829048 GCF_014905685.2 Nematolebias whitei
TATATATATATATATATATATATATATATATATATATATATATATATTTCTCTGAGCATTGTGAGCTCTGATCTAGAGGTTAACTTGACGGGACATCAAGCTTGGAAAGCTTAACAGATTGTCTTCCAAGTGTGAATAATCTTTTTCACTGTAAGGTAAAAGTATTAAAGTATAATAACCCTAACCTGATGCAGCTAACTTCACAAAAAAATCACCATCTTGATAATTGTTGTCAAAAACACTCAAAATTGGAACTGTTTCTTGGACACTCCATTGGACACATGTCATGTGATACTCTGCAGGTGTCACATGACAAGGAGATTTATGAGCTCGGCACAAGGACGAACTTACGCTGAAGTGATGGCTCTGTAGCGTTCCTGTCCGGCTGTATCCCAGATCTGAGCCTTTATCGTCTTGCCGTCCACCTGAATGCTGCGTGTGGCAAACTCCACCCCGATGGTGCTTTTGCTCTCAAGGTTGAACTCGTTTCGTGTGAATCGAGAGAGCAGGTTACTCTTCCCTACGCCCGAGTCTCCAATTAACACAACTGAGGAGAGAGAGACGAGTGCATGAGTAAGCAAGTGTGTGCTTGCTGTGCAGCGAGACAGGAGCTGGATCTTTAATAAAAAGGACTGGATGTAAATACGTACAAAGTGAGCCATTTAGTGCATTAAAGCAGGGGGCATTGAAGGTCTTTGTTATAACTCGAGTGCTCCAAAATGAACCCTTTTAGGATTTATTGCACATCACACACCTTGTGTCATAATGACAAAAAGTGAGCAGCCTTCAACAATTCAAGGAGTTGGTTAATCTCTTCATGAGGAATAATTCTTTTGTCAATAATTATTCTCTGCAGAACTACCGATCAAGCTTCTTTCAGAAACATTGTTGTCACTAAGAGAAATGTGATAAAGTAGAACAACTAATCTGGCTTCAGCATATTCTTCATTTTTAGCCTTGTTGGTGAACATTTTTACAAAACTTTGTCTCAGTCTGGACAAAACAATTTACTGAGAAAAAAAAAGTTTTTTTTTTGTTGGTATGCTACTTACAGTTTTCAGCTAGCCTTTTGTTACTTTTAGCCAGGAATTTGATACATTAAGTATTTAGCTAATATTGTATTCCTTTTAACTTATAGCTAGTGCTTAGCTAAAGTTCTGCTTCTTTTGGTAACAGTTCCTGTTTTAAATGCACTACACAAATAATTTTTGACTTGACTTTTAGCCATAGGCTAGTGTTCTGCTTCTTTTAGCTGTAAGCTAGTGTTCTGCTTCTTTTAACTTTTAGCTAGTGTTCTGCTTCTTTTAACTTCTAACTACTGTTTTGCTTCTTTTAACTAAAGTTCGGCTTCTTTTAGCCATAGGCAAGTGTTTTGCTTTTTTTACTTTTCGCTACTGTTCTGCTTCTTTTAACTTTTAGCTATTGTTCTGCTTCTTTTAGCAGTAAGTTAGTGTTTTGCTTTTTTAACTTATAG
>NC_056506.1:36829058-36839248 GCF_014905685.2 Nematolebias whitei
CTGCTTCTTTTAGCAGTAAGTTAGTGTTTTGCTTTTTTAACTTATAGTTAATGATCTGCTTCTTTTAGCTGTAGGCTACTGTTCTGCTTATTTTAACTTTTAGCTAAAGTTCTGCTTCTTTTAGCTGAAGGCTAGTATTCTGCTTCTTTTAACTTCTAACTACTGTTCTGCTTCTTTAAACTTTTAGCTAAAGTTCTGCTTCTTTTAGCCATAGGCTAGTGTTTTGCTTTTTTTACTTTTAGCTATTGTTCTGCTTCTTTTAGCTGTAGCCTAGTGTTCTGCTTATTTAAACTTTTAGCTAAAGTTCTGCTTCTTTTAGCCATAGGCTACTTCTGCTTCTTTTAGACTAGTGTTCTGCTTCTTTGAACTTTTAGCAATTGTTCGGCTTCTTTTAGCCATAGGCTACTGTTCTGCTTCTTTTAACTTCTAACTACTGTTCTGCTTCTTTTAACTTTTAGCTAAAGTTCTGCTTTTAACTTCTACTGTTCTGCTTCTTTTAACTTTTAGCTAAAGTTCTGCTTCTTTTAACTTTTAGCTATTGTTCTGTTTATTTTAGTTGTAGGCTAGTGTTCTGCTTCTTTTAACTTTTAGCAATTGTTTGGCTTCTTTTAGCCATAGGCTACTGTTCTGCTTCTTTTAACTTTTAGCTAAAGTTCTGCTTCTTTTAGCCATAGGCTACTGTTCTGCTTCTTTTAGACTAGTGTTCTGCTTCTTTTAACTTTTAGCTATTGTTCTGTTTATTTTAGTTGTAGACTAGTGTTCTGCTTCTTTTAACTTTTAGCTAAAGTTCTGCTTCTTTTATCTTTTGGCTATTGTTCTGCTTCTTTTAACTTTGACTACTCACTTTAAGCTTTAACAACAAATTCCACCAGTCACTTTGTAATGTGACAGAAAATGTGTTTTTTTTAAGTTTGATGTTAAATCTAGTCAGAAATCCACATTTATCTCGAGTTTCAAGGTACACAGAAAAACTACGGAGAATATAATGAAGCAGCGTGTGACATGTTAGTCCAAAGTTAGTTGGGTTGGTTCTGATCATTAGAAGAAGCAGGTCCATTGTTTGAAGCTGAAGGAGTCTTTGGGCTAAAGTGAGAGAGGTGGAGCCTTTCTGTTTTCCTTTCTTTCTCTGCTAAAGGAAACCGAGCCGAACTTTGTCCTGCCTCTCAGCACCGTCTGGTCCGGGCTGCAGGAAGCTGATAACTCCTCATCAGAACCTGAATCGACAGTTTCAGGACCTTCCTGTTTGGGTCGAGCAGAAACCAGAGAGGGATGGAAGGATGGATGGAGTGGGGTGGAGGTAGAGAGGCAGAGGTCCCTCGCCTCCGGCAGATGCTCCATTCATCCCACAGAGGAGACTTTGTTGCATCTAAATGGCCTTTTTGGCTGCTCCAAGCCCGGGATGTTAATGTGCCACAGGAGCTGACAGCAAGATCAAAGGAGCCATTCTGGACCCAGACATGGATCCAGGTTCTTCTCAGATCTACTGATCGTCAGAAACACAAAACCAGATGAAGTTCTGGGTGTGATGATGAATCTTATTGATCAGGCTCATCAAGGCCTTTGATCAGTCTCCACGAGGAGAGGACAAAACATGAAATGAAGGAGAAATGCGTCTCCTCCAACCATCAGATTTGCTTTATGAGTTCATAAAAGTTTAATGAAGGGCTGAGCACGGATTTGTTAGAACCTATAAATCGAGCTGCAGGCTGTTCCAGCATTGTGTTGTGATAAGGAGAGACTATCATCCGGGGAGGCTCGAGAGGAAAACACCCTGTTTCCTTTAAAAACACGCACAGCTGCTCAGACACACGCTCACAGATTCATCTGAAAACAAAGCTTTCTCTATAGGACAGGGAACGCAGGCATCCGTCTCCCTCGCCTCATTTATTTATTTATATACATATATTTATATAATTTACCTTTGAACAAGAAATCGTATTCGTCGTCTCGGTTCCCCATTCTAGACGAGGCCGCTCCAGCGCTTTTTCTTCCGGAAAAGGATGAGAAGAAAGGGTCGCTTTGATATTCTCGCTTTATGGCAGAAAACTACAAAGGTTAAAGGTTTGTCCGACTCTGCGCCAGTGTGTCGGCTGTCAAAGAAGACGAGCTGGTCGGCAGAAAGGAGCTCCCAAACTCTGCAGAGGGAGGGGAGGAGTCCCTGCGCTTCACATAGCTGCCGCACGGGGGCGCTGTGCGCCGGTATGCCGGCAGCGCAGAGCTGCCAATCATCCGCTGCCCGCTCAGACATGGGCGGGGTCAGAGACAGTAAGGTATGACGGGAAATGTATTTAAAAGAAACGACTGCATTAAATTAACAGTTTCTTATTGGATGGTAAAAAATATTCACACCTTATTACTTTATTCTGTTGCTCTACACTTCCAGCATATGTAATTACAAACACACCCCAGCCATGACTCTGAAAACAGAAGGAAAACAAGGAGACTTTGTTTGGCAGAGAAAGAGAATAACTCAATTGTGCCCCAGAGAACATATATAAATAAAGCAACAATGTAACCCACAACTAGGTTACTTAATAAAGTTAAATAAAACAACTATGGCTGTAAATCATTTGAATCAAAAAAGAGGTTGTTGTGACTGAAGAAAAGTAGAAAAGTTGTATGGGAAGGGTACTCAGTAAATGCTAAATTCATAACAAATGTTCTTGTAGATAAAATTATTATTATTATTACTATTATTATTATTATTGCTAGTCAGGAGTGCAACAAACATAAAAACATGCCATAAAAAATTAATACATTTGTGAATAAGTATATAAGAGAACTGACTTATACATTTATAAAGACAAAAACAAACATCTTTGCTTTGAAAACTGAATAGAAAGTTTAATGCTAATTTGTTTTTTTTTTGCAAATGTACCACCCCATTTCTGATCAAGCTGAGACTTTGTGTAAAATTTTAATTTAAACCGAGTGCAGTGATTTGGAAAACCTTATTTATTCACAATGAAATGCAACCCCATACCATCAGAGAGGCAGACTTTTGAATTGTGTACTGATAGCAGGACAAATGACCACTACCCTTTTTAGTAGAGGACGTGTTTTAACCAGTATTAGTGGATGGCATGGCAAACTGTGCTTACAAACGATGATTAGTGGTGTTCCTGAGCCCATGCAGTGATGTCCAGAACCAGACCTGTTTTTACAACAATACCACCTAAAGGCTTACAGATTACAGGTAATCAATTTTGACTTTTCTCCTGCTTCCTGAAATGTTTTAATAATATTACCAACTGCTGTTGATGGGATATTCAGTCTTCCAAGTTTTCCATTGAATAACATTATTCTAAAATCCTTCGATTTTTTAAGATGCGTTTTTTTTTGTAGACTTTTGAACCTCTGCTCATTTTTACTTCTAATTCTAAAATGCTCTTTACTATTCTGTCCTCTTACTGGGGACTGGTAAGAGGACTGGGTTAACTGTTGCCAGTTAACCTAATTTATTGTGAAATTGTCTTCCAGGTGTTTCTTATACCACTAACTTTTACAGCCTTTTATTGCTCAGTCCCAACTTTTGCTAACTGTGTTGCTGCCACCGAATAAAAAAACTAACTTAAAAAAAGGTAAAATTTGTTCTTTTAAACATTTAATGTTTTCTATAACAGACTTATGAGATTTGCAAACCACTATTTATATAAACAACATCAGAATTGTTTTGAATTAGGGTGTTGTATAAAATGAATGAAGCCTTTTTAAATTACAATCTGTTTAAATTAAACTCATTAAGATGCCGATTTGGTTACATTTTTCTAGCCAAGGCTTTAAAAAAATTCACATTAACTGGTTTATTTGATCCTTTTTAGGAAATAACAGTTGTGGACAATAATATTAAGAAAAGAAAGGACAGGAAAATGAAAAAGAAATAAATCTAGGACCATGCTGCTGTAGATTTATTTCTTTTTCACTTTTGGTGCCTTGTTTTTGTACTTTTGTTGCATGCTTTGGTATGGCTGCACTCAGCCGAGCTGCAGCTTCACAGGCTCCCGGTGAAATCCCAGTTTATGGTAGTTATGGGGTCTGCTCCGAGCCCGACTCCACTTGCATTATGTGTGTGAACGAACCGAACTTATGAGAATGAGAATCGTGCGGCTCTTTTTCGGTGTATTGTTTTGCACTATTAGTC
This sequence comes from Nematolebias whitei, assembly GCF_014905685.2. Lineage (NCBI taxonomy): Eukaryota > Metazoa > Chordata > Actinopteri > Cyprinodontiformes > Rivulidae > Nematolebias > Nematolebias whitei. The sequence continues at coordinate 36,833,200 of NC_056506.1, forward strand.
ACTGGCATATATTGCACCGCTGGGCATTTGTTTAGCGTATATATCTTAGATCTTTATTTACTGTTGCTTTTTACACTTTAAATTTTTGCTATTGTTTGATGTAATTGGGACCATGAGTACACAATTTCGTTCCACCTCATGCACCACATGTGACGCGAATGACAATAAAGAACCTTGACTTGATTTATATTTTTAGAGTGTACTTTCCCTTTAATGAGCCGGCGTTTGGCTCCGCCCTATTTGACTTTCTGTGCTCTCATTGGTCAAACGCGACGTCTGCGGTCACCGAGAGGGCGTACCAGGATGCACGTGCTTCATTTCAAGATCAAGATGGCAGCCTCCGTGTGTCGGTGTTACGAGGTGAGACAACCATTTATGTCCTTCTTTACCGCTCTCAGGGCTGAAGTGCTTCTTTTTATGATGGGAAACACGCCATATCAACTTTGTAGCCATTTTTTAAATTTCCATGTAAGTTAGTTCTATCTTCTAGGTTTAGTTTTAGGCTGACGGAGCGCTAGATGTCCGTAGAACGGGCCTTGTTGCATCAGATTCACAGCAGTTTAGCTACTATTACTGCTTAAAGTATAGATGCATCCAGTTAGTTGGTCTGTGCTTAAATTGAGTTTGAAAGGTAAGTGCTCTAAGGTAGTGAAGGATGTTGACAGGTGCTGAGAGAAAAAAAAAAGTGAAGATGAAGACCAGTACATGTTTGTAAAGGGAGGGAGACAGGTGGAACAGTGAGACTACAAGGACCAGATATCACCAAGGTGCAGGACTTCAAGTACTTGGATCCACTGTCCATGAAAGTGGGGAGTTCTATGTCATATAAGCTTCGCCCTTTAAGGCCTTCGCTTTAGTGGGTTTATCCCGTTATGCAGAGCATAAGCACTGAAAAAAATTAGTCCACGCCCACCTGCTGTGTGGGCCCCACCCGGTCCGTATAAATTACGTTAAGAGCGGGAAATCGGCTCCCATTTTTTCTTCAGCGAGCTAATATAGCACTGTCAGAAGAATAAAGAAGATAAATTGTGTAAATGACCAACCTTGCGAAAGATGCTTGGCCCGGCAGTCGACCTCCGGTCGTCCGGTGAGTTCTCCTCCCCGAGGAGAAGATGACAGCAGTCTTATTCCAAGGTAAGCGTCGTGGAACATTTCCCAGTGACAGGTCACTACACGCTGGACAACGCCATCTTGTGTTTTTCCTCTTATCGCCGACCCTCGGGGCGAACCGGATGGTTCCTCCGGGGCAAGGCGTGCTCAGCTGCAGCCCCGCTGCTCTTTCCCTCCTGGGGAGCGTAGTGTAGGTGGGGGGGGGCTGAGTGAATGCTCACCCCATCCCACCCCGTTTCGCATCGGCGATCACACCGCTCCCGGCCGACGGCGCCCTCAGGGGTTGCCCGGCGGAACCCAGGAGGAGGCTGACATGAAGGGACCCCTTTTTTCTACGTCCCTCGCCTTTTCCCGCCAGTTCGGATGATCGGCGGAAAGGTTATTTTTCACTGGGCTCCACTCTGGCTCACCGTCTTGATCCATACGGCCTCGCGTTCCAACAGGACGTTCCACGGGCGAGGCCGCAGACGGTTCTTTCCTGGTAGATTAGAGGAGTCGGTCCCCAGTCCGCTCCCATCACCAGAGTTGAGGGACTCACCGAGCGGGGCTATTCCTCGGTACCCCCCCCTGGAGCCAAGCCTCGCGGAAGCTTCCGGAGCGAAGCTGCCCAGGTCGGAGCAGCGTCCCGTCCCTCCGGAGGAACCAGACGGCGACCACGCTCTCCAATCGAGCCCACCGACGTGTTTTCAGGCAGCCGCAGTTAGCAACAACTTGCGCTGCTAGCATTAGCATGTCCAAGGGATTGAAGGCCGCAGACCTGCCTTGGAGACGAAGATCTCCCTCTGTAAAGCAGCTGACGCCAGCTCAAACATGTGTGCCTCTCCCACGTTTTGCATTGTCGGGGACTGCAGCGCGGAGGACGATGACCCAACGATCCACCTGGCTTCGTTACTCCCCTCGCTGCCGGAGAATCTGCACAAGACCTGATGAAGCCCATCGCGGACGCGCTGTTCAGAGCAGCTTCAAACCATGCTGGCGAAGTGAAACAGTCGGAGGAGGTGCCAAAAGCTGTTCGCCACCTCATCAAGCCGCGCGGCCCACCCCGTCCCCGCTGGAGGGACCGTCGTGAGCAAGTTTTCGACTTTTCCACGGCCGCGGCTCTCGCTGAGTTCCACCACCAGCCCCGCCCGTCAGAATCCAGCCCTCTGCACTCCGGCAGCCTGCAGCTCAGCGTTTCCCCAGAGTTCGCCTGCAAGACAGCGCTCTGGGCAAACAATCGCAGAGCTCATGAGAGAGAAAGCTCTCAAATGACGGTCTCCGGAGGGTGTGTGTAAAAGTGACACGAAAGTTGAAATAAATCATCATTAATGATCAAAGTGTCTGTTTTTTAGCCAGTCTGTAAGCCCGGATCAGCTCACAGCGGCCGCACACATAAGAGCGCACTCGTGGGATGAAACAGCCCCACACACGAGCCGGTGTCCTTAAATAAAGGTTTTTAACTCACCGTCGCTCTAAGACATGACGAGTCGATCACAGAACAGCCTCCACATGAGCCGGTGTCCTTAAATAAAGGTTTTTAACTCACCGTCGCTCTAGACATGATGAGTCGATAACAGAACAGCCTCCACATGAGCCGGTGTCCTTAAATAAAGGTTTTTTAAACTCACCGTCGCTCTAGACATGACGGGTCGATCACGGCACAACGGTAAGCGAAAATAACTACCAACTAGAACTGCATGATCCTCACTCAAGCGGTGTCAACTCGCATTTGTGGGATGGAACAGCCTCGACATGAGCCGGTGTCCTTAAATAAGGTTTTTAATTCACCGCCGCTCTTGACATGACGAGTCGAACACTAAGATGACAGCCTCCATTCAACGGTGCTGCGTTGATGCTGGCGCACACAGCTGCCGGCGCTAACCAGCTCACATCGGTATAAATGTGGTCCGCAGGCTGGTCCGGGTGGGGGTCCTTCTCTCTCAGCTTTCGGCAGCTCACCGCAGCTTAAACGTGAAGCAGCCGAAGAATCCGGTAATGAGTCCCACCTCCCTCTAGCGCGCGCCCCTCCAGCGAGAGCGGCGCGCGTCCCTCCAGAGAACAACGTGTGCTCCCGCGGGGCTAAGCAGCCTTCACTCCAACAGCACGGTGTAAATGAAGTCACGCCCTCCGCCTTTCAACGTTCGCACAGCGACGTCAAACGCGCAGCTCACCGCGTCATCAGCTGTCACACGCTTCGCCTTCAGCTCAAGTCTCGCCCGGGGTCACACAGAAAACATTCCCGCGACGCATGACGGCGGTTGAGGGACGGACTGCTGACAGCCGTACAAAACATGACGCATCATTAACGCACGTTCATCCACGAACGTTACGTAGAGTGGCTAAACATGCTCGCCGTTTTTCATATGGATGGACAGGGTTTATGCAAATGGTACAAGTTACAGTTTGCAACCCGAACCCCTTCATTCAGAGGAGTTATATAAACGGTCCCGTCATCATCATCAGACTGATTCTCTTCCCTAAATGCAGAAATCCAAGCGTTTTCTGATAAAAGTAATCTACAGAGTTCCCCAAGGGAGAGAAAACACGAGGGTTTTTACTCACGGATCGGAGGGGTGAGACCGTTTTTGGATCTGTTGTTTAACATCCAGAGAACGCATACCGATCATCCTAAAACACAGAGACGAGAGTTTTTTGTTTTACCTGGATGATCTGCGGATCCTGTCACTTCAGACAGGAGGCGCTGATGCAGGATCAGGTGTTGACATCACACCTGTTAATCTGGGCTTCGCCATAAGTGGAAGGAAGCTCGATTTTCCCGGCCCAGACATTTGTTTTCTGGAGTGGAATTAAATTCAACCACCATGAAAACTCATTTATCACATGAGACGCCTCTAGAGGTGTTTTTGCACGTCTGCATGTGGATCCAGTAAAACAAACGACGGATGATCATTGTCTTTTCCCTCTGTGGAAGCAGACCTCCGACTCTGGGGAAACACCTTGTTTTTCTATCAGAGGGAGTCCCCCTCAGCAGACCCACGTCATGGGTCAGTCTTCACGGACACGTTGCTGTCAGGCTGGGGGGGGGACATACCTATCTCAAGCAGTAGGGGCGCTGTGGCCCCACTACACATCAGCACACATCAATGTTTTGGAGTGTCGCACAGTACTGAATGTGATTCAACACCTTGCTCCTGTGCTACAGAATCAACACGTGTTGATTCACACAGACATCATGATGACTGCTGCGTACATAACCATCAGGGTGTGCGTTCAGCCAGATGTTACACATTGTGCGAAAGCTACTGAGTTGGGTTCATCAAAGCCTGCTTTTATTAGAGCGGTTTACATATCCGGTGTTCTGATGTGACGTCCAAGGGCGGCCCACGTTACGTGGACCGGATCCTCCATCCGGATCTGATGTTTTCAGACGCAGCAGAAGTTGGCAAAGCAGCTGTGGACCTGTTTGCGATGCGAGAAGAACGCTCAATGTCAACTACGGTTTTCCCTGAGCTCGCGAGACGATCCATCGCTGGGGGGGGACGCATTTGCTCACAGTCGGTGGCCCAAAACGCTTTTTACGCGTTTCTTTCCCCCCCCACCTCCTCTGTTTTTTACGGTCCATGAACCGAGTTCAAGAGGAGGGATTGACAGCTCGCCGTAGAACTGTCATGGAGGAAGGATGCTCTCCTTCAGGCAGGAGGAGCGACCAAGAGTTACCCAGAAATAGGTCAACACCGGTGGGTCTGACCGCTGAGCGGTTCCACTTAGAGGATGGGTCTCCCTCAGGAGATAGTGTGCACAATTCAAGATTCACGTGCTGCATCTACCACAGTTCTGTACACATCAAGGGGACGGCTTTTCAGCGCTGGTGCACAGAGAAGGTTTAGAGACCACCTCATGCCTTTTAAGCGGCGTGTTGTTTTTTCTACAACAGCTGATGGATAGGGAGTTGGTTTTCAGTACGCTTTAACGTACGATTGCAGCCATCTCTTCCTGCCACAAAGGGTTTGGAGACAGAACAGCTTTTATCACCCGCTGATGAAGCGGTTTCTAAAAGGTGTACAGAGATGTAGGCCTGTTCTCACGCCCACTTGTTTCCACAGTGGGTTTAACGCTGGTCCTGCGAGCCCTGATCAAAGCTTCAATTGAGCCTCTGGATCAGGTTTCATTTAAATTCTTGTCTCTTTTAACAGCCCTGTTGCTGGTTTTAACACCCGCTAAGAGGATAAGTAATTATCTGCCCTCTCTGTTGCTTCGTCATGCCTTAGAATTAGGCTAACGGGCAGCTCAGCTGATTTAAGACCAACCCAGCTTTTATGCCTAAAACATCACGAGCTCTTTTAAATCAAGAGTGATATCGTTGGAGGGGTTTTTTCCCTCCCACAGATCAGAAGGGGAAGCATCTGTTCATCTTCTCTGCCCGGTGCAGGCGTTGACGTGTTACGTAACGCGCACAGCTGCAATGCGTTCAAATTCAACAATTGTTTGTGCATTATAGAGATGCTTCTGCAGGTCGCCGTTATCCATCCAGCGCTTGTCACACTGGCTGTGTGAGGCCTTTTCTGAAGCCTACAGAGCATCAGTTTTAGGGCCTCCTGTCAACCTCTAAGCACACTCCACCAGGGGTATTGCATCTTCGATTGTTCTGCATAATGGTATGTCAATGCAGGACATTTGCACTGCGGCGGCATGGTCAACACCCTGCTCATTTATTCGCTTTTACCTACGTGATGTAACGGTTCGTTCCATGACACATTCTGTCCTTAGTGCTCTAACAGAATGAATATTGTTGTTCTCATGGAACTCTGTTTAAGCTCACTTCTGTCTGCACGCATTACAGTGTGAGATGTTGTTATCAGTCACAGTCGTGTCTGTGTTCTGGTTCTATTATCACTAATCAGTTCATGATTATTGTTACCAATCAGTTCATTTGATTATTTATCAATTCATGGACATTAATCTGTTTATACTGTTCAGCCATGATCCAGTTGGTTCATGC
>NC_056506.1:36839648-36840028 GCF_014905685.2 Nematolebias whitei
GAACTGTCATGGAGGAAGGATGCTCTCCTTCAGGCAGGAGGAGCGACCAAGAGTTACCCAGAAATAGGTCAACACCGGTGGGTCTGACCGCTGAGCGGTTCCACTTAGAGGATGGGTCTCCCTCAGGAGATAGTGTGCACAATTCAAGATTCACGTGCTGCATCTACCACAGTTCTGTACACATCAAGGGGACGGCTTTTCAGCGCTGGTGCACAGAGAAGGTTTAGAGACCACCTCATGCCTTTTAAGCGGCGTGTTGTTTTTTCTACAACAGCTGATGGATAGGGAGTTGGTTTTCAGTACGCTTTAACGTACGATTGCAGCCATCTCTTCCTGCCACAAAGGGTTTGGAGACAGAACAGCTTTTATCACCCGCTGAT
>NC_056506.1:36840128-36859633 GCF_014905685.2 Nematolebias whitei
TCACGCCCACTTGTTTCCACAGTGGGTTTAACGCTGGTCCTGCGAGCCCTGATCAAAGCTTCAATTGAGCCTCTGGATCAGGTTTCATTTAAATTCTTGTCTCTTTTAACAGCCCTGTTGCTGGTTTTAACACCCGCTAAGAGGATAAGTAATTATCTGCCCTCTCTGTTGCTTCGTCATGCCTTAGAATTAGGCTAACGGGCAGCTCAGCTGATTTAAGACCAACCCAGCTTTTATGCCTAAAACATCACGAGCTCTTTTAAATCAAGAGTGATATCGTTGGAGGGGTTTTTTCCCTCCCACAGATCAGAAGGGGAAGCATCTGTTCATCTTCTCTGCCCGGTGCAGGCGTTGACGTGTTACGTAACGCGCACAGCTGCAATGCGTTCAAATTCAACAATTGTTTGTGCATTATAGAGATGCTTCTGCAGGTCGCCGTTATCCATCCAGCGCTTGTCACACTGGCTGTGTGAGGCCTTTTCTGAAGCCTACAGAGCATCAGTTTTAGGGCCTCCTGTCAACCTCTAAGCACACTCCACCAGGGGTATTGCATCTTCGATTGTTCTGCATAATGGTATGTCAATGCAGGACATTTGCACTGCGGCGGCATGGTCAACACCCTGCTCATTTATTCGCTTTTACCTACGTGATGTAACGGTTCGTTCCATGACACATTCTGTCCTTAGTGCTCTAACAGAATGAATATTGTTGTTCTCATGGAACTCTGTTTAAGCTCACTTCTGTCTGCACGCATTACAGTGTGAGATGTTGTTATCAGTCACAGTCGTGTCTGTGTTCTGGTTCTATTATCACTAATCAGTTCATGATTATTGTTACCAATCAGTTCATTTGATTATTTATCAATTCATGGACATTAATCTGTTTATACTGTTCAGCCATGATCCAGTTGGTTCAGGCCCGCCCCCCCCCCCCTCTTTTCAACTTCTTCTTCCCGTTGAAAGTTTTCCGGGGTATTCATGCTTTGTCAGAACGCATAGCTACACAACATGCGTCTGTGCATGGCACATAATTACGCGATGCGTAGTTATGCACATGGGGAGCTGAGTGACAAGACGTTTTTTGGGCAAGCTTCCGCTTCTTACTGTGTTCGAATGGACCCAGTGAGGCGAGGACCACATCGGCTTCGCCCTTTACCCACTAAAGCGAAGGCCTTAAAGGGCGAAGCTTATATGACATAGAACGTTGGTTACGTACTGTAACCCCAGATTCTATGAATATAAGCGTAGCCCTTTAAGCGTCGGGCCTCACTGGCTCCTAAATGGCTGAAGAAAAAGCTATTTTGGGAGCCGATTTCCCGCTCTTAACGTAATTTATACGGACCGGGTGGGGCCCACACAGCAGGTGGGCGTGGACTAATTTTTTTCAGTGCTTATGCTCTGCATAACGGGATAAACCCACTAAAGCGAAGGCCTTAAAGGGCTACGCTTATATTCATAGAATCTGGGGTTACAGTACGTAACCAACGTTTAGTAAAGTGGTGAAAAGGAGAGTCCAGGCTGGATGGAGTGGGTGGAGAAAAGTCTCAGGAGTGACAAACTTATTGTTTACATGAAATCTAGTGGAAAATGTCCCAGCAATCTGCAAAAATGTTGTGTGTGTATATATCAATTATCAGTTAATCTAACTGGCTTTTATTAATCATCAGCAGTGGACAAAACTGACTTCACTTCATTCCATTCAGATCTTCTGGTGTTTTGTGGGGCATCAGAATGACCTATAGACACATCCATTGTATGCTTTTCTTCTAATACCGTATTTTCCGCCGTACGCGTCGCACCACCTATAAGTTGCATCAGTCAATAAAGTGGAAAAATCCATAAATATGTCGCTTCGCCGTATACGTTGCATCTATTATGCATCACCGCTGACGCGTCGCAATTGTTACGCATCAGCAGTGACAACCCGGAAATGTGGGCCGGTGTGCCAAAAACACATGGGCTGCCAAATGGCGGACGCGGGAGCGTGCATGGGAGGACTAACAAGAATTTAACAAGATTAACACTTAAAAACATTTATTTCTTTGCTCAAAATTATAGTAAATATGTGTCTCAGTCTAACGTTTGCTTAATAAATGCACTTTGACGGTCAAATCGGCTGCATTTCAAAAATAGTTTTGCTGCTGAGGTGCTGCGAAAGGGGCACGCGCAGCTTGACCAGCCGCAGCATTTCTTTAAAATTTAACAAGAAAAGCACCTAAACAATTATTTGTTTGCTCGAGATTATAGCAAAGGTGTTTCTCAGTCTAACATTTGTCTAATAAATGCACTTTAATAGTCAAATTAGCTGCATTTTGCCAGGGTGGTGCAGCTGTTTTGACAGTTCCAAGCAGCGAGCAGAATGAAAGTGGGGATGTTATGGCAGGCCGATTGAGTCATTAATAGCTGGTGAAGATTCTCAGTCATCCAGGACATGGTAAATTCAAAACAGTAAAAAAAAAAAAAAAAAAAAACCCAGTAAAGTATAAAAAATAAAGACCAGTTGTTTTTGTCTTGAACTGTTTTGAATTTGTCTTTATAGCCACGTTTACCTATTACATTATACAACAGCATGCCATACAGCTATTACTACTCTGCTGCCATCAAGTGGCTGAAAGTGGTACTGCTCACTTTTTTTTTCTTTTTTTTTCAGTCAGAATGAATGGTAACGTCATCTCAATCAAAAATTGGTTTATAAATATGGGAAAATTTTAATTAATTAATTAATTAAAGGATTACCTTAGTTTGATAATTTTCCTTTTTCTTTCCCTTGTTATTGGTGATACAGGCTGGTAAACATTAAAAGCTTATCTCATCACTTTGTTCTTAGTTTCTACTGCTCGAGTTGTAATGTTGTTGCTTTGCAGTTGATTGGCAGGAATGCCTTGGCACTCTGCACTCGATCTCTGGTCTCTACGTCGTGGAGACGAGAAGCTTACAGGTTACACAGGAGCCCAGCTGCAGCTGTGCAGGTACACTGGTTTCTTCTGTTTATCACTGAGTCACTCACTGTTGCTTACATAATTAAAAATAAGATCTGTATACGGTCCAGTTAAGATCTAGTTTGTTTTAGGTCCGGTATGCTTCAGGGCGTAAAGGTTTTCTTGGGGAGTTTGTTGACAGTCTCCGTCAGGAGTTCGGTAAGAATCAGGAGATGAAGGAAAACATCAAGAAGTTCAGAGAGGAGGCCAAGAGGCTCGAGGACTCCGATGCTCTTCAACAGGCTCGCAGGAAATATGTAAGAATGTTTTACGACTTGTCGTCTGAGTTAGTTTACATTCAAACTGATAACTTAAGTAATATTTTAGTTTATTTGCTTTGCATATATACATTTTAAATGATACAGAATCACTTTCTGTCCTTAGAAATCTATAGAGGCTGAGACAGCAAAGACATCGGAGGTGTTTAAGAAGACCTTGGGCTCTCTGTCAGATACTGTCAAAGAGGTAAGATCACAAAAATATTTCTGTAATTAGTCAGAAACTAAACCTGAGTAATTCTTCTCATGTGAGAAGTCATTATCATCATGTATTTAGTTTTCTTCAAGTTTCCCTTGTGCTGCATTTTGATTTTGTAGAAGTTATTTTATTATTATTATTATAAAGTTTATTCATTTTATTAAAACAAAACAATTCTATGGACAATAAAAAATACAATCACAAATAAAATGAAAGGCAGCAGAAAGAAGAAAAAATCTTATATCTGCACCTTTTTACCAGAAAATTAATTCAAATAATAATAATCTTCAAGTAACAAAAACAAAATAAATAACTCCTTCTCGAGCAACAATTCATACAAATACAAGTTAAGCTATTTCATATTTTTTAACAAACCAACTTTGATCATTCTTTAAACATACACATTGATCTGGCATTTTTAACCTCACTCTCCAGATTATTCCATAATCTAATTCCTTGGATTGAAGTAGACCGTCCTTTCAAACTAGTTCTAAATTTAGGTTTCACAAATATCTCTATCCCCTTAAGATTATTACAACTCTCTCTTTAAACAAAATTTAATTGGATATTTAAAGGTAACGCGTTATTATGAGCCCTAAACATAACTGTTAAAATACTATAATCTACCAAATCATGGAACTTCAATAACTTCAGTTCATAAAATAATGTGCTTGATGGGTGACTGAAATGCTTCCTGGTAATAATTCTTATAGCTCTTTTCTGTAAAACAAAAATAGGATTTGTAATTGTTTTGCACACTTGCCCCCAAACATCAATACAATAGATTAAGTGTGGAACAATTATTGCGTCATACAACATAAACAGAGCTTTATCATTTAATAACACCCTGACTTTGTATAGTACTGCAATAGATTTAGCTATTTTTGTTCTTGCATAATTTGTGATGTTTTCCATGTTAGCTGTTCATCAATGATAACACCCAAGAACTTCACCTCACTAACTCTACAAATCTCAACACCCTTGACTCTAAATGGAACATCAACAGTTCTCTTTCTATTACTGAATGTCATATAATTAGTTTTATCTAAGTTTAATGATAATTTATTAAGTTTAAACCAAGTTTGTATTTTTATAAATTCTGTCTGCATCAACTCCAACATCTGTTCTATATCGTTACCAAACGACAAAATGTGGTATCATCTGCAAATAGGACACATTTAGGGAGTCCTGACACATTTACCAAGTCATTCATGTATAAAATAAATAACTTTGGTCCAAGTATAGAACCTTGAGGAACTCCACTTTTTCATTCATTCAGCCTTTATTTGTGATATTACAGAGGTCAGATCGTACATCATTTATTTGTACAAACTGTTTCCTATCTTTCAAATAGCTAGATATCCACTGTAGTGCTAGTTCGCTTAATGCCATATTTGTTAAATTTTTCAAGGAGAATAATGTGGTCATTAGTATCGACTCCTTTCTTTAAATAAACAAAAATACTAACACAATATTGTTTTGGATCGACAGCTGTTATTTGTTCTATCAGTTCCATGAGAGCTGTTGATGTAGTTTTTTGCTCTAAGCCCATACTGACTGCTACTTAGAATATTTTGTTTAGCAATAAATTGATCCAATCTGGTCACAAATAATTGAAGAAGTTGAGTCAATGTCATGCACTACTGTATAAATCTTACAAGTTCTTTGTTTTGTTTTTGTGCTGAAGGGTCTCGAAGAGGCGAGTCGTTCCAACATCGGGAAGAAGATCATAGAAGGTGTGGAAGAGGCAGCCAGAACGGCCAAGCACTCCGCTGAGTCCATCTCAAAAGGTGGAGAGAAACTGGGCAGGACCAACGCGTTCAGGGCCATCTCACAGGTTAGAAAAGAAAACAACAGGAGGTTCAGAAAACTCATCCTGAAAAATTACAGCATCTCAAATGGCATCTGTTTGTGCACTTTCTGTATATTGCTCTTTAGCTCACAGCAGTACACTTTGTGTAGACAATCATTAGTATTTTTTGTTTGTTTGTTTTTGCAACCTTGCTTGCAAATCTAACTTTAAACTCATGTTGTGTTTGAACTCTGCAGGGGGTAGAATCCATGAAGAAGGAGATCGAATTCGGAGATGCTGGCGCTTACAGAGCTCCTGCTCAGCTGAGGATGAGGAGCGACTTCGCCTTTAAAACGGCAGACGGCGACACCAGAGCGTTTGAAGCCAACGAGTAAGAAACTTCTAACTCAGACATGTTTTTACTCGCTATATGTGAAATATAGTATTAAATACGTTTATTTAAGCAGTCATTTCCTCACATTTCAACAGCTTCTCTTGTTTTTCCTCACTTTGTGATGTAGAGAGGCCATGGGCGTCATTCTGCACAAAGACTCAAAGTGGTTCCAGCAGTGGAAGGACTTCAAGGACAGCAATGTAGTTTTTAACAGTAAGTCAGTTAATTAGTTAAAATACTTTGGAATTAGTCTTAAATTATGGACCTCCAACATTATATTTTTCATGGAAGTTTTTACTTAAAAGCAGCAGGTGGCAGCAGATTGTTTACAAGTAAATGTGCAGGAATTAGATGTTAAGCTATCAGTATTTGGTGTATCCGCTGCAAAACTACAGACTTTAGATGGATTCACAAGAAACCCACATTTTACATATTTTAAACAATAACCTTCATCTTAGTTTTACTGTTTTGTTGCCTTCAGGGTTTTTTGAGATGAAGATGAAGTACGATGAGAGTGACAACGCGCTCATCCGAGCATCCCGAGCCATAACTGACAAAGTTACTGACATTTTAGGTAATTCTCCCTCCTTTTTTATTATTATTGTTTTATCTTTTAATTCTGATTTTGTTTTTTTAACCAAGTTATTTAATTTTGAAAATTGCCTCTCTCTTTGTAAAAATTTGGTGGAAAATCATAAAATGTAAACTCAGTGTTTGTTGTTTTTTAGTTCATAATTCTAGATTTGTGGGGTTTATGCTCTTGTATGTTTCTAGGAGGACTTTTCTCAAAGACGGAAATGTCTGAAGTGTTGACAGAAATCCTGAAGATAGACCCTAACTTTGATAAGGACTCTTTTCTTAAACAGTGTGAGAAAGATATCATCCCTAACATCCTAGAGGTAAAAACAGAACCAGTCTTGTCTCGTCGTGCTGTGCTGTTTCAGTGAACATCCTCCCTCTGCTCAGTCACTGAATACCTTGATGCTCTGAAGTATTGATGGACTCTGTCCACTCTGCAGGCCATGATTCGTGGAGAGCTGGATGTGTTAAAAGACTGGTGCTATGAGGCGGTGAGTGATTCACTTTAACTTCAGTTTTATAAATATTTTTAAGCGATTCACAGCAGGATGGCCTGCACATGACTGTCGGATTACTTTCTATACATCCTAATTGTTCACTGAATTTGTGCTGAACAAGAGAATACAAAACTGTTACTGGCAGAAGAACCACAATGTAAACTAGTTTTGTTTGCTGTTTTTCACACTTTTTTTTATTTGCACGATCATCCTTTCAGACTCAGAGACCCCTCACTCTGAGCTGATTGTTGATCTTTCATGAATAATGTGCGAAGTTTTAATGTAACGTGTGTTCTTTTGCACATATTCTCAGACGTACAGTCAGCTGGCCCACCCGATCCAGCAGGCCAAGGCTCTGGGGCTTCTCTTCCAGTCTAAAGTCCTCGACGTTGATAACGTAGAAGTGAGTTCTGCAATTCTCACTCTCAGTTCTCTTTTTGTTTTCCTCTCTAAAACTATCTATTTTATCTTTATTATCCACAAAAGTTAAATAAATGTGTTCTTTTATTAGTTTTCTTACCTTCTATAGGTAGAATGCTGATCCTAGCATTTCCCCCTAAATAAGTCAGAGGAAAAGTTAACAAGATAAGCAGTGTAGGTGGTGCTGTATTTTTCTAACACCAGCCTCAAACACTTCACCGTTGGACTCTCTGTTATAATTTAATGCTAAATAAACGTCATACCACTCACATCTGCTTGTGAGGTCAGCTTTGTCTGGACACTAGACAAGAAATTAGGTTTATGCACATGTCAGCGATGCATATAATCTCACAGTCACAGTGAAGTTGTATCCAGATGTGCAGGAGACACAGAAGCTGGGATCGTTTTATTCTATTCACAGATCTGCACATATTAAATGAGACAAAGGTGTGGACTTGTGTCTAACTGTAAACGGGTGAATCTGGTGTGTAATTTTTAAAGAATGCACAATAATATTTGTATTTATTGAATAAATGCAGGTAGAGTCTTCCATCATTTCATCTTTTTTTTTTTTTTTTGGTGTCGTCTTTTTCCCGTGTGTTAGTTAGCAATGGGTAAGATGATGGACCAGGGCCCGGTGCTGATCATCACCTTTCAAGCTCAGGTCGTCATGGTGATCCGCAGCCCCAAAGGAGACGTTGTGGAGGGAGATCCGGTCAGTCAACTTCTAGTTAACTGCACTTCAGCACTGAAGCTCAGAGATGAGGCTGCACGCAAATTTGTATTAGAAGTTTTTAACAAAAGTTCGAAGCAATGTTGATGTTATGGAATTGGATTGACGTTTTCAACTTCTCCTCCCTTAACAGGAGAAAGTGATGAGGATGATGTACGTCTGGGCTTTGTGTCGAGACCAGGAGGAGCTGAATCCCAACGCAGCGTGGAGGCTGCTGGACATCTCCGCCTCCAGCACTGAGCAGGTCCTCTGAATGAAGAGGGGTGCACGGGTGAAGAGGCTCATCAGGAACTCAACGTTACGGAGGACAAACGATGTAGCTGCTCATCCTGTATGCAGTAAATTAACCCACGAGGGCAGAGTAAAAAAACCTGCTCCTCTGTGATTGCACTCATTCCCATCAGCAGAGTATTTATGTGCTCACGTACATATTCTGTTGCTCCCTGAAACGCTTAAACATACCACTGGAGATCAAATATGACAATTTTACAGATATCTGCATCCAGTATAAAGGATATTGAGTCATGCTCATCCACTTTGCGTTTGGATCGATTGAACTATGAGTACAGCGTTTGAAAAATAATTTTAAGCTGAATGGAACCAGACAAAGACAGAAGTTATACCCCTCTATGGAAGTATAGAAATGTGGTTTTGTTTAACACAAGTACTGTAGAAGAAGTTTTTCTGTTTAAGAAGGTGAAAATATTTGCTTGGTTCCTGCGTCAACATGTCACCAACGGTGTTGGTGTTAAAATCAACTCAAACCTGCTTCATGTTCAGGTTCATCTTCTCATTGAAACAAAGCATTTATGATAAAGACCAACATGAGAGACGGTGAAGTGAGCCCATGAGAGGTTAAAGTCTTGAATGCAGTCATGCACATGCATCTAAACTGAACTATTTATTTATTTATTTTTTACGCAAGACTGCTGGTCATCAGAAGCTTCACAAACGTCAAATGAAATGAATACTTAAGCATAAAACAAAGACTGTAAAATCTATTTATTTAACATTCCAGTCAATTCGTAGAGAAGAATGTTATGTGCGGGGTGAGAAACCTCAGATGCTGCTTTGTTTATTACATTTAGATATGAAGCATGTTTTCTGATGTCTCTTCATTCTGAGTCAGGTTTTCTTTTTCATTCAATCCTATAACAATCAAATGTTGAGTTGTTTTTTGGAAGCGCAC
This sequence comes from Nematolebias whitei, assembly GCF_014905685.2. Lineage (NCBI taxonomy): Eukaryota > Metazoa > Chordata > Actinopteri > Cyprinodontiformes > Rivulidae > Nematolebias > Nematolebias whitei. Next base: position 36,849,187 of record NC_056506.1, read on the forward strand.
GTGGCACCATCTGTTTTTCTCTTAGGCGGCTTCATTGTTGAAGCTTCATGTAGCAGATCTTTCACGTGCTTGTCGTATTGAACTGTTGGGTTTACGTTTATGAACGTAGCTTACAAGTGGGTAAATGGTGAAACCAAAAGTGGAGAAGAGTGAGTTTAGTAAATGGACTGCGCTGTTGTACTGATTGCTGTTGATATTTGTAATGTGCAAAATGTTTTATTGATGATTTAACTAAAATTCCTGAACCTGATGGTCAACTTGTGTTATTCTGTTGGTCTGCTGGAATGTGGTGCATGAAATATCTTTCAGTTCCATTTGTCCGTTTGAAGGGGACACGAGGTCGTGAGAAGTTGGGGTTGAAGGGTGCTGCAGCACCCCCTAATGGAAGCTAATGGACATGCATTTCCGAATGAATCGGAATCAACTTTGTCATTGCACCGAAGCACAACAAAATTACATTTCAGTACAGTCCGTCTGAGAAAACAACACATGGGGAGATGAAGGTGTCTGAGGCTGCGGCCTTCGGGAGACGCTGCTCTTTAATAAAAAGAAACACGAGGGATTAAAAAATTGTATCTTGCACTGTGTCCTAGACAAGACAGTGCAAAAAAGATCTCCGCACCGAAATGGCAACATACTGATGACCTGTCACAATAACAAAATTTTCTGGGCGATTTTCTCAGAAATTATTGCGATAAACGATAATATTGTTTTGAAATTTGACAATAATTAGTAATTATTGTCAAATTTAAGAAGAAATGTTGATTAATTTGTTTTGTGTGTAATACCTTTTTTGACCACTGTATGGCAGTATAAGACTGAACCGAAGGATGGATAGTGAGGGAGTGAGCAGCGTGTCTCTAAGAAAAATGGGAGGGAGGCCCCTTGATGTGACATGGGCTGTCTCTCTTTCCTGTTTTTCAGTTCTCAAAATGGCGGACGCTCGGTGTGGTTTGAGCTCTTTAGAATAGCATTTGTCACACCAAGCTTTTAATAAAAAATAAATAAAAAAAATTAGTAAACAAGTTCTCACCTTCTTTTTGCAAAGAAAATCAACTTTTTACACAAAGGCACGGGTTTCAACTGAATTTTGGAGCATCGACGAGATGTTTTTTTTTTTTCCTCGAGGTTGGCCTGTTGGCTTAGCTTCTCAGCTTAACTGCTTTTAATGATCCAAAAACACAATTTTGGACAGTTACAACAGATTTTAAAGAAAAACGAGAAAGGGAGGGGTCAGTGAAGAGCACCGGAGTTGAGCCTTTTGTCATCCAGTGTCCAGTAGAAAGAGAGACAGAGAAACGATAAAGCCAATAAATGAAAATGAGGTTGATAATTTTCATTAATCATACGATTAATTGATTTGTTTAGATTGACAGGCCTAATCATAATCCATTTATGCATGAGGAGGCCGATGAAGGCGGTGAGTTGTCCGTGGACACTGCCAGATAGTTCCAAAATCCTGGTAAGATGGTGCAGTGTCTATCAGCCAGCTCAGCTCTGACACAGGTCCACAGATGTCCTATGGAAGGGTGTGTGTGTGTTTGTGTGTGTGTGTGTGTGTGGGGGGGGGGGGGTTCATAGGACAAAGAGCAAAACAGGAGGGAAGCAGAGCGGGAAGGAACGCGTCAGCCTTCATCGAGAGCAAGTAGGAAAATTGTCTAGTTGAATCAATGAACTGACTAAAACAAATGTCAGTAGTGTTGCACATTCCAATAATATTCAGATATTTAGTTTTGTAAATCAGCTCTGTGCAAAGTTGTACAACTCCCACACAAAGTTGGCAAATAAGTACTGGTGCTCATATGTGCTCACAGCACCCCCAAACTGAAATATGTTCCCATGGTTAAGAAGATAAATAAGTCCACCACAGAATGTACACAGAAGAAATCTTAGGCATCAGGTGAGAGGTCTTTTATTTTATAATGCTTATTCCTATTGTCCACAGATGATGTTTGTGTTACCAGTTAAAGCTGTTTCAGTTTGTATAAGAAGCATTAACTTTTCTCTTTAATTAGGAAGAATAATTCCAGTAATTTCTTGAGTTTGAGATGATTGCTTCACAAGTGACAACAGGTGAAAAATATTCATGACTTTTCCTCTTCTGTTGCATCGGGATGCTGGTCAGCAGAAAAGAGCTCTCCGTGTTATGATTAGTTTTGTGTAAGCTTTCTGAACAGTCAGCAGCTCTGAATGTAGCGCTGGTGTTTGCTCACAACAAGAAATCGAAGTGTGGACGTTGTGTGTGTGTGTGTGTGTGTGTCAGGGTTTTATTTTTTGGCACATCTTGAAAGATGCTCATGGAAGCAGATGATGATGGTTGATGATACAATATATTGGTGTGTATATAGATGATATATTAAAAAAAAACATGACTGTAGAGTTACACAGCGAATCAGTAATGGAGGACTTCATCCTGCAGCTTTGACAAATGAAAAGGGCAGGTCTTGTACTAACATGCACGTCCACACATGTAACAGTTTTGCTGTAACACTGACCCATCTTTCTAAACCACAGTTTGACCTTTTCCCTGTGAAATCCTTGTTTAACAAAAAGGAGAGTGATGGAAACACCCATGAGGGTTAGAGGCTCTTAATAATTATGACCACAGTGGTGATTTGATCGTGAACTTTATTATTAACCTTTATTTATCAGGCAAATCTCACTGAGATCACAGATCTTTTTTGCAAGGGAGGTCTGGGCCTGAAGGCAGACTAACATGCATGTTTGTGGTCTGTGGGAGGAAACCGGAGTACCCAGAGAACACCCACGCATGCACAAGAAGAACATGCAAACTCCACCCAGAAAGATCCCCATTTGAGATTTGATCCGGCAACCTGCTTGCTGAGAGGCAACAGCTCTGCCAACTGCGCCACCGTGCCACCCCACAGATAGCTCACAACGTGTACACATTATTTAAATCTTTTTGTCCAAGAATGATGACCTTTGATTTTATTCATGGCATCCATTTAAGGGAAATTGAAAGTTTTAATGTTGACAAAGCTTCTCATGTGGTTAAATAACTAAACGTGTGAATTCATGAACAATATCCAGCATCGCTGCTGCACTCCCAACCATTCAGGAACGGTCAGGGAGGGAGGGGGAGGATCAAGCCCCCTGGTGAAAGCAGAGGATGTGCAGCAGGACGGTCAGACCTGTGCCTCGGAGCGAACCTGCAGCTGTCCTCCGTGCTGAAATGCTTTTCATCATCACTTCATGTTGGATTTTACCTGCTCGCCTGTGACATCAGCACTAAAGTAAGTTTTTAGATGTAATCTAATCATCCTCCTGTTGGACATGACAATGGACTCCCTGCGATTGTTCATCTGGAAGTCTGACTTTAGTGAATAAAATAAAAAAAAACAGTTTAATCCACTACTTATGAGTAAGATGCTCTGCTTTATTAAACACACAGAAAATCACTGAAAGAGTAACATCTGTCTAATTGCTAAAACACTTTCTCTCCAAGAGCAGCAGAATAACAACTGAAATAACATTTCTCTGTCCCTTCGGTTTTCAAAACGCAGCTCGGAAAAGGGTTCTGCACAGTATACAGAGAATTATTTTTTTTTTAATGTTTTTGAAGTCCTTGACATTCTCAGAGCGGTTTGTCGTATAATCCACAGGACTCAGTGGAACAGGTATTACGCCACGAGGAAGGCCATATGTCGCTGCGTGTGCTCTGATGTCAGAGTGGACAGCCTGGTGCTCTCATGCAAACCTTCCACCATACTTTCTGTTTTTCATATTACTATTTGAATGAACGATCGTGATGACTGGGATTTTCCTCCAATAGCCTAAAACCATAAATAAAATATTTGTTCTTTTCTTGTGTGTGAATCCATTAAGGCGCCACAGTGGGATTAATCTTTAAGGAATCAAAGCTGCTTCACCAATAGACCAATGATGCTGCTCTTTTTATTAGATTTCCACAACTGTTTTAGCATCAGTGTGTGATCTTTATTAACTTTTAACGATCGAAAAGTGAAATAAAAACACTTGATTTTTCTTTGAAATCTACAACAGTCTTGGAAATGATGTTTGCTGCGATTGAAGAGTGGAATGTTAGAAAAAACACGATAAAATCATGGATTTTTCAAAATATATTTTGCCTATGTGCTGTGAAAGAATCTCAGAAAGTGATTGATAAAATGTTTGTGTGGTATAATTGTTTTGTTTTTTTTTGATTAATGCAAATACACCAAAGGATTTTAGCGTAACCAGATCCAGCCATTGTCCATGTTTTCTGACAGCTGATATATATAAAAAAAAACCAGTTTAATCCTTAAAGCATGAATAAAGTAGGTTCATGCAGTTATTCAGGACCTGCTATCTGAACACTCTGGTCCTGATGGGACCACGGGCCATTTTCTAATTGATCCCAAGGCTGGCTCTTTTTTTCCTCAGACCCTTCAAGACCTCTATTAAACCTTCACTTAGCCCCACCATCCAGAGGGAAAGAGAGGTATAACATGTTTGCGAGGATCAGCGGGGGTGGTCAGGAGGGAGACAAAGCCTCCTGGAATAGAAAATGCTGAGTCGGGAAAGTGCCTGCTTCAGGAAATGTATTTTCACCCCGTGGCTCATTAAAGAGGCCCCAGAGAGGATTTCTGAGTAAGAGTGAAGCTCCTCCATCGGGTCTTCGTGACAGATTTCTCCTCCATCATCAGTCCAATTTACTTTCCCCAGGCTGCTCCTCGGTTAATAAGAGGAGGTGTGTTTCTGCTTTATCTCGCTTAAATTTGCCAACGTGAAGAATTATAAAATTAGACACAAGTTCTTCAGGGAAACTCATTTGCTTGTGGTGTTCTGGCATAAACTTTAAGGAAACATTTGAAATATTGTAGGGCTCCTATCCAACCTCTAAAAATCTATTGAAATGGAGCACAGCGAAAAATGTATAAACAAATAATATCTTACCTGTTGTAGCTATCAGTTTTAAAAAGCAGAGTTTAATTTGTTTGATTTTAATTTAATTTCTTGGACTAAGTGTAATAATTAAAGTTAGCGCAGCTTACTAGCGCAATGTTATTGTTTGTCTTTTACACAGTTCAGTTCAGTTTATTGATATAGCACCAAGTCACAACAGAAGTCGTCTCAGAGCACTGAACAGAAACTTTCATATATAAAAATAATAATTTAACATTATTAATCTGAGGAGCAGACTGCTTTGAATTTAACGCCATCGCAGACTCTCATCTTGAGCAAGCATGAAGGCGACAGTGGAAAGGAAAAACTCCCTCACGAGGAAGAAACCTTTAGCAGAACCAGACTCAGGACAAGCGACATGAATGTAATTTGAATCAGCAACGATAACAGCTCTTTAATGAAACCAGGACGATGAGCTACAACATTTAATTTCCCTTTGGGATTTATAAGGTATTTCGAATTCAAATGAATTAAATTAAACTGAATTGAATTAGTGAGCCACTTCTCACTGAAATCAAATGTGCAACATTTTATTACACTCCTGTACACAACCTGTTTTATTTTGGTTATGCTTTATTCCATTTTTAGGGATATCTGTCATGTGTTTCATCTTTGTTCTGGACATATTGTTTTAAAATATCCTGTATAAACCACCTTTTCGTGTGATTTCATATGCAGTCACGACACTAGCAATTTCCCTTTTGGATGAATGAACTTTTCTGATTTTGATGCTGAATTTTGACAACAACATGCCAACGGTTAGTCTGAGCGCAGCCAGGATCAAAGTGGGCTTCTGATGTTTTAAAACAACTATTCTAAAAAAATGATTTAATAAATTTCAAATGAACTTGTAGGGTGCCATTACTTTGCTTCACATGGTTAATGGCAGAAGTCTTTATATGTTCCTACAGGAAGTACCCCAGGCTACTTCAGGAGCGATACCGCTAACAAGGGATTGCACGATATTATCGGCATGGTATCGTATCGGCCGATAGCGATAAAGTTAAATATCGGACATTTGCTGCTGCCACTTGAAAACACCAAATGTAGAATTCTTTGTAAATAAACATGTAGTGCAAAATTAACAGGGATGCTTTAAACAGGGTGACACGGTGGCTCTGTTGGTAGAGCAGCTGCCTCTCAGCGAGAAGGTCGTCGGATCAAATCCTTTCTGGGTGGAGTTTGAATGTTCTCTCCGTACATGCGTGTGTTTTCTCCGGGTGTTCCAGTTTCCTCCAAAGTGAGAGAGTGAATGTGTCCCTGTGATGGACTGGAGACCTGTCCAGGGTGTCCCCCGCCTCTCACACAGTAATGACCGGATATGGACACCGGTGAACCCTGCAACCCGAAAAGGAGGAAGCGGGTAAAAGATAATAAATGGATGGATGTTTAAAACAGAAACTTGTTTTTTTTTTTTACTTGGATGCATCTGAAGTTGGCAGCGTTCTGGTGTTATCAAGCTCTGGTTGAGAGTTGAACCCATGTCCAGACAGACACGAGGAACTCGAGCGTAAAATAAAGAATAACTATTTAAATAAATACAAAAACAAAAAGCTTTTGTGGCAGCAAAACTTACAGAACAAAGGAGGAAAAGAGCATGACGGCTGAGGGAGCACAATCCATGGACACACAGCCTACAGAGACGCTGACGAGACACAGTGATGAACACCTGGACTGATTCTGGTTGGGAACAGGTGAATATGGGACGAGCTGGCAACATGAGGGGAGAAACATGGGGAAGCTGGAGACACAAGTAAAACAGACTCACAGAGAAAACTAAATACAAGAACGCACAGACAGGTGTCAAAATTAAACCATTTCTTCAGACTAAAATCCCGTCAAGATCTATCTACAACAGATGAGACCTTCATTCTTGGTAACCTTTCTGCAGAACTCCTCTTCAAAAGACCTGAGCTATAAAAACAATTAGCAAAAAGCTACAAAAAGCCCGTGGAAAAATAAAACATTTCCTCCTATTCTGTACTTTTGCATTCTCCATCCTTATTTCCTTTTCTTTTTGTCTTCTCTTAGGTTTCGTGATGAACAAATCATTAAAAGAAGATGGTTCTGGTGCCTCAAGATGAAGAGAACAACACAAAGATAGACGTTCTTCACGACGGCGACAACTCAGTGCAGAACCACCCAAGTCGCGAAGTGATTCGATTGCCACAAAACGTTTTCTTAAGTAGTGCAAGACGAATCATTTACTTCCTGCGAGTTCTGCAATTTGTCCGTGGAGCAACTAAATCGAAATATGTGCATTATTTTGTAATTACAATAAAACTTTATTTGGATTTCTGTTTAAAAGCACGACAACAGTTCTCTTGATGATGATTATGTGCAGGAGAAGAGTAATGGAAGAAGACCTGGTTTCAACCGATTAGAAGGAAGCTAGGTGAGCATGCCTCAGCTCGCTGATATCTGAGGGTGCATTCATTTGCACCGCTGCTCGTGTTATTTCCGCTTGTTTGCCCTGTGGCTTTGGGAAACACCCCACGTGAGAGGAGCTGCCACATCTCTCAGAGGGACTTCAGATTTCTCACTTGGTGACAGAGATGTTCAAGCAGACCCACATCAGGCCTCACAGTCTCTGATTGCAGAACAAAAAAACCCCACCTGTTTCCACCTCCAGCACCATCTTCCTCCCAAGATGAGTGACACGCCCTATTGGGTTGCAGACTATGATTTCTCCTCTTCTGCTTCTCCTGGGTTCCCCAGGGGTTCGACAGCGCTGCAGCCCACAGCGGGGCACCCTGAGCAGGGGTCAGCCTTGTGCTTTGTCGGCCTCCTTGTTCTGCTGCTGCTCTTCCTGGTGGTTCGCTGTGTGCGGATCCTGCTGGATCCTTTCAGCAGCATGCCGTCCACATCATGGACAGACCACAAGGGGCTGGACAGAGGACAGTTTGATTATGCAATGGTGTAAATAAAAACAAGATAAACAAAGAAAAAGAGGAGAAGGGTGAATCAGGAGATCTGCAGCATGACTTTTTACCAATAATGATTGCATATATGACTTTTTAGGCAGATGTCCGTTTTTAAAGCAACTTTACAGCATCAATGGATTAACTGCATGAAATGAAAACGTAAGAAGCCACTATTATCGCCCACTGCTGAAGGCTTGTGTGTGCATGTGCTCACTTGTACGTAACATTAGCGAAGCATCTCATGAAATGGGATGTATTTAAATAAAACTCTTATAAAGTAATGATTGAATGAACATATACAGCTGATTACATTGTAGCCAACTCCTTTCAAGATGGCTGCCACAACTAAGCAAACTCAGCAAATAAAAAGTTTGTTACATCTCGGTCAAATTTACAGATTGTGAGCTAAAGTTTGGTACGGTAGTCGCTGACAGTCATTTCCAACCATACTCTGAGTGCTCACTGATTGTGCAACTTTTGTTTTTGAAACATCATCATTAACTCCTGTCTGTCTGTTAGCAAAATATCTCACATTACTGTTACAGGAGATTAAAAGACTAAACTTTACACTTTAAATGCAGTTCTCACTAGTAATGTGTACAAGCTCAAGTTTATTTGTGAGCTTTATTTTGAAGCTGTAAGATGTCAAAGCTCTTATTTGTTGTAGATGTTTTTTTTTGCTGGAAATATAAAAACATATATTTTCAGTCATGCTGTTTGCTGTGCAGCATGTGTGCCACCTTTTAGATGATCCTTGGGAGAAATAACTTTGAATAAAAGATGTGCAGCTACAGTGAATTCTTTGAATGACCTCTTAAAGCCACATTTTACCCACTTCCTTTTGTTGGTGTTCTCTTTTATTTTTACTCCACTGCATGTGCTTTCTTTACCTAATTTTGTTTTAAACGTTCAGTTAATGTAGATAATACAGCCTGCTTTGTTGAGTGGTTTTTCTCTTTCGTGTCCCCATTTGCTTTAAGAGGCTTATGCGGCTCAGTGTGCTGACTGACAACCAGATGCATTAAGTTATGATTATGAAATCCATGTACACCGAGCCGCTTCCTAATCTGTTTTGCCTTTAACCTCCGTCAAAAGCAACGACCAAATCTGTTCAGCCGTGCCTGCAGAAATACGAAGGAATCTGTTTTCTGTTTCGTCATGACGTGTTTGCTTCTGTTGTCACATGCTTTCTTACCCATTCTCTATAAGACTTTAAAATGTGGCTTTAAATTGAGTTATTAAATACAGTTTAAAAGTTTCTGCAGCCTCAGGAACACAAGACTGCAGCTCTTGTTCATGGAGCTACCCCAGGCGTTAAAAGGCTGTTGGGAAAGCTAAATATCCCATCATCTACAGTTTATATTAAAATAATTCAAGAATATGGAGAAATCTCTTAGCTCAAAGAACAAAGCTCAAGTCAGTCCTGGATGCTCGTCATTAAAAACAAATCTGATTTTGTCATGTACGTCACTGATGTGGTGGCACAGTGGCTCAGTTGATAGAGATGCCACCTCTCAGTGAGAAGGTTGCTGGGTCAAATCCCAGCAGGAGGCCTTTCTGGGTGGAATTTGCGTGTTCCCTCGGTGCATGCATGGGTTTTCTTCGGGTGCTCCGGTTTACTCCAAATAACCAAAAACATGCATGTTAGGCTGATTGCTAACTCTAAATTGTCTCTAGGTGTGAGTGAGAGAGTGAATGGTTGTTATAGGTTCCTGTGATGGACTGGAGACCTGTCCAGGGTGCCCCCCGCCTCTCGCACAGTGATGGCTGGATATGGGCAGTGATCACTGCAACCTGGAAAGGAAACAAAATTCAGAAATGTTGCTGTCTTCTCTGGTTCAAAGCTAATTTAAATTACCGTAATTTTTGCTGCATAAGTCGCAGTTTTTTACATAAATTTGCGTGCCCTGTGACTTATATGGCAAAGTGAATTATTTACATCCCCCCCCCCTCCACACACACACACACACACACACATTTATAACCCAATTTTTGGCTGAGATCTGACAATTTCATTCATTCTGACATGGAAAATATTGAACACTACCATTTTCAGCTGCTAGAGGGCCCTCGACCTGTATGGCAAGCCAAGTGTCTCATTAATGAGACACTTGGCTTGCCACAGAAACCACCTTTGTCTCGCTCTGGAACTCCTGGAGCAAACGTCAAATCATTTTGCTGCACCGCCCAGGTGAAATGCAGTTTATTTGACCATTAAAGTGCATTTATTAAGGAAAAGTTAGACACACCTTTACTATAATTTTGAGCAAACAAATAATTGTTTTTAAGTGTTAATCTTGTTAAATTCTTGTTAAAGTCCTCCCGTGTACGCTCCTGTGGCCACCATTTGACAGCCAATCAATTTTTGGCACAACACTGGCACACATTTCCAGGTGGTCAGTGGTGATGCATAATAGATGTGACTTATATGGCAAAGTGACTTATTTATGTTTTTGTCCACTGTATTAGACATTTTTGGACTGATGCGACTTATATGGCGGTGCTACGTGTACAGCGGCAAGTACAGTAGACTGAGACAAAGTGAATGACTGTTGCTGGATGATTCAAAGTCTGAAAGAAATATATATATATATATA
>NC_056506.1:36860033-36868477 GCF_014905685.2 Nematolebias whitei
ATTTTTTTTAAACGAACACCATGTCCTCCATGAAGCGAGGGGCCATTTTGCTTGTTACCAGCACACAGTTCAAAAGTCTGCCTCTCTGATGGTATGGGGGTGCATAAATGCCTATGACATAGGCAGCTTACACATCTAGCAAGGCATCATTAATGCAGGTTATAGATCAACAAATGCTCTCTTCCAGCAAATAAAAAAAAAAAAATCCATCAAGAAGGACAAGGGACAGTTTACCAGCTGTTCAATCGACTCAGTTCAACGTCAGTTCCTGAACGTTCAGGCTGTTGTTAAAAGTAGAGGGGATACTTCACAGTGATAAACATGACTTTATCTGTCAACTCCTCTCAGACATGTTTATCAATAAATTCCTATTTTTCCCCAAAAAAGTTGTACAACTTTTTAGTTTCACCATTTTTATGTTTACTATGTTCCATTATGAATAAAATATAGGTTCATGAGATTTGCAAACCATTACACTCTGTTTCAATTTACTTTTTACACATTTTAAGATTTTTGGAATATTGTTTGTTTTATGTTTTTGAAATGGCATGCTGTTTTTATGAAAAACTTGATCCTTCGTTTTTAATTTTTATGTAATATCTAATTGATTTATTGGCTTTTCATGGCTCCCTGCGATATAATTACACACAAAGAGCCTGCTTTACTGTTTACTTTGGACATATTTATTTTTTATTTTATTTCTATTTATAAAATTTTGTTATTTTGATAATATTAATTTGGTAATATTATTAATAGTTATTTTTTTCAACCTTGTTTTTGTTTAGTGATTGAAGAGCATAATCTCATCTCAGATTGCATCTTGAATATGTTTGTGTCCACTCTTGGTTTGCAGCGACCTCTTCTGGGTATTTTGAGAACAACAACCATCACAGCTAGAAAAAAGCCAAACATCTGCGTGTAAAGTTTTTTAAGAGCTACAGAAGAGACACAAAGAGATGAACAGTCTGGTTTGACCTCATAGGGGCACAGAACAAAGACTGAAGTCACTTGCACAAAGCAAACAAACTAAAACAAAGAATAAAACCCCTCTATGGTTGTCTGATGGGTGGAAACCCCATTAGTCTCATTAGTCTGCTGTATAATAGGCCAAACTTCGCTTCACTGGGTTACTATAATTCACTTCTGTGACAAAGAAACCAAAAGTAATTCACCCGCACGCACCCACATGTTCACAAATAAGAATAAGCTGATCTCAGTGGCTTATTTTTAAACATCACATTTAACACCTGATCTCAGTTCGCAGATGTACACACAAATGCAGACAGAATGCAAACGCCGTCTGAAACAACACGGCACATCCTATAGCTCCAGATATAGTTTTATTTCAACAGATTTGTTCTCACAACATGAGTGATACAAACACACAGAGGAGATAAGCACAGCTCAGACACATGATGCAAATCATGTTTTTTTTTTACTCTTTCCATGTTCAACAACTGCCTCAATGCAAATGAGATAATTTGAACAGATATTTTATGCACTACACATGTAGTGGATACATTCAATTCAATTCAGTTTATTTATATAGCTCAGAGTCACAACAGAAGTCGTCTCAGGGCACTGAATAAAAACATTCACATACATTAAAAAAACACTTAGTGAAAGTTATCCATCTAAGGAAGCAGCAGATTGCGTTGAATCTTCACTTTGTCGCAGTCTCCCATTCTGAGTAAGCACAAAGGCAACAGTGGAAAGGAAAAACTCCCTTTTAACAGGAAGAAAGCTCCAGCAGAACCAGGCTCAGGACGAGCGGCCATCTGCTTTGACCGACTGGGGTTTGAGAGGACAGGAAGCAGAAACAAATGAACACAGAATGGCAGATCCAGGTGTACTTTCTAATGGAGGAAAGACAAAAACATGTTAAGATTGAAATAATTACAAATACAAAACAGGTAAAAATACAAAACAGGTAAAGTAGAGCAAGTACAGACAGCAGCAGAGTGAGGAAATGTGGTCACTTTGTCCTCCTGCAGTCTAAACCTATAGTAGCATAACTAAGGGATAGCTCAAGAAACCCAAGCCAACTCTAAATATAGGATTTATCAAAAAGGAAAGACTTAAACCTGATCTTAAAAGTAAAGAAGGTGTCAGCCTCACGGACAGAAAATGAAAGTTGTTTCCACAAGAGAGGCGCTTGAGAACTGAAAGCTCTGCCTCCCATTCCGCTTTTGGAACCTCTAGGAACCACAAGTAAACCCGAGAAGTTTGAGAGTGAAGCGCTCTGTTTGGTAAACATGGAACAATAAGATCTGATGAGCTAGGTTAATTCACACGTGGACTGTGGCATCCTGAACAGAAGAAGATCCATGTACTGTATACATTTATTTCATTTTCTCCAATGTCAAATAATTTATTTAAGAAATGGCTAGGAATTAGGAAAGACTAGTTTTTCCTCTTAGAATAAACGAACATGCTCTAACACTGGCTTTTTGATACTTTTGGTTTCTTGAATTCATTTTGCTCGTTTAGCTTTCTGTATACAGCTGATCTTTGGCTACAGTTAGCTTCTATCTAGCATTTTGCTTCTGTTAGCCTTAGCTAGCATCTTACTTCTTTGACGTGTTTATGTAGCGTTTTAAAGCATTAATAACTTTATACTTTAGTTAATAACTTAGTAATAGCTTAGTAGAAACTTTCAGCAGTTATTTAGCATTAGAGGTTGTATCAGTTTTTTTTTTTTTAGCGTCAACAAACTAAAGCGGTTTTATTTTGAAGGGCAAACTTCCTGTCACTTCCTGTCACCCTGTCGAGCTTGACGGAAGTGTCCGCGAGGCTCGCAGCTTCTCTCTGGTTTCGTCAGGAAGCAGCAGAGGAGCATCACCGACTGCACCTTGTCCCTCAAAACTCCAACTAAACGGTGCGTGCGAGTGGGTTTGTGTTCCTCTGTCAGCCGAACCGAACCGAACACGGAGCTGCTGACAAGTCAGTTTCTCTCGGAGCTCCTCGTCTCTCCGCTCAGTCCGCTGCGGTCATGGAGAAAAGACATTTACAATGTTTGTTTAGTTTATGGCATAGAAGCTAAATGTGCAATGTGCATTTGTTTGTTTAAGATGATTTTCTTTTTTTTTTACTTTTCATATTCAGTTTCCTGGAACATTTTGTGCCACCTGCAGTGATGTCGCACTGATTTAGGATTTAATGTGATATTTTGTGGAAAATGTAAAAAGGGGAATTTAGAGATGCAGTTAAACAGTTTTATTCATAAGCCTTCAGTGGGATGTCCCACGAAATCAAGGGTACCCCCTTGATTTCCTTTTATCAAAGGACCCCAAAAAGGGTTATTAATGCTTTGTAATTCGGTTGTTAATGAGTTTGTAAGCTATTTATAAATAATTAACAACCATTTTTAAAATGTGTTGTCAAGCTCACCATTTGGCAAAATCAAGTGATGCACTTTTATTAATTTCGTCCAAATTTAGACTTAAAAAATATCAAATATTTGCCAACAAGTTGAGCACTAGGGTTTGTAAATAAGAGTGCACATGCATCCCATGGCGGTGAGCCCCCTCTGGTCCTCTATGACACTGAGCAGCCACACTATAACAAAGTTATGAAGTTCAAAATGTAAGGCGAACAACTTGCAATAAATGTCACTTACAAAAAAACTGTTTTGTTTTTTTGTGTGTTCTGCTGGTGTGCAGTGTTTTTCCCTTAGAGTCTTGGACATGGACCTGCTGCCAGACTTATGGAGACAGGACTTCTGGCTTCCTCCTGCTGTGACCTGGACAGACTTGGAGCAGCTGGCGGACCCTGAGCGACCTCAGCCCCAAGACCTTCTGATGACGCTGCCCGTCGCTCTGGGCTTTGTCGCTCTTCGCTCTGTGTTCGAGAGGTACACTACACCTGAGCCGTTTAATGCACTGTAAAATGTGTGCAGCTGTGACGCTTTATCCTAACTAACTTGTACTATAACCTAAATTACTGTATTTTAACATTTGTATCCTCTTTGAAACATGGGGATAAACTGAATCAGAAATAGCATTTCCTTCATTATCATTCAGAGCTTTGTAGAGGATATGAGAGGGCCGGGCAGGTGTTGTTATCAGGAGATAAAGGCTTTTTGAGGACCAAAGAGAAACAGACAGGACAAAACAAAGGGAGATAGTTAACATCATAATTATTTGCTGAGCTAATAGCAATTTCATGCAATGGGTTTCAATTTTCAATTTACTTTCTGGATTAATGTATCACTTTAGAAGAACTTAGTGCAACAGACAGTTCAGTGTCCATAACAACCCTCACAAATGCTCATTGTTGGTTCTAAGTTTGTGGCTGTGCAGATTATGTAAAGAGCTTTTGATTACTAAAAGACAAAACTTCAGACAGGTGTCACTTGACATGTTGTGCACAACCTGCGCTGCTGAAAGTGTTGCCCGGTGTCCTGATGATCCCACATCATTTGTGTGAACCACCTTTTGTTCTCCTCTAGGTTTTTGGCCCCACCCATGTGCAGATGTCTGGGGGTGAAGAACAGGTTGCAGGTGACTGCTGCCCCCTCCCCACAGCTGGAGTCGTTTTACAAACAGAGGAGCACACAGCCAACACAGGTGAGTCTGAGCAACCTTTGACAAAACTTGATTTTTTTTTTTTTTGTCTTTAGTTGGGTTTACTTGAACTGCCTTTAGATTGGAAAGGTTCAGTTTTCTCTTGCTTGCATAGCAATCGTTTTGCATCCTACAGTGATTTCTGATTGGCAGTGTAACCACATGACATTTAGCTTCAGCTTCCAGCCAAGTGGTGAAGTCATCCAAAGAGGAAGAAGCGTCCCGATGGACAGAATGTGGAGCAGGGAGCGAATGAAAACGAGACTGCAGAGAGGCACAGGCTGACAACTCTGCTCGGCCTCCTGCCAGGACAGCTGCTCAAACTCAGCTGGCAAAACTTCTGGAGTCACTTGAGTGTGTGGCACAGATGTAAAGGCTCAGATGGCCCGTACCTTGCTAAGTGCTGACTGAGCACGTGCACTAGGAGATGGAGGCAGGCTGTTGGGCACGAGCTGTGTCCAGCTTCAAGTGTGCAAGAAAGATGTGATATGGTGATAGTGTAATATGAACATATGCTGTCATATATTCATAGATAAAACGGATTCTTTCATTTTTCTGGACTGTATAATAACGTGCATCTGAATTTAATAAAATGTGGACGTGAGACGTTAATTATCTTTGACTCACCAACGACAGTGGGTCATTTATTAACAGAATCAAGTTTAACACATCACACATTTACATTAATTGGCAAAAATTGAAAATAACGACAGCTTATTAATCAGTTTTACAGGAAGTAAACAATACAGCGATTGTTCTCACTTCCAGTAGTACAACAGGCATTACCACACGGCGGTGGTTGAAAACTTTGCTTTAGACATTCCTAAAAATATCTGGATTAATTTCTACTTGATAGAAGAGTTTTAAAGATGGAAAGATGAAGTTTATCTTGAGAGAGATGTGTGAGGGAATTTGTCTGTTTTAACCAGAACAGCACACTCCTTTGGACCAGCTTGTCCCAACGGTACACTTTGGTTGAAGATCGACTTTTTACCTTTCTGAAGATATGTCAGTTCCGGCGTAAAGTTCCACTTCGAGCCACTTTTCAGCGTCTCCGTAAGAACAGCTAAACCTCGGGAGTCGTGAGATCATCCAGAACAGACATTTCATAATTCCCAGATCTTCTCTTGTTCAGCTTGATTTTTCTTTCATCAGCATCCTGAATTCCAGCCTTCATGAACTCTGGAACTGCTGTTAACTAGGAAGTGCTGCACCTTTTAAGAAGGGTCACTTCCGGTTCATTTGAGGACTTTCTGATTGGTCGAATGGACCAAACAGAGGTGTGTTTTGTGATGTAAGGTGTTATGAAAAGTCAAGGAAAAAGATTAAGATTGTTTAAGAACAGACAAAAGATATTATGAAGAACTTCAGACTTCGTGGAGTCAATTCTCTAGTATCTTGCTGTAAAAGTTAAACATGACATTTCTTTTTCAGTAAACTTGCAGTTGACCGAAACTTGAACTTTGACCAACTTACACACTTGCTCACTTCAAACAGACGATCAAGAAATTGAATCATTACTCTGTAACATATTCCAACTTGGTTTCACTTTGAATGAGGATTAAGAATCATTATTACTGTTTCACAGTTAATAAAAATGAGTAGTTCACTTCAACATTTAAACATTGTTTGAACTAACACAATTTGATTATTGTAGTGAACCAGATGACCTCAAATCTACCAGATGGACAGAGACTGTTATTTTCATTGATCTGAATAAGTCTGGGCCATCTGATGAACTTTCTTTCTTGAATTAATCAAGCAGAAAAGACAATCCTCTATAATCATTACTGTTTTACAAATGTTTTGATAATCAAATTGTGTTAGTTCACTCAATGCTTTACAGGTTGAAAAGAACTACTCATTTTTATTTTACATAAACAGTAAGTAATGATTTTTATTCCTCATTCAGAGAAGAAATCACCTGAATAAGCATTCCTTGATTTTCTGTCTGAAATGAGCAAGCTGTCGTAAGTGTGTGAAAGGTTGGTTTTCGGTCAACTAAAATGTTTACCGAGAAAAATGTCATGTTTAAACTTTTTCAGAAGATTACCAAGAGTTGACTCCACGAAGTCTGCTGTTGCTGCAATAATCTTTTCTGTATGTTAAACAAATTTCATTCTCTGACCTCGACTGTTGATAAACACCTTACGTCAAAACCACTCCTCTTTCTGGTCCTTCCACGAATCAGAAAGCTCTAAATTGAACAGGAAGTAAACTCATTTAAAAATGTGACAACTTCCCAGTTCAAGAGAGGATTCGAGATTTCCAGAATTCCAAGAGAATGAGAGTTCTGAGAGATGTTGGAATGAGAGCTGATTGAGAGTGCAGCTGGTTCTGAAAGCTTCAGAGCAATGAAGAGTCCAAGAGTTATGAAGAGTTTGGAGTTATGAAGAACCAGGGACGTTTGGGATTATAATTCTGTTTTGAGCTAACCACGCACGACTCTCCGAGGATTTTTAGCTGTTCTTAACGGAGGCGCTGAAACAGTCTGAAGGATGCTTACTGAGCTGATCCATCGTCAAACCAGGTAAAGACTTCTTCGACCAAGTGTACCGTGGGCAAAGCTGAGATACCTGATGGGAGCGTGCAACTTCTGGTCAAACAGATTAAATTCCCTCACACAGTTCTCTGTAAGATAATCTCCTTTCATCTTAAACTCTTCTCTCTCACAAAATCAGTACAGATATTTTAGAAATATCTGAAGCAAAGTCCTCAAATCACCGCCGAGTGATTTGAAGTTCATTATTTGTGAAACTGTCTGTTATTATTTTCATATTTTGCCAAATTAATGTAAATGTTTGATGTTAAACTTTGATTCTGAAAATAAATGATTCCATTCATTTGATGGGTCAAAGATAAATAACGTCTCTCGTTACATTTTGTGTTAAATTCAATGCACGGCATTTACAGTCAGAAAAATGAAGAACTCGTGAAAAGTATGCATAAATATATATCCATATATTTGTCATACAACAAGTGACACGTACCTCACGTGACTCACTACATTATCAAACATTTGTAAAATAGTAATGATAATCGAAAGTAGTCTTCTTTCACTTGATTAATTTAAGAAAGAAAGTCTCAGGATGGGTCAACCTGTATTTCTGGATTCAAATCAATGAAATGACAAGTTCTGTCCCATAAGGTCCTTAAGGTCAAGGTTTTGACATCAGGCCTAGTTCACTACAATAGTGTTCTGGTTCTGCCAGTGATCAGAGGCTGTGGTGGACATTTTGGGCTGTGTAAATCCCTGTGGTTCTTTGGGGTTTGAATTGGTGGCTATGATAAAACAACAGAGGGTCAGGTTTGTTCGCTCTTCTTCAACACGCTACTGTAACATGTTACTGTAACATTCTACTGTAATACTGTAACATGTTACCGTAACATTCTACTGTAATAATGTAACATGTTACTGTAAAATTCTACTGTAACATCCATCCATTATCTTTTACCCGCTTCTTCCATTTTGGGTCACGGGGGTCGCTGGTGCCCATGTCCAGCAATCACTGTGCGAGGGGCGGGGTACACCCTGGACGGGTCGCAAGTCCATCACAGGGCCACATAGAGACAAACGAGACAAACAACCATTCACTCTCTCACTCACACCTAGGGACAATTTAGAGTTACCAATCAGTCTAACATGCATGATTTTGGTCTGTGGGAGGAAACCGGAGTACCCGGAGAAAACCCACACATGCACGGAGAGAACATGCAAACTCCACCCAGAAAGGCCCCTGGACCGGGATTTGATCCAGGAACCTGCTCGCTGAGAGGCAGCAGCTCTACCAGTTGTGCCACCGTGCTGCCCACTACTGTAACACGTAACATATTACTGTAACATGCTGCTATAACATGTTACCATAACATGCTACTGGA
>NC_056506.1:36868487-36880803 GCF_014905685.2 Nematolebias whitei
CACCACTGTAACTGTAAAATGCTACTGTAATATGTAACTACATGCTATTGGAACATGCTATTGTAACATGCAACTGTAACATATAATACTGTAGTAACAAGCTACTGGAACATATTACTGGAACATGTTACCGTAACATGCTACCAGAACATGCTACTATTTTTTACACTAAAAAATTCAAGGTTTGATGCTTTTCAGTATTTTTTGTTTTGTTTTTGTTAATATGATGGTTTTCTTAAGAGAATATATAATATGACTAATTTAAAGGTCTCGCATTCCTGGAATGATTTATATCACCCGCCACATTTTATGTCAGAGTTTTAGACAAAGATACATTTATTTTATAATTAGAAAGTTGTAACTTCTTTGGTCAAACCTTGGAAATAACATTATGCATGATCTCAGGCCGTACAATGCATCATCTGTAAGTGGAGTATTTTTTAATGACTCTCAGGTACTACCACACCAAATTTCAGCTCAGTATTTATAAAACCAACGAGTTAGAGACATTTTTGAGTAGGCTAAGGTTGATTAGCTGTGGCGGTCATCTTGAATTGGGTTCACTCTAAAAATTAATCAGTTTTAGATGTACATTTAATAGTTAATTTCTGAAAGTTTCATTCAAATATGGTCTGTAATTTATGAGCTATTTTGCTAATGGTACAAACAAACAAACTCACACAGACAAAAAATGATCTCTCCCATCTTCACCTTACTGCATGACACTAACAGATTCATGTTAAAAAAAAAAGTCAACCTGAAGGGAAATAATATACTGTATGTGCTGCAGTCGGACTAAGTTTTTATTCTCCCTCTGCTCTTAGAGGATGTTAAACTTCTGCTAACGATTCACATTTTTACAAAACATGCAGTAATTGTCCTCTTCTAATCCGTTTTTTTTTTTTTTTTTTGGTTTATGTTGTTTTTCAGAGCGATGTTGTCACTTTGATGCTGTTGTGCGGTAAAACCCAGAGACAGATCGAAACTTGGTTCAGACTCCGCAGGAACCAAGACCGACCCTGTCAAACCAAGAAGTTTGCTGAAGCTGCGTGAGTGATTCTTGCCCTTTCAAAAACTGTGCTTGAGTTTCACACTATTTTTTTTAAATTATTAAAATCCATTAGATTTGGTAAAAATAAATAAATAAAACACTTATCTTGAGTGTTATTTTTACAGTTGGAGGTTCTTTTTCTACCTCACAGCCTTTGTGTTTGGATTGACCTGTTTAATCGATGTGAGTATAACTTAAAGAAAACTATGTGGCATTACTAAAATAAGACATTTAGGAGACAAAGCCAGCAAACAGAATCTGAAAAAATAAAAAAAAACAGATATTGCGTGTCCTGTTTTACTCTTCAGTTTAAAATGGTTTCATCGTTTATCTTTCTTGTCCCACTCTGGACAGAGACCCTGGTTCTGGGACCACAGAGAGTGTTGGAGACAGTATCCAGTTCAGGTGAAAACAACTAAATGTATTTCTACCTCACCGATACGCAGCTCAGCCTGTAAATAAAGGCTTTTGGTGGCTTTTTATTCAAAGATCAAAGTTCTTTAAACGTCCTTTTAATGCTTTTTAAACTTTTATAAAGCCTTTAACACTGACTACTAGAAAGTTTCTCGTTTATCTTTTTGTCTGTCAGCACAAAAATGACTTTAACTCAGTCATTTTTACACGTATTGAGCAAAACTCTGACGTGGTAGTAGCTGAGAGTCATTCACGACACGTAGTCTGTGACATCTTGCGATGCCGCATCAGATCCAGGTTTGAACTGTACAGCTACAACTCCATCATTTCTCCACCTAATCTCTGTGCAAAACTTTGGCATGAAAGGTGGCGAGTGATATGCCTTCCTTCAAAAAAAACGCCTTTTGTTTCGTACTACCGTATTTTTCGGACTATCAGGAGCACTTAAAATCCTTTAATTTTTTCAAAATCGACAGTGAGCCTTATAATCAGGTGCGCCTTATGTATTAATTCTGGTTGTGCTTACTGACCTTGAACCAAATTTATCTGGTTATTGTGACTGAGTTGAATAAAGTTTGACTTATCTGTTTTTGTTTCGCTTAATGCGCCTTATAATCCGGTGTGCTCTATAGTCCCAAAAATACGGTAATTTAACACTTGTTTCAACACAAGTCAAATGACAAACTTAAAATAAAATGAGGATCCAGAGCTACATGTTCCCACTCGTTTACATTTTCAGCTGCGTTCATTGATATTGTTATAAATAATACTGCGGTTAATACGTGTGAGCCAAATGTAATGTGTTTTTATTAACATGTGTTTCTGTCAGCCCATGGAGAGAGCGCACTTCTGGTACTACATGTTGGAGTTGGGCTTTTATGGCTCTCTGGTGCTTCGGATCTTTGTGGACGTCAGAAGGAAGGTGAAAACGTCGACGTTCATACATTCAGGACTGCGTTAGCTTCAGCTCGTTTTATATTTCACGCTTCGCTGCAGCGTCGTAGCAGCTATAACGAGAAACTTGCTTTAATTAGTAACTAAAACGACCAACTTCTGTTGACATTTGAAGTTGGTGTTTTTTTTTTTTACTCACTGCAGATTCTGGTTGTATCCGTTTTAATTGTTAGGATTTTAAGGAACAAGTGATCCACCACCTGGCTACCATCTTCCTGCTCACTTTCTCCTACTGTGCCAACTTCATTCGTATTGGCACCTTGGTGCTGTTGCTCCATGACTCGTCCGACATATTGTTAGAGGTATCAGCCTTACATTTATATATCCTTACACGTTGCCCCTCTATAATGACCACTTTGCTTCTCCTGGGAAGACCTGAGATGCTGGCAGTCTAATTGTACACTGCTTTACAATCAAAGATTCAAACTGCTCTTTATGCTGCAGGAAATGATGCGATATCTGCAGGAAACCCACTTCAGCAGGATGTTTATTAATCTTTGTTAATATTCTAATCCTAAAGTCTGCAAAGATGTTCAACTACGGCACTGGATGGAGGAAGACGTGCAACTCTCTGTTTGTTGTGTTTGCTGTGCTCTTCCTTGTGACTCGACTGGTGATTTTTCCCAGCAAGTAAGGTGGTTTTTATTTTTTTATTTTCATATATTGCAACTTTTTTGTTGTTGGAAAACTGATTCTACTCGTTTGATTTCTTACAGAATCCTTCGCACCACCCTGCTGCTGTCCATGGAGGTGTTTCAGCCTTTTCCTGGCTACTACTTGTTGAACGTCTTGCTGCTGGTGCTGCAGGTTCTTCACGTCTTCTGGGCAGGTTTAATCTTACGCATGCTCTATAAGTTCCTGAAAGGCAAGGTGAGACACAACGATGCAATGGATCAAGAAATTTATTATCCTTTGAATATAATTTAGAGAACTGTTTTCTCGTTCAGAGATCTTTAGATGTGTCCGCTTTAGTCATTTTTATCCTGCGTCTGCTTCTGCCCAAAGCTGGAAAAAGACGAGCGCAGCGATGAAGAAAGTGCTGAGGAGGAAGAGGAGGAGAAACGAGGAGACGAAAGCATAGATCGAGATTGTTGTTGGGAAAAAAGCAAAGAAACTTTGAACTCTAAACTGGCAAGGCTCACCAACAGCTGTGTCCTGAATAACATGACTCACCACAGGTCCTCTGTAGCCAAGAGGATACGAAAAGCTCAATAACTACCTTTTTTTTTTAATATTAAACCCACTTTACTTTTACAAAATTGTGTCAGACTTTAATGCAGCCTTAAAAATATTTTGTTGTATCATTTAGTAATGTAATAATTGAGTGTTTCCTCCCCTACAGTTTGCTCTGTGCTTAGATCTTTATTAATTTCAAATAAACCATCAAGTCTAATTGTTTGTATTTGTTCATTATGAAAGCAGACGTATCTCACCTAAACGTATTGCAGTGTAGCTGATAAGACAAATATGAAAAACATCTGCTTTAAGTATGAAGTAAATGATAAAAATCCTTCGTTCAGAAAAACAGATTTGGGATGCTGACTGAAGAAAAGTTAAAACCACCTCCACTCACTACTCAACATCCAGAGTAACATTCATACTCTCCATTCCAGCAGTTACAATTTTATATATATATATATATATATATATCTGTTTTCTTTCTTTTTTTTTACTTTAACAATTACAATACAAAACAAAAAGTACCAAATCTTACAATAGAAAGTTACAAAAGGTGATTCATAACATAGTGGAAATAAGAACAAACGAGAGAGAAATAAGGCCTTATATTATATGAAGAAAATGAAATTAACCAAGAAACTAAGAAATTTGCCGGCATTTTTTTAAATTGACATATTTTAAAGATTTTTGTATAGGACTTTAGCTCATTCTTCCTCTGGTTCATAGTAGGTTTACTTTTGAAAAAACGGCATTTATGAACATAATGTTTAGCTAATATAATCAGATTATTGATAGCACGTTCACTATTTCCGTTCTTATTAATTAACCCAAATTGGATTTCTTTTGAAGTGATAGTAGTTGAATCCCTTTGGATTGGATCCACATCTTAAAATCAAGCCAAAATTTCTGAACTATCATGCAATCAAAGAAAAGATGTTCCAGGTTCTCAATCTCACAAAACCCACAATTCTCAGTGTCCATTTTAAATTTTAGAAATTCCTTAGTAGGATAAATTTTATTTAAGGTTTTAAATTTAATTTCATTGGCTTTAAGAGGGACCGGAAATCTGATCTTTTTACTGTCTTCTTGTCTAAAGTCCTTCAGAATATATTCTCTCCTAAGTAAATTAGGAGAATAGTGATGCAGTAGATGGGTTCTCAAAAAATTATTATTACATCAATAGAGAAAGTAACCCCATCAATACAGAGTTGTTTCAGACTAGGGGAAATTTCACAGAATACAATATCTTGTTTCACCATAGCCCTAAGAGAGACTGGAATAGCCTTTAAAATTTGGTTATATTTATTCTCAGCGCAGTGGATTTTAAATTTTTTACAGAACTCTTGATAGTGTAAAATGTTTCCTTCGTTGTCCATAAAATGAGCCACAGCCTACATGTCTTTAGAACACCATTCCTCGATAAATATAGATTTTTTTTTTTTTATTAATCAGAATGTACCATGTATTATTTGGTGTGAAATTATGACTGAAAATGAGTTTCCAGTAAAGAACCTGTAGCCAAATGGTCATTAAAATTTTAAATTTGTTCTCATTTAACTACATTTAACTAACCTGGTTAAAGTAAGGTAAAAATTGCAAGGAAAATGAGACAACAGAAAAAAAAAAAGCTAGCAGAGGATGGTTTCGATCCATCGACCTCTGGGTTATGGGCCCAGCACGCTTCCGCTGCGCCACTCTGCTTCATGCTCAGTACACGGAGCAAATTCTTTATTTAAAGATGGTCACACCGGTTTTGGTACGTTCATTTTTAGAATTGTGGCAGCTTTTTTTTTTTTTTTTTTTTTTACATGAGACCTATTTCTGTGCGTGTTTGACTAATTTAAAATGACTGTATTTCGTTAAGTTTTGAACATCGTAGTATTTGTAGTCTAGTTTGATCACGTGCTTCGTTTGCTAGTCCCGTTAGCCGGCTGTTATTTTAGCTCACTTAACAACTGTTAGCAGACCAGGTTCTTCCAGCTGAATCCACGTGAACACCGAAGATACTTATTCTAATGACGGAGGAATAAATACACGTCATTCATCATCTTATCCTGATCAATCACCACACGTGACCTTTTATTAACCGCTCGTGTTATACGCAGTCAGAACAGGAAGTGCCCTTACAAAATAAAATACCAACACAAATGACAAATGAGAGCATACATATTACATAACAACAACCATTTAAGATCTTTATGTAGCCGCTGATAAAATATATAATTTAAAATAAAAAAGACCAAAAGCTAATATACACATCATCTAATTTTCATTACTTTATAAAATATATATGGATACTAACATGGATACTGACTTTTAACTTTTCAGGTCTCTCTTGTAAATGAGTCCCTGAGGCTCAATGGGACTAACCTGTATAAATAAAGGTTGAATGAATTAACACCGTGTTCGGCTGTTAACCGAAAGGTTGGCGGTTCGAGCTCACCCAGGGACTAGCACATTTACCGTATTATCAAAGTTCATGCTCAAAGAAATCATTGAGCATGAACTTTGATGTCTTGAACCACTTTGGCTGCAGTTGCCTGGGAGGAGTTGACGGGGGAGATGGCAGACTCCAGAAACCATCTTATCACCAGCAAACTAGTTGGTCCACTGTAGCAGAGTACTGCTTGGTGGTGGAAACAGTTTGTTTGTGACTTCTCAGATTGATGAAGCGTGTTGGATGGAGGGCGAAACGTCTCTCATCATAAAAAAAGGAACTGTCCAGATGACCTGACTCAACATTGTTGGATTTACCATATTATGTTTTTCAGAAAATGTAATTCTGTCTTTAATTCAATAATTCTTAGTCGGGTCAGCGGGACAGTTTCTTTTCTTTTTATTTTTATAGAGACGTTTTGCCCTCTATCCAGAGGGCTTCATCAGAGGAGTTCCAGTAAACTGTTTCTCCACCAAGCAGTAAAGTCCTTAACTGGACCAACCAGTGTGCTGGAGCTAAGATGGTTTCTGGGGACCGTCCTGTCCCTCGTCGGCTCCTCCCAGGCAGGCAGCCACAGCCAAAGTGGTTCAAGGCAACAAAGTTCATGCTCAATCATCCAGGTACCAAATCCAATAATTCTCAGTCGAGTCATCTAGACAAAAAAAAAAAAGAGAAAAGAAACTGTCCAGATGACCCGGCTGAGAATTATTGGATTTGGTGCCTGGATGATTGAGCATGAACTTTGTTTTCTTTTTAATATTTAATTTATTATTTATTATAATTATTTATTCTTGTTTTTATGTAATGATCAAACCATTACAGAACATCTGCATTTTTATCAACATTTGAATACCTCTTTGCATTAGATGCACAGTAGTGCATCCGCAGAATCCAAGCTGGTGTCATAGTAAGTAATACTTGAATGTGACACTTTGTTTTCTACTTGGCACGTCTTTTACGTTCAAATAAGTTTGACACTCAGTTCAGAAGTCTTTGATTCACTTTACTATTTTTATTTTATTTTCTTGGCAGTTTCTCTGCATGCACAGAGAACAGGTGCAGGACTGTATAAATGTGACGGCTTTGTTGAAAGACCTAAAAACTAGTTTACAACATTCAAAACCGGTTCTTTCAAAATGTGTTGACTTGCGTTAGTCAATCTATGACACGGAGCTTTTAGAACGCCTAATCACATTAGAAAACTTTGCGTAGCAGATGATGAAGGTGACGCTGAAGATAAAGCTCGTTGCCTCATCTCTCTCCCCACCCTTTAACAAACTCGTGCTGTCTCCTCTGCAGTGAGTTTTCTAGTCGGTGAAAGTCTGGACCTGGACGACAAGTCTCACAACTCAACGCCACTTTTCATTTGACACACAAAGGTAAGAACCACGCAATCAGAACATCCATTTCAGCATGCTATATTGTGTTCATGAAACTTTCTTTGGCTCCTTCAGATACTGAACATTACCAGTTTTATGAAAGTACAGTTTCGATGAGGACTCCGTCGTCATCCGCTTTCCTGTGTTCAGGAGGAATTTCAGTTTGTTACTTTGTAGTGAATTCACATTTCATTTGTTTAAATGGGATCTAAAAACTTTAACGTATGAATTAGTTGTTGGAGAAACATTTACCAATTATACGTCATTCGAGTGGATGCGTTGTCGACCACCTTGTTTCCACTTTAAACGTGCTGTAAAAAAAAAATCTGATTCAGAATGATTGTATCGATAGCAACGCAATTAAGTGAGGTGCTTTTATCTTTTTTGTCTTTAAATGTTATTCTTATTATTTCAGGATCACAAAAATTAAAATAAATCCTAACTAAAACATAAAAGGGCTTTCATTGAAAATATGTCATATCTCATGCACACAAGATGTGCTTAGCGTGTCAGACTACTGATAATCTCAACCTAATCTGATAAGTAAACTTCAGCCTGGTTTGCATTAAGTGTGTGTGACAACTGTGGATTCATGCACACAGAAGATTTAGATCTGTCGCTGTGTTTTACACTCCTGCTGATAATTTCTATAACCTACAAGTACAAAACCCCATGAAGTGGATTGATGAAAGTATCAAACTTGCAGAGTAACCAACTGCACATTTGAACAAATTTGCACAAATTTTTCACACGATCCGGTTCTGCTTTTCACTCGTGATCAAAAAACGGTGTATAACTTGTTAAATAAAATGAAAACAGTTATAGAGGTAGCTCAAAAATCATTTTTTAAACAAATAGCGACCAAACCTCACGCCAGTATGTGACAAGTTAGGCATTAATTAAGAAGAGGGAAATCAGACATGGAACAATACACAATTAAGACAGTTTTACAACTGGTGTATAAGAAAATGACATTTTCATGAAATGGAAGCCCCAGCTGACAAACGTTTAACCGGCTATTATTTTTTTACAAACCTGTTTTATTATTTCTTCTGCTCTGTTCACTGCAGGCTGTTTGCAGGATGTCCTCTGTCACTCAGGACGAAGAGGAGCTGCCTTCAAATCATACAGGTCAGAAGCATGAATCAGCTAATAGTCGTCAGTTGATCTAAAATGCGTTTTAATGAGAGATCATATCTCTCCAGTTTTAGCTTCTCTCAACTGGCTCCCTGACAAATTCAGGATACAATTCAAAATCTTACTTCTAACCTACAAAGCTCTCAATAACCTAGCTCCATCTTATATCACAGATCTTATTGTTCCTAACAGAGCACTTCACTCTCAGACTGCAGGTTTACGTGTGGTTCCTAGAGTTTCCAAAAGTAGAATGGGAGGCAGAGTTTTCAACTATCAGACTCCTCTCTTGTGGAATCAACTTCCAGTTTCTGTCCATGAAGCTGACACATTGTCTACATTTAAGATTTGGCTTCAGCCTTTCCCTTTTGATAAATCCCCTAGTTAGGATCGGCTTGGGTTTCCTGAGCTATCCCTTAGATATGCTGCTATAGGCTTATTGCTGGAGGATAAATTGACCACATTTCCTCACTCTGCTGCTGCCTTTACTTGTTCTACTCTGTTTGTATTTGTAATTATTTCTATCTTAACATTGTTTTTTTTTGGTCTTTCCTTCAACACCTGCACCTGTCATTTGTTTTGTCTGTTCCTAATTCCTGTTCTTAAAACCCAGCCGTTCGAAGCAGATGGCCGCTTGTCCTGAGCCTGGTTCTACTGGAGGTTTCTTCCTGTTAAAAGGGAGTTTTTCCTTTCCACTGTTGCCTTCATGCTTGTTCAGAATGGGAGACTACAGTGAACATTCACCGCAAACTTCTGTCTTCCTTATTTAACTTTTACTGATCGGCTTGTATGTGAATGTTTCTGTTCAGTGCCCTGAGACGAATTCTCTTGTGACTTGGCGCTCTATAAATAAACTGAATTAAATGCTGCTGTGTATAAACAAAAACTACATTTAGTTTGCAAGATAGACGTCAAATTAAGGAAACTTTCTCCTAAATTTAAAAACAGTCTATAACAGTTTCTATTACGAAACTTGGTCTAAATTTCCCAACTAACATCTTTGCTGCTTTTCTGTTTCTGTTCTGATTTTACAGCTCGGCCACATTAAACATCAAAAAGCTGCACTAACTGAGCCCGATGTCCAATTTTTAATGAAACATGAATATTTCAGCTTTAAATCATCATCAGAAATAAATTCAGTAACTCTGAGTTAGGAAAGTAGATATTTTGTGTGATTTAACCTTTGATTTAGTCAAGCATAAAACAGAATATGTCTTTGTGTTGTGTTATGGTTTACAAAGGCCTTTTGTAAAAAAAAAAAAAAAAAATCTTAATCCAGATCACATCTGTTTAAAATCCCACCACACATGCTGACATAAGAAACACTCAACCATTTTTTATTAATATCTGTTTTAGAATATAAAAAAATACATTTCATTAACAAAGTGGAATAATTTTATCCAAAGTGATTTGCATGTCTGTATGAAGTCGTGTTTTTGTGGCTGTATTTTTATGTGTCCAGGTCCAAAAGGTGTCATCAACGACTGGAGACGGTTCAAGCTGGACAGCGTGGATCCGACTGTCCCGCAAAGAAAGAGAGAGCTGCTGAGACAAATGTCCAATCCTCGAGAGGACGACAAGGAAAGGGTCAACAGAAAGGTGTGTGGGAAACACACAGAGCCACGTGGACTCGGCAACGTACGCATAAATGATTACATCAGGTCTGACGATCAAACAGTGAGGTGTGTTGCTTTTACTCAGATGAGCGCTCAGGAATACGAACTGATCCAAAACGAGGACGAGCACGGCCTGAAACGCTACAGGAAACACTGCATGCAGGAAATGCACGAGCGCTTGAGCTTCGGGCCAAAGTTTGAATGCGTTCACAATCTCGAGAGTGGGGAGGCCTTCCTGGAAGTGATAGAGAAGGAGCATCGGCTGACCCTGGTGGTGGTCCACATCTACCAGCATGGTGTCAAAGGTCAGGATTCCCTTTAATTCAGACACTTAATCATTTTCACCTGCATTTCAACCTCATATTTGTCCTTCCTGCAGGCTGTGAGCAGATGAACTCGTGTCTGGACTGTCTGGCGATGGAGTACCCCACTGTTAAATTTTGTCGTATTGATGCTGAGGCAACAGGGGCTGCGGAGCGCTTCTCCTCTGAGGTTTGTGCACGGTTTGGATCATTTTTAAGTTAAACTAGATGTAAAATCACTGTAATCTGGCACAGCATTTAAACGGCACAAAAACATTTTAATGATCAGTTACATTTTTTGCAGGCTTACTGTTAAATGGGACTGTACACTTTAGTGCATCAGGTCAAAGATGAACACTGGTCATGTTAAAAGTGGTGTTCTGCTTTTTGATCTGCTCCAAAGACTACCAGCAGCTGTGCTTTTAATTCCTGTTCTTGTCTTTCCAGGTTGTTCCTGCCCTGCTCGTCTACAAGGCTGGTGAACTACTGGGTAATTTCCTGGCCGTTACCAAACTCTTCAGCGAGGAGTTCTTTGCAACAGAGGTGGAGGCGTTTCTTAATGAATATGGCCTCTTACCGGAGAAAGAGTTTGCTGCGTGTGCCGATGATGCAGATGAGGCAGAAGATGTGGAGTAGAAGAAGAAGAGGAAGAAAGGAGAAGGCCATGAAAGAGTGAGACAGATATGGAAAAAATAAAGATGAAGAAGAGAAGCTGAGGAAATGAAGATGTGGAGGAAAACGGTGTTTGTCAGGATGCACGCACACAATTAAACAAAGCATAAACAATAAATATATAGTAATAAACTTTCACCAGTGCACAGCAAATGCTGATAGCTTTAGGTGTAAATGAAAAGATGAAGGATATTTGTGTTGAAATAGCAAACCAGTTCACTCCAATCAAAATGTTTCTCACACTAGTTTCTGTCTGTGTTACAATTTGACCAACAGGAAGTTATTTTAATAGATTACCATGTGACAGCAGAGGTAAATAATATATGCGGTGCATCTGTTATTAGGTGTGCTCAGTGAGAATGTATCTGACTAATAAGCTTCTGTAACTCAAGTGGTGAGCAAAGGTTTTATGCTGTGTAGGTGACACTGTGCCGAGGACGGAGTCATACGCCCTAACGCCAGATATCCTCAGATATCAAGTGGTACTTTGGCATTTATTAAACATCAGTGTGACAGTTTTTATTAGTGTTATTGTTGTTTTTATGTCATGACCTGTTTTCTCCATCAAAAAATAATGGGGGGGGGGGGGGGTGTTGTATTCTATTATTGAGAAAGAAAATCAAACTCATTAGCAGCAGTGCTTTTCTTGCATTTGCTTGAGATTGACCTCAACAATGCATTTTGTTCATACAAAAGATAGAAATAGACATTTTATTCATCCCCGAGTGGAATTAGGGAACTTGTAAAAATTAAAGAATTAAAAGCAGCATTCATAAAACAATAAATAAAAATAATAAAAACTATGAACAACATTACAGTAATGAACAAACCACGGAACGCAGAGCATATTTATAATTCTTTTGCTAATTTTTTTTTTACTCCATTTGCAAGTTGCATTTAGACATTTACTGAAACTTAAAAAACAGAAGCATATTCTCAGACATTGGTCTGTTTACTTCAAAGACAACCTTTACAGATGTGTAAACTTACAGATGTTTGCATTATAATAAAAACATTCTTACATCTGTGTATTTTATTTTAACTTCAAAGGCCCAACGAGAGGAAACCTTCAACTGTGAGCATTTTTTTAGTCTATGTGGACTGAGCTAAATGGAAATTATAGGTTTACAGTCTATCTATCTATCTATCTATCTATCTATCTATCTATCTATCTATCT
>NC_056506.1:36880813-36893367 GCF_014905685.2 Nematolebias whitei
CTATCTATCTATCTATCTATCTATCTATCTATCTATCTATCTATCTAATATTTTTATCTATTTTTATTACACTCCAGTCCAGTAGGTGGCGGTGGTGCGCCTGTCCGTAAACATCATTTGTCATTTACTGTACAAGAAAAAGAAAAACTGTTCGGTCTTTGCTGTGGGAGATCGGCAGATATTTGTTTGGTCGTGATTTGTCCAGTGGCTTCATCAAATGAGGTTAAATTAATAAAATTAACATCTGAAGTTTAAATTTGAAGAAGATGCAGGATGACGCGCGGTACCTTAAACGGTGAGCAGATTATTTTCATGCTGTGGGGTGGATTTCAAATGTTCCTCTACTAAACCAGCTAATTAATTTCTGCATCAGTATGATAATCTATGTCAGTCACGTCGGGTGTAAATATTTACCACATTTGCTTTGAATGAAACTAAGACACGGGTTGTTGAAATTCTACGGCTTCGATGACAGCCCACCACTCTCAAAGGAATTTAAGGAATTTAATATTTACGCACTGCTTTTATAGACTGAAGCATGAATTGTAACATAAACCACAACTAGCGTAATCATTCGGCTCATGTAAAATTAATTTAGCAGCCACCGTTTAATAAAAATCACACTTTTAACCTAATAAACGAGCCCCCTCAACACTGCTTCTTCGTGTTAGCACTATAAAGCAATACTTAAGGAACCAAATTGCTTCCCCGTGTTTTATTTTACTTTATTTTTGTACTTTAACATCATAAAAAGTCGTTAAAGATCAAATCAGGTCTTTTTATCTCCTTCCACTGTGAAAAAAAACGGTTCCGGAGAAAGGAGGGGCTCATGGGAAATCTGGGTTACTGCTAACCCAGCTAGCTAGAATTAGCTCCTATGATTAGCATGGTTGCAAGCTAATAAGCGGTCTTATCCATGTTGTTTATTACGTTACAATTAGACAATAAGTTCAGCTAGTTATCCTTATTTAATTCATGTTTTCTTCTTGCTTTTTACTCGTTGTAATCTTGCATGTTTTTTTTTACTGGGCGTGTCCCCCTCGTCTGTAACTGTGTTGTTGTTGCGCATGAATAACAGGAAAAATAATTACTACTACTATAAAAATAATAATAATTACATTATTTATTGTAATAATTAAGTAACATGTTAATTAATTGAATTAAGTTAATTAATAATAATAATTACATTATTTTTATTAACATAAACTTAATTTCAGTTCAGGGCATTAAATACCTTTAATATTATCAGTATTAATTACATATTAACAACAACGCGTGTCTAGTCTTGTCTTTTAATTACTTGTTTAGATTAGAATGTTTAGATTAGGTTAGATGTCTTTTCGCATTTATTATAGGTCTGTTTGTATTTATTGTTCTGTTGCCTATCTGCACTATGTGTTGTGTTGTTTTTGCACTTTATGTTCTGTATAGCATCATGATCCTGCAGAAACGTTTCGTTTCAACATGTACTTGTACGTAGTAGCTGAAATGACAATAAAACCTCTGACTCTGACAGTTACTCTGATATTTACATTATTTCCCATAGCAAAGTGACTGCAGGCAGTTTGGATGTCCATCCCACAGAGAAGGCCCTGGTGGTCCACTATGAGGTGGAGGCATCAATCCTGGGAGAGAATGGAGGTCCTGTGCTCGGTGAACGCAAAGAAGGACAAAAAATGTGAGTAAACTTCTGATTTTATCTTTGCCTTGTTTGACATTGATTCATATTTTTATCCATTTCTCCATTTCTTCCTGAATTATAAAATTGTCAGGAGGAATTGTATACGGAGGTGATAACTAAAGTCAAAACTTTGGCAATTGAAATAATCACAACTGTGTTGTTTGTTAGTATATTAGTTTGTTCAGTGGTATGCTAAATTATTAGGAGCTATTGGAACTAATGTAAAGCTAGTTTTTCAGCTTAATTTTAGGTTTTGCAATCACTGATAGTAATAATTTTTTTGTAGTTTTTACAAAACTAATAATGCTCAAAGTCAGTTTGCATGTTTCGTGTCATCCTTCACTGGATTATCTTCTTTCTCCTCCTCCAGTATCCGTGTGAAAAGCCTGTCTCCAACTACAGATGTGGCAGCTTTGGCCAGGAAAGTGGTGGAGGAGTGTAAACTCATCCCTTCCTCCCGTTTGCCCCAGGTGGAGCAGCTCCTCTACTACTTGCAGAACCGGAAATCTTCTCCGGTGGAAGGCAGAGGTGATAAATACAGTGATTATTTATTTATTCTTAAGATGTCTCTGTCATCTCTTAATATTGTTTATGCTCAACAACTAGGCTTGATTGATTTTAACAGTATTTAGCTGATGTTAAACAAGCAGGGTATAAAAATCTGATAAATATAAAGATGTATGATCAAATGCAAAACTAAAACTTTCTTCTCCACTACATGGGTATAAAGAAATTTAAAAAAATAATTCATTCTTTTAATCATCAGTGGAAAAGAAGGATAAAAAAGCTGTGAGGCCCAGAGACCTGACACCGTTTGAAGGAATGGAGGTAACAACATGCTACATTTTGTTCCCCGTCTCTTCATTTTTGGAACTACTTTTACTCAAACAAGATCTCTTTGTTACTTTGCTGCTTGTATTTTTATAAAGAGGTATTCAATCATTAAACTTTGCACAAAACATCGAACAAAATTGTTGTTATCCTGTTAATGTACTACTAAAAAGTGCTACATATGACTAAAATGATTTGCATTTCTGTTAATGTGGATTTAATACATTTTTATTAAACAGTGTCTGGGGATTTTTGTTGTACCTTTTGTGTAGCTGAACGAGGAGTCTAGTATAACCAGAATGGATGAGTATGTTGAGTTGCTCTACGAAGGCATCCCAGAGAAGATCAGAGGCTCTGCTCTCATTTTGCAACTCGCTCGCAACCCCGATAACTTGGAGGAGCTGCTGCACAACGGTACGTTTTCACTGCACGTGCTGATGCAGTCACAACGAGTTCAACACTTCTTAGAGCTTGTGATTCTCAGATACTGCATAAAAAAACTAATAGCACTTTATTATCTTGTGCCAGAATGCTTAATCTGTGTGTTTTGTATTTGCAGAAACCGCTTTAGGCGCTCTGGCTCGAGTACTGAGGGAGGACTGGAAACAGAGTGTGGAGCTGGCTACCATTATCATTTACATCTTCTTCTGCTTCTCCAGGTAACACTTAGGCTCAAACGCTGTAAATACTCACACAATGTCATGTCTCGCTGCATCTGTTTTAATCTTTTCCTCCAGTTTCTCTCAGTTTCACGGCGTGGTGAGCCATTATAAAATTGGAGCGCTGTGTATGGGTGTGGTGGAACATGAGCTGAAAAGGCACGATGTGTGGCGTGAGGAGCTGCGCAAGAAAAACAAGGCTTATATCCTTTTTTCTGTCCTTTGCCTCTTTAGTTAGAGATGCTTATTTTTCTTCTCCGTTGTACCCGATTGACTCTGAAAGATTTCCTTAACCTTCTGTTTACGTGAGTCGGCACCAGAAAATGGTTCATTAAGAAGAGACCAGGACAAAGCTCTGAGAAAATACCAAGGCCTTCTGGCTAAGCAGGAGCAGCTGCTCAGAGGTGAAACAAAACTAAAATGGGTTTAGTGCTTTACGATGGTCCAAAACCTGCTGTGATTTTTTTTTTAACTCAAATAAAATAAAATAAAAGTGTCAGATGCTTTATATATCTCCTTGTTTTCTCCACTAGTGTGGCAGCAGCTTTCTCATTGGATGTTCATCTTTCACATAATCAATGTTGTTGCTTAGTGTAGTAGCTAAAATCAAATATGCCATATAACTTTCATTTCTTCTTTTTCTGCTCCTTCCAGTATCCCTTTACCTGCTGCTGAATCTGGCTGAGGACACAAGGACGGAGCTGAAGATGAGGAATAAAAACGTTGTTGGACTGCTGGTCAAAGTTCTGGAACGCGACGATGAGGAGCTGCTGGTCCTGGTCGTTTCCTTCCTCAAAAAGCTGTCCATCTTCCTGGAGAATAAGAATGACATGGTGAGTGAAGGCATGTGTGCCTGTTTACCATAAAAACAAATGCATTTGAGATATTTTACCTCAAGTAGGCGAGCGGTGTGAGTCGAGATAGAACAGCAAACTTGAACTTGGCTAACTTTGTATTTTATCATGTTTTATTCATGCTGTGGTGTGTTTTAGATGAATGTCATTCTTTCAGCTTTGATGAGGCTTGTTTGTCTGTGACCTACAGGCTGAACTGGATACAGTGGAGAAACTGGCACGTCTTATTCCATGTGAACATGAGGACTTGTTAAATCTGACTCTACGTCTGTTGCTCAACCTTTCCTTTGATTCTGGACTCAGAGCCAAGATGGTGGAAGTTGGGCTGTTACCTAAACTGACAGCATTGTTGGGTACGCAATGCACTCTTAAACAGGAGCATGTCACACATGACACTGCATTCATGGCACAGCAATGTGAGCAGGAGGCTGACATTGGATTTTTATGAAAATGTGTCAGACTAGGACTTGTTGATTCAGCATTCACGCTATTTACATTTTCTTCTATTTGGTTTTTTCCACTCTATACTTCTGCATACTTTGTGCTACCTTAACTATTTATGTATCAATATGTTCAGCTCATTCAGGAGATGAGTGCTATGCCTTGTTTTTTTAACTTTTGTACTTTTTAAAATATTTACCGGTACCTTTATTCACAAATATTTTCCCATAGAAATGTCTTGAAATTTCTCTAAATCCTTCCAAAATATTGTTCTCTTTGAAATCTGCTTCAGATGACTTGCTCTGTTTTTGTCTTCTTATGCTACATTTAGCTTTTGGGTAGCCTTTTGGTACTGTTAGCTGTCTTAGCTACCTCTTTGATACTTTACGTTTATGGAGGACAGAATGTGACGAAATAAATAAAAACACAGTACTGAAATGAATCATTTAATTATTAAATAAATCATTAATAAATAAACAGTTAAATTATTAAATACATCAATAACTATACAATAAAATTTTTAAATACACAATTAAATTATTTATTTCATGATTTATTCAGGGCAGCACGGTGGCACAACTGGTAGAGCTGCTGCCTCTCAGCGAGAAGGTTACCGGTTCAAATCCCGGTCCGGGGGTTTTTCTGGGTGGAGTTTGCATGTTCTCTCCGTGCATGCATGGGTTTTCTCCCAGTACTTCAGTTTCCTCCCACAGACCAAAAACATGCATGTTAGGCTGATTGGTAACTCTAAATTGTCCCTAGGTGTGAGTGAGAGAGTGAATGGTTGTTGGTCTCTATGTGTCCCTGTGATGGACTTGAGACCTGTCCAGGGTGTCCCCCGCCCCTTGCACATTGATTGCCGGACATGGGCACCGGTGACCCCCGTGACCCAAAATGGAATAAGCGGGTAAAAGATAATGGATGGATTTATTTATTTCATTTTGTCACATTCCGTCCTCCATAAACGTTGGTCTTTTGTTATATCTGGGGTTTTAGCATTTTTTATCAAGCTGGTGCTCTGCTTTTTTTTATATGTACCAGCTCAGTTTCAGCGTCATCATTTGTCAGCATTCAGACTGTATTTTCACAGAAATTTATATATTATTTGATATCTATTTGAGATACTCTCCTCCCCTTAGAACTGAGCTTTGAAATGATCAGAGCAAGTTTTCCAACTAAACATGCTCTGTGACCCATGTAACATTTTAGTTGTTTAATTTGTGAGGTCTTAGTTTGCACCCTGTAAGACGATTATTTCCATGAGTCCTCTGTGCTCATTGATTAACGCACGGATATGTTTATAGCTGTGTGTATCTTTGTTGTCGTGCAGGTGATGAGAACAACCGGCAGGTAGTCATGCGCATCCTGTACCACATCAGCATGGATGACCGCTTCCGAGGCATGTTTGTTTACACTGACTGCATCCCTCAGGTACAGTAAGATCCACTTCTCTTAGTACTGGTGATTCTTACTTCCAGACTCTGACGTGAAAATGTGCTTGTCTGGAATTAGCTAATGCAAATGCTGTACGATCACTGTGGAGGGGAAATTGAAGCTGAGCTCATGTCCATCTGTATCAACTTGGCTGCAAACAAGAGGAATGCACAACTAATATGCGAAGGTAGTTCACTTTTTGCACCAGTTGATATTTATCAGTAAACACAGAAATCTGGAGTTTAATAACTCCATCTGAACTAAAGTCTGTTTTACTCTGTGCAGGAAATGGACTGAAGATGCTTATGAAGAGAACTCTGAAGACAAAAGACTGCCTCCTGATGAAGATGATCAGAAACATCTCGCAGCACGACGGTCCAACCAAACCACTGTTTATAGTAAGTTATAATGGACACGATGACGAGAGGCACAGTTTGGTTTTTATTTAAAAAACAAAAAGTATTTTTTTAGGTTTAGGAAAGAATTTTATTGATTTGTGATATGAATATTTTCTGTTAGGACTACGTAGGTGACCTGGCTGCTGAGATCCGTACTGAAGATGATGAGGAGTGGGTTCTGGAGTGTCTGGGGACGCTGGCTAACCTCATCATCCCTGACCTGGACTGGGAGTTGTTGCTGAAGGAGTACAACCTGGTGCCTTTCCTCAAAGACAAACTCAAACCAGGTGCTGACTAGAGGCTACCAAACAGCGCTGACTGTCATGTCACCTGCCTCCACCCTCATTTACCCCACTTTTGGCCCTTGAGCAAGGCCCTTAATCCCATCATCTGCTCTCAAACAGGTCTCTCTTGAAAATGAGTTCTCATGACTCAATGAGACTACCTGTAAATAAAGGGTAAATAAAACAAATATAAAAAGGTATTTCTTGGAAATGAAAACTACACATATGTAAAATACTAAAACAGATTTGCATGATAGATCATTTTATATTTAATTTGACCTTTGTTTCAAAAGTCCCTTTTTTAAAGACCTAAAATTGTTAAGAATAGTAGATGACAAGGAATGTATTGCTATTAGCCAACATATACGTTTTTGAAAGGCAGTGTACTGCAACATCCTTACAAATTGTTTAATGTAATATACAATTAAAGGTTTATATATTTATATATATATTAAATACACCCAGGAAACAATAACAAGTCTCAAATGAGTCCTCCAAATTTCTAGTCAGCTTTATTTGTTTGTTTTTTAGACTCGGCAGAGGATGACCTGATCCTGGAGGTGGTCATAATGATCGGAACCGTATCCATGGATGACGCCTGCGCAGTCTTGTTGGCGAAATCTGGCATCATTCCCGCCCTTATTGAACTACTGAATGGTAAAACCCTACCTGTGGATTTATTAAAAACATAGGTTGTATTTAGGATTATTACCTACTTTCACTTAATGTTTTATCTTGTTTTTTGGGGTGTTCTTTCAGCTCGCCAAGAGGATGATGAGTTTGTGTGTCAGATTGTTTACGTCTTCTATCAGATGGTGTTTCACCAGGCTACTCGAGACGTCATTATCAAAGACACCCGTATCCTTCCCAGAGTTCACTGCAACCGACTTGCACAGCTTTCAGCACAAACAGCTGAGTTTTAGTTTCCCAAGCTGTAGCGTTTCTGTAGTTTTCTTTAATCGTCTCTGCAGAGGCTCCAGCTTACCTGATAGATCTGATGCATGACAAGAACGTTGAGATCAGAAAAGTGTGTGACAACACTCTGGACATTATTGCTGTGAGTGAACCACCGTGTTTCTGATACAAACATGTAGCACGCTAAGATTTAGATACACCCTGTAAGGATTTTGTCTGTGCTCCAATATATATCTTTTTCCCTTTAGGAGTATGATGAGGAGTGGGGGAGGAAGATCCAGTCAGAGAAATTTCGTTTCCACAACAACCAGTGGCTGGAGATGGTTGAGAGTCGCCAAGTTGATGAGCCTGAACCGTACCTCTACGATAACGACAACGAGAGGACGGATTTGTTCTACAGTGCAGGTGCATGCAAAAACCCAAAGATACGTTTTTAAAAACTGACGAGTCTCCCTGAGTTGCGTCATCCTCTGACAAACCTTGAATCAAAGGCTGAAGCAGTCTGCGTGATGGAGCGTTTTAGTGCTCGTTGCAGTCAAAGTACATGTAATTAATTTGTTTTTCAGCATATTTCACAGTAGAAGACGTATGAACTGTATTTTCGCTCCGTAGCTAAATTTAACCATGTTTGGATGAAACATGTCAGAGGACTTTCTGACGTTCATCTGGACTTTTTCTTTTGTTACCGATAAGAATTCAAAGCCACATTGTAACTCCTGCATCACACACCAGCTTCAGAATCAACGGTTTGCTCCATGACTTTGTGTTTTGTTAGAGTTTACTGTCATTCTGTGGTCTCTCTACCAAATATTTGCATTTCTCTGTCATTTACACACCGCCTGGTTTCTAAACTGCTTTACAGGTTTAACACGGATACAGAACAGAGAAAAGTCACCAAGTAAAAGAGGGATCCTCATCTTTTTCATCTCAAGTCTCTTAAAGCAGCACAGTTCTGTCATTTTTTAAAGCCAAACAAGTTAAAGCATCTTTAAGATGGCCCCCACTACTAATCAACCTTATTGAACACAAAAATGACTCTTTTATTCATCTACTTCAGTCTTTGAAGTTTTTGGTGTCAGTATATATATATATATATATGTAAGGCTCATTTGGTGATGACAGTATTAATAATAAAGTATTATTTAGAAAATACTGAAACTGTCACCATCTGCCACAATGATGAACTTTTGAATCATTTGTCTTTATTTTGTGAATTCACTTCCAGATGGAATAACTCCAGCAGATGGCTCAGTCAGTCCGGATTTCTTCAGTGACCTGCAGCCGCAGAACGGAGACTCACACCTTGCAGGGTGCGTTCACACACACCACAAAATGAGGCTTGAATTAGCCTCAGTTTGCACATTATTAAATTAACTCTTTGCTGTTTGTCTGTATCAGAGATGTAGGTGACGTCTTTGACCAGACCGGCTCCTCTCCTGGTCGACCAGTCACCGCGTACGGCTTCAGACCCGACGAGCAGCCTTTCTATCAGTACTCGTAGGCGCCACGTGTTTGGTTCTGCACATCGTCTCATGTTAAACTCATTCCACATCTGTCATGGTGCACATCTAGCTTTATCACTGCTTCAACCATCGTGACCCAGTTTCCTGTAGTTACAGAGTTGTCACTCAAGCTGAAGTGAAGGTTGTAAATAAGGACCAAGACATTAGAGCTGCAGGTTTGAACTGGTTCTGCTCAGTTACCTTTTATTTACCTTTTTTAATTCATTTACCAGTCTTTTTTTAATTCCATTTTCTGATCGTCTTACGGTTAAATATTCAGAATGGAATGATCTTACTGGTTTTGTTGTCAGGTTTGCATGTTATAACTATTTAAAATATTTATTAATACTTCAAACCTACTTAAAACAACTAAAAGGTAAAAATATAAGTTACGGGGTTTGATTTCCACTTTGTTTCTGCAACATCGTTGTTGCTAAAGATGAGGTCAGGATCCCACTGTGGGTCATAAAACACCAGATCGGGGGTCTTAAGATGATCTGCACAAGTAAAATTAAACTGTTGACATATTTATGCTTTATTGATAAAGCAGTAGTAAGACATAAATATGAATATTATAATTGTTGAGTCTGTTTTATGCTCTTGTGTAATTAGGCGTGGTTGTTTTTTCCTCTTCGGACTGCGATGTCTCTTATTGTTGCTGTAACGCTGTCGGAGCCACAGTCGTCTTAAAAACACGCTGTACAATGTGCCCAGGTTCTGATCTTTCTAACCCAGTTCAAACGGTCAGAACTGAATCAGAACCACTAAACAAATTGCTGATGGTTGAGTCAGGCTTTTTGTTTAGATTTGGTATCGATTTGTTGAGACACAAGTCTGCAGCAGAGTTTGAGCCATGACTGTGGGTTTTAGTTGCTTCTTTAAAATGTGAACTCTTCAACACATCCTATACTGAGACCAATAACAATGCATGGAATATTTATTAGACCTAATTTTAGTCCTGCTGAAGAGAATGAAGGTTGGATTTTTAATCTGCAAGAAAGATT
The DNA here is from genome assembly GCF_014905685.2 of Nematolebias whitei. Lineage (NCBI taxonomy): Eukaryota > Metazoa > Chordata > Actinopteri > Cyprinodontiformes > Rivulidae > Nematolebias > Nematolebias whitei. The sequence continues at coordinate 36,890,817 of NC_056506.1, forward strand.
AAGTCGCTGAAGTTCTCAACACGTAAAGTGATGCGTCACATTTTTGATATGGAAAATTAAAAATAAGACCTTTTTTTAATGATTTCTCTAGACTACGTAAAAACTCTTAGATAAAATATACTTATCCAAGTTTAATTTAGAGAATTAAACTTAGTTAAGTTTAATTCTCTAAGTAATGCAATCAAACCAGTTTAAATCTAGTGGAGTTAGCTACAAAAGTGTTTATCTTTTGCCAGCACATAACTTGGGCCAATTAGAGCATCATACATGGTACTAATATAAAACCTCACCAGTATTATTATTTTATTTTATTTTTTTTACAAAATAAAACCTTGTTTTTGCAGATAAAGTAGAGCCTGTGTCCAACTCCAAAAAAAAAAAAAAAAAGCTAGTTGACCCACCACAGCACAACCCTGAGCCTGCATCTGTCTCTGTAAACATCGCACCGATGCAGGAAACAAACGAGATCATTTCACAGTGGTTCTCAAGCATCGCCAAAAACATGAGCTCCATTAAATGAAGTACTTGTAAGGAGGGGGACTGATGATCCGTCTGCAGGACACTGATAAACTTTATCTCTGCATATTTTGCACATTTAATTTCAATGCATGTCTTTGTCAGAATTATCTGTTTTATTTTTTATAGTTTATTACTTATGAAGACGCTGTATATGGTGGAGTAGAAAGCTTTTTCATCTCATACTGTCATTTATCCTCAGGTTCTTTTAATAAATAAAGTCACTACATATGATACGACTTGTCATGTGTTCAGTTTTATTCTGGGTTTTATTCAGACTCCTGGTGGAGGCTCCATGTTCATTGCGTCTTTATTCTCAGGGTCTTTAGTTCAGGAGGTTCATTTTGCTTCAGTTCATTGAGAATGTTCATAAAGTCACTTACTGACTTTTAGTTGTGCTCCCTCATAATTTATCAAAGGAGCCCCAATAATTAACATTAAAATTGTAGATGCCTAAATGTTTCATAGACAAAAAGACCAAATGGTTAAAACACCAAAACAAAACTATATTCCATAAACTTTTCGGAGATCCTTCTGGGAATAACTCGTGCGTTTAGTTTATTCTCTTTCATCTCAAGCACAAATACTTGGGACACACAGAAGATTTGAGATGAACTGCTGGATGCACGTTTTATCGAAGAGTTTGTGTTCATCATCTGCACGCTGTCATTTAATGATTTGATAAGCCGTGTTGCGTTTTCTAAGAATTGTTAGGAAAGGAAACTATTTTTTTTTAATTTAGCAATTTAATCATCTTGATTATTTAGAAAAACGAGGTGAAAATAGACATGAACAATGCTCTGAAAAGGATTACAGAAAATGTAAATTTTTGTTACTGAATTATTAAACTGAGCTCCTCAGTTCTCGTCTCTACCATCTAATAATCAGAAGGAATGTTTCAGTAACCAGAGGATCGATGTCCGACTTAAAGTCAGGGTGAGCTGCTGGTGGAGCCGGGGGTGATCATCATCTCCACTTCAGTGATTTCAGTCACAAGTTCTCTGATGACAGCCACACTGTCCGGCAGGAGCTCCTCAGCTGGCTCAGGATGGTGGAGAACCTCTCTCTTTGGACCTTTTTTTGTTTCTTCTGCTGCTTCCACCTCCTCTTTCTGCATCTCTCCATTAAGCTCAGCTCCTGTCTCATCATCCAACCTTTCCTCGCTCGCTCTCTGCTCTGTGGTTGAGATGAAGGTGCTCTCTCCTGGTGATGAACACGACCTGCAGCTCTCATCAACAGACTCATGTGTCTGGGATTCATCTTCCACTCTGCTCTCTTTGGTTTCCTCTTTCTCTGCTGCTTCTTTCTGTTTTCCCTCCATTGCCCTCTCCCAGTTGTCCTTCATCTGCCCCGTCAGGTAGATGGCTCGATCCGTGTTCTGCTGAACCTGCAACCCAGCAGGCTCTGTGGAGCATGGAGCGATCGCTTCACTCAGTGATCCAAGACTGATTTTGATCGGACCATCTGTCCCAAGTGAGCGTGTCGGAGACGGAGGATTCTCTAATATTTGATCTGAGGTCGAGAGGTCAGCTGTGGCTGTGTTTTCACAACATGAATCATCACTTTGAGAACATTCAGCTTCACTGTTTGACCGGACCAAAACCAGAAGACCTGGGTCAGCAGAGTGTGAGGTTGTGGTTCCTGGATCAATAGAGTCTGGAGTTTTGGATCCTGGGTCTGTAGAGTCCGAGGTTGTGGGTCCTGGGTCTATAGAGGCCATGGTTGTGGGTCCTGGGTCTGTAGAGTCCATGGTTGTGGGTCCTGGGTCAGCAGAGTCTGGGGTTGTGGATCCTGGGTCTGTAGAGTCTGAGGTTGTGGGTCCTGGATCAATAGAGTCTGGAGTTTTGTATCCTGGGTCTGTAGAGTCTGAGGTTGTGGGTCCTGGGTCTATATAGGCCATGGTTGTGGGTCCTGGGTCAGCAGAGCCCGGGGTTGTAGGTCCTGGGTCAGCAGAGTCCGGGGTTGTGGATCCTGGATCTGTAGAGTCCATGGTTGTGGGTCCTGGGTCTGTAGAGTCTATGGTTGTGGGTCCTGG
>NC_056506.1:36893377-36893694 GCF_014905685.2 Nematolebias whitei
ATGGTTGTGGGTCCTGGGTCTGTAGAGTCTATGGTTGTGGGTCCTGGATCTGTAGAGTCTATGGTTGTGGGTCCTGGATCTGTAGAGTCTGTGGTTGTGGGTCCTGGGTCTGTAGTGTCCGTGGTTGTGGGTCCTGGGTCTATAGTGTCCGTGGTTGTGGGTCCTGGGTCTATAGTGTCCATGGTTGTGGGTCCTGGGTCTATAGCATCCATGGTTGTGGGTCCTGGGTCAACAGATCCTGGGGTTGTGGGTCCTGGGTCTGTAGAGCCTGGGGTTGTGGGTCCTGGGTCAGCAGAGCCCGGGGTTGTGGGTCCTGG
>NC_056506.1:36893704-36912249 GCF_014905685.2 Nematolebias whitei
CTGTAGAGCCTGGGGTTGTGGGTCCTGGCTCTGTAGAGTCTGGGGTTTTGGGTCCTGGGTCAGCAGAGTCCGGGGTTGTGGATCCTGGGTCTGTAGACTCGGATCCTGGTTCAGGCTGTGAGTCTGTCATATCGACCTCTTGAGCAGCAGCAGCAGCAGCTCCATCTGGTTCAGCTGCTGTAGAGTCTGTGGCTGCTGAATGAGCACCACCTGCTGCGGTTTCTTCTTCTCTGGTTTCTGGGTCTTCAAACTGTTGGGTCACAACAATCACCGGAGACTGAAGCACGGAGCTCAGCTCAGAAGTCTGAGAAGGGTCAGACTTCGTTTCATCTTTGTCATCCTGAGGGGAAACATCAGGCGTTTTAATTTCTTCTTCAACCACAGGAGCAACATCAGGAGTCCCACCAGGCACCACTGAGGAGGAGGAGGGTCGAGGGCGAGCAGCTGGACTGTCCGGGGCAGAAAGAGGAGGCGTCTGTCCCAGCAGACTGTACTGACTGATGGCCAAGTCTGACGTGTCCAGCAGGAGATTGTTGCTCTCGTTACTGGCAGCATCCTGGACCACTGCAGGAGGAGGAGGCAGTTAGACTGTACCAAACGCTCAGTTTCATATTTAATACATTCAAGTTTTCTTTGACTGCCCTAAAATTAAATGTATTTTAGTTGCAGATAAAAAAATGCAATGACACCTACTGTAGGTTTAAAAATAAAATCAGGAAATTTTCTATATATTTTTTTTTTTTAAATTATAGGAAAATAAATAATTATTAAGTTTAAGTTTGAGTAACAGCCCCAAAAATGAATTAAGTTTATCCTACAAACAAAACAAAACTGTAGTTTAATGTTTTTGTTGGTTTACATCACCCTTAGCAAAAAGTAGTTTATTTAAGTATACTACAAGTATTCTTATTTTACACTAAAAATGAGGAAGTGTACTTGAAGTTTACTTTTATAAACTTTATTTGATATACTTAAAAAAAGTATTAAAATGTCCCAATTTAGTCCAAACAAGTATTAAATAAGTATACTTCTAGTACACTACAAGTATGTTGTGTAGTATACTTGATATACTTATACTTAACTTAAAGTATACTTGCAAAAATAAACTTCAGTTGTAACTTTTTGTTAAGGGCAGTTATGATTCCAGACATTTGATGAAATGTGACAAGAACTAAAGAAACTTTCTGTGAAAACTCTGAATGCTGAGTCCTGAATGAAGCTAATGAATGAAGCTGAATAATTCATTAGCCGTGTTGTTGAGAGCGAAAAAGTAGAAAAATACCAGTTAAAATCTAAAAGTAGCAAAAGGCTGGGTAGGAACAAAAGTAGCCTAAACCTGCTAAAAGCTAAAAAGTTAAAGTTAAAATAGCAAGAGAGTATCTAGAAGCTAAAAATTATAGCTAGCTAGAAGCTAAATGTAGAAAAAAAAGCTACATAGAAGCTAAAAATAGCAAAAGCTTCCAAATGTAGAAAAAAAAAACTATTCACAATCTAAATGTTGAAAAAAGCTTGTGAAAAAAATTAAAGTTGCAAAAGACTACTAGAAGCAAAAAGTAGAAATACGCTGTATAAATGTTAAATGTAGTCAAATGTTATCTAAAACCAAAAGTAGCTAAAACTAGCTAAAAGTAGAAAAGGTTAAACAAAAGCAAACAGAATAGCTACAGTATAAGCAGCAATATTCTAGCTAATAGCAGCATAAGAAGGTGAAATGTGCAGATTTCAAAGAAAAAGTTTTTAAAGAAAATGGAGATCTGAATTTATAAAGAAAAAGTTAAAATTTTAAAAGTGTAGAAGTTACAAAAAGTCATAGCATCGATTTCTCAATATATGAATGACTAAAAATCCAAAAGTGTGCAAAAGGAGTCTTTGCAAAACTGTTGAGAAAATGAATCAAACAAGGAAACAATGCAATGCTGAATTAGAAACAAGAGTGAGATTCAAACAGTACAATCCAACAACAATGCTATATCATAAAATGTAACAGAGTAAAAAAAAAAAAAAAAAGGTAAATCATCTGAACAGCTAAAGATATAGGATCAAAGCTAAAACTAACCCTGTTTTCTAAAATTTCCTTTTATACATTTTATTTTTTGTTGTGTGCTGAGCATGAGAGTGAAGGTGTGTGCTGTTTACCTGTCTCTATCTCCTTACTGAGGATACTTCTCAGAACATCATCGTAGACGTTCTGAACCAGAATTAAACCGCTGTAGTCAGAGAAGATGTACTGCTCGAACTGCTGGAGCTCCTGCACACAGAGACCCCAATCTGTAGTTTTTCAGGTCCTACAGAGTCTGAGCGACACTCGCAGGGAGTTTAACTTACAGTTTTCCACTTGGTGTCCATCTTCCTTACGAGAGACGGCAGAGTGATCTCCAGCAGAGCTTCCAGGTACAGCTTCCTCTGCACCACCCTGCTGTCATGGTCCAGCTGCTGCTCAAACACACAGATGTTTCATTTTAAACGCAGTGAAAATTAACGACATCAGTGCTTTTAGGTACATTAAATTTAAAGTTATCAATCCACAGATTCAAGCAGAGAGAATATTGTCAAAGCATAAAGTTTAAAATTAAAAGTATGAAAAGCAAAATTTAAATAAAAGCATAAAGCTAATTTTAGCAACCATTTGCTACTTTTAGCTTCTAGTTAGCTTTTTGCTACTTTAACCTTTTAGCCAGTCTTCCACTACTTTTGGCTAGACTTTGAATAGCTTAAGCTAGCTGATTATTACTTTTAGCTAGCCTTTTGTTACTTTTAGCTAATGTTTGCTACTTTTAGCTTCTGACTAGGCTTTTGTTCCTAGCAATATTTATGTATTTTTTTTACTTATTTTAGCTTTTAGTTAGGTTTTTGCTGCCTTTAGTTTTTAATTTGTTGCATTTTACAACCTTTGAATTTTTGCTACAATTTTTATAAGCTTTAAGCTAGCTTTTTGCTACTTTTAATTTTTCAAAACATCATTTAGTTACCTTTGCCATTTAGACAGCATTTTGTTTCTTTGATCTTTTAGCTAATGTTCTGCTTCTTTTAGCTTTAACAACTCAAGTGTCAGCTTCTTCTGCAAATTTCAGCAGTCTTTAATCACTCAGCATTAACAATGATATTTTTTAGAAATTGCAATTTTTTTATATACTTTTTTTTTTTTTTACCTTGAGTACTCGTTCTTTAGCTTTTTCCATCTTGACAGACACCTGAAGTGCCTGCAGTCTGGTTGATGATTGAAGAAACTGCTCCAAAGTATAAACAGCACTATCCAACAGCTGCAACACACACCAAATGTCATGTACCTTTATTTTGAGACATTTTGTAGCTGAAGATGTTCTGAAAGCTGCAGGTCATACCTGCTCCATCTCCAGCTGTGCAAAGTGAACAAGTCTCTGGGTGCTGCTCAGTCCAAACCTCTGTTTCAAATCTTCCAGTTTCTCTGCCAGGTTCTCTACTTGTCTGTAGTTCTGGTCCAGACTGACTGAGCGCAGACCAGACAGGACCTGGAGAACACACCCACACACACACAGAAAAAGCTTTTACATAAAGTCAAGTAAAGATTCAAGGGCAAACTGCAGGGGTTTTCTGGGTAAATTTATTCACAAAAATTCCTCTCACCTTTGGTGTGTCGTCGGTTCCTCCATTTGTGAGTGAAAAAGACGAGTTCATTTGTGTTTTCAGCGTGTGCTGCATCCCAAGAATCCCTGCACCTATATGTTCTGTCAGCAATTCGAGGATGGAGGACATGTAGGGTACTATAGACTCACTGCACACTTCCTCTGCTTCTTCACATATGCACGCTGGAAGTACACAAATTCAAAAGATGCAGAGAAAATTTAGGCTTAATTTGCTGTTTTTCCATGTGTCTCTAATCAGGGTCACCTGCATCATGAAGGACCCCACACACCCAGCACACACACTTTTTGCCTCGCTCCCCTCAGGCAGAAGGTTGCGGAGCATTAAGTGCAGAACTACAAGGCTGAGGAACAGCTTCTACCCTAAGGCAGTTAGACTCATGAATCTCTAACCAGGAAAAAAAAAAAAAAAATCACTGAAAATTACTGTGAAAAATCACTGAAAAAAAAAAATGAAGAAAAAAAAGTCACTGTAATGCCACTTGGTTGTTGATATGTGCTGCTGACAATCCATGATGCTGATCTCATGCTGCTGATTATTTCATGCGACTGTGTTCATTGGTCCTCATCTGCTCAGACAGACTCGTGTTCGTGCTGCTGTTGTTTTGGCGCATTGTTTTTGTACTATTAGTGCTTAGTGTATTCTTAGTCTTGTGTATTCTTAGTTTAGGTAATGTAGTATATTCTTAGTTCATGACTCGGATCTTACTAATGTTTTTCTTTACAATTTGTATTTTTGTTGGATGCAACTGGGACCCTGTGTATATTTCGTTCCACCTCATGTACCACATGTGATGGGAATGACAATAAAAATCCTTAAATCCTTGAACAAGAAACTCAAAATTGTAGCTTCAGATGTTGCACTGTTGGGGTGTGTGTCAAACCTAATGTGTGTTACCTCTGACTTTCTGCTCCAGGAAGTCCTGAGAGGATATGATCTGGTCCAGATTAGACCTGATGAGGGCCTGACTGGCTGATGCTCTCTGACGACACTCCTCTCTCTGAACCTCCAAAGCTGCAGTCAGCTGTTCCAGCACCAGAGTGTAGGTCGCCTGCACTGTCTGCACACAGAAAGGCAAAAATAATAATGTCAATATATTTCTATAGCACATAAAAACAACAAAAGCTGACTGAAGAGCTCTACAATTAAGCCAGATTAAAAATAGTAAAAAAAATAAAAATAAAAAAAAATGTGCCACTCAAAAAGCATAAGAATGTTAACAATAAAATGCAACAACAATAAAAATCAGATCTGACTTGTTCTTAGACTGCATGGATCAAATGCTAAAGAAAAAAAGATGAGGCTTGAGCAAAGATTTAAAAGTCTCAGCAGTCTTTAAATTATCAGGTAATCTGTTCCACACTGTTTTGGAGCAGCAACTGCAAAAGTCTGATCACCTCTGGACATCATTTTGGATCTGGGGGCATCTAAGAAGAACAGGCTGGTAAACCGGAGTGCTCCCACTGGAGCATAGGTGTTAAGAAGATTGCATAAATATGATGGGGGCCACACCTTTTAAGACTTTAAAATTTTAAAATTAACCCTGAAGTGGACAGGAAGCCAGTGGAGAGAAGCCAGGACAGGGATTATGTGTTCACGTTTTCTAGTTGCTGTTAAAAGACAAGCTGCTGCGTTCTGGATGGTTTGTAAATTATGCAAAGATGATTTATCTTAACCAACATACAACCCATTACAGTAGTCCAAACGAGAGGTAATAAAAGCATGAATCACCTTTCCAATGTCTCTTAAAGAGAGAAAAGACTTGACCTTGGCAATAAGTCTTAGTTGGAAGAAAGTGGATTTCTCAACTGCATTTATCCGTTTGTCTATTTTAAAAGTACTATTGAAAATAACTCCCAGATTCTCGACAGTGGAGTGAATATATGAAGCCATGCGGCCAAGAGTGTCAAGGGCATTACAGTTACCAAAGCTGATGACTTCAGTTTTATTTTCATTTAAATTAATAAAATTTAGATTTATCCAGACTTTAGTGTCATTTAGACAGTTCAAACAGTTCAAGAGTCGTTCCGGTGGAGCGGCCCTCTCTGACTTAATTCATTCAACCTTTATTTAAACAGATAAATCACATTGAGCCTCGAAGACTCATTTACAAGTGAGACCTGTTTGGACAGACAAAAACAGTGGTTAACTGGACACATGTAGGAAAATGGAGAGGAAAAAAAATCCTAATGGGAAGATACAAGTGAATATCATCAGGAAAGCAAAGAAAAGGGATGTTATGTTTTCTAAAAATGGACAACAAAGGCAACATGTAAAGATGAAAAAACAGGGGACCCAAAATAGACCCTTGAGGGACCCCAAAGATAATGGACAAACTCCTAAACTAATAATGGACCACAGACTGTGGAAATAAAAGAACAAAAGCTGGAATTGTTGCACACAATTTGTCAGTATTGAGCAAAGTCCAAAACAATTGTGTAAAAAGGTTTTGATATTTATCTAAAAATTCTGATACTTGTTAATCACAGAGGAATAAAAATTATTACGACTGTTTTAAAACACACAGGTCTGTAACAGAGACTAATCCCAACACGTTTGTTATAGTTTACTCACTGCCAGCCACTGTCGGATCCTTTCAGTCTTCTTGCCCTTCACCTTAGTCTGAAGCTGGTTGTGTAACCATGGCAATACTTCCTCCATCACCTGGGAGGCCAGCACCTGCACACAGACGGCGTTTATGAAAAACATGGCTGACATGAGTACAGACAGACAGGGGGTTATACGAGTTGAGGTGACTGACTTGTTGCTCGGTGCCCAGCAGATTTTCCCAGGATTCATAGCATCCTTTGTCCTGTTGGTAAAGACGGAGGGCTTGGGCGTAAGCTTGGCTCTCGTGGGATGAATCACACCAGGGGTCTGTGGAAAGTGAGGACTGGGTTAGGAGTCCATCCATTCATGTGATGTGTCCCACCTTCTGCCAGACAGACGTTTTTGTGTTTAACTTTGTCAGAGCAGTTTTACAAAGTACAGCCCAACAAACCATTTGAAGAGTTTTTTGTTTTGAGTTAAAAATACTATAAAAATAGTAAAATTCTCTAACAAAACTGCCAAAGTTAAACTTTTCTTGCAGTTTTGCTGCAAGTCTTGACTAAATTATTTGAAAATTTTGCATGAAAAAGGTCAAAGCACAAACAAATAAGTCCTTAAAAATAATCAGCTGTACATAATGAAAACAAGAAGTGACTGCTGTATTTTACTTCCTGTCATAATATGAGACTTCATATTTTATTTGAACAAAATCCAAAATGTGTTATCTTCTTGTTTTAAATGTATACCATGCATCGACAGAGATAACTAAAAACATTAAATAAATCTCATTTCATATAAAAATCTGAGCAAATTTTAAAAATCAACAGTTTTGTAGGATTTTTTTTTTTTTTTTTACTTGAAACTAGTTAACATAGGGTCTGAAAAGTGGGGAGGTATAGTGCAGCAGTGGTTACAGCTGTCGCCTCACAGCAAGAAGGTTGCAAGTTCGCATTTTGCCTGGGTCCTTTCTGTGTGGAGTTTGTATGTTTCTCTTGGTACTCTGATTTCCTCTCACATACCAACAACATGTATGTTGAGTTTAATGACAACACTAAATTGTCACCAATAGAATGGTGGTCGCATTTATGGTGGTCTCTATGTTGGCCTACGAAGAACTTGCGATATATACCAGGGTGCACGTTGCCTTTCATTTAGTGACCAGTAGAGCTCGGCACCAGCTCCTTCATGACCCTGCACAGAAAAGTCAGTTACAAAAAATGGTAGGGTGGTTTTTAAATGCACCATGTTTTTTTTTATTTTTAGTTTCCTGTCTTATCTTTAGTTTAACTTGCACATGTGAGCAAGAGGTGGGTTCTAATTATTAAAAAAACAACACCAATATGATTGGTAAATATGCACCGAGTGATTAAAATGTGTGGTTTCACTTTTTTTTATAAGTGTAGCTTTTACCCCATTAATAAATACTCTTAAATCCAAGTCTTTTGTGAATCAGCTCCTCATGAAGCAACAGGAATTACGCTCTTACTTAACGAAAAAGATTTGAGGAACAGAAACCTTCACTGAGAAAAAACAAAACTTGATTTTGTGCTTTGTAAAAATAATATTTGATTTAATCAAACAGTTTTTTAAGTCTCGAGTCTTTAGGTGATGTGTTTAAAGGACAGTGTTTCTGCAATCAGACTCATTTTGGTAGCGAATGACAACTGAAAACTAGAAAACATGCCATGTCAGGTCATTTTATGTTGAGAAATGAAGGAGACAGACATTTTAGTCAAACCTTACAACGTTAGTTACAATCTCATGCAATATTGGAAGATGTCATGCTCAGAGTATATATGTAATGGGGTTGACGTCAGCTACTACCACATCAAATTTTAGCTCAGTATGTGCTAAACTGATTGAGGTACAGCTATACGTGTTCACTAATGTTGAGCAGCTGCTCATTTCTAATGGTGAATAGCTAAAATAGTTACTGATGGTCAGTTGCACATTTCCTGTCACTGATCAGAATATATTTGTGCAGGGGTGTCACGCCTCGATTTTGCAACCGCTCGAATAAAACCCAGAGGGTGTTTAGGTTTTGGATTGGATCCTGGTAACCACACAGGAAATTATCAGCAATAATATTTTTATCTGTTGCTGCGGAAACTGTCATTGTGACAAACTGAAGATGAGCATACCACCAGCAGCAGCGCTCTACTGCAGCACAGTGAAATCATCCACTCTGGCAGTTCAGTATACGGTGTGTAACTTATAAACACAATTTCAAATGATAAATACAAGTGATCATAATACATTTTCATTTCAAGGCAAGTTGGGGTTAGAATCTATGTAGTATAAATCTAATATAAATAAAAGGTGGAGCGTTCCTTGAAAGAATGCATATCACCTGCAGAGTTTTACACCGAGATCATCTAATGTCCATCCAGAGTGGTCTTAGTTAAACCTAAATAAAGTGGTTTGTGTGACCCTATGCAACATTGTGCCGTCTTGCATAATCCTTTAGCAGTCAAGGTATGTGTTGTGAATGACTGTCAGCTACTACCACACCAAATTTTAGCTTCATGTCTGTGAAATTATTTGAGGTGTAGCTAGGTTTGGGGGATATATCGAATATATTTGATTTATCGTGAGATTTTCTATTTATGATCATTAAAATGGCTTTATCGCAACCATCGAGTATTATTAGACTTGAAAATCCATGTAGATTTTTTTTCTCCCGTCTGCACCTCAAACTTCACACAGCCCCCTCTTTGAATACAAACAGCATCTCACCTGTGCACGTTACCCCCGCTTCCTGCTTCTCCAGGTGTGGGGGGAGTTTAACACAAGTAAACAGAGGAGAGCAGCTTAGCTGCTGTGCAAAAAGAAACACAATAGCCGTTGTTTGGAGATGGTTTGGATTTAAATCGTCAGATGAGCAGCAGAAAATTGTTTTCTGTAGACAATGCTGAGAACAAGTCCCAACAAAAGGTCAGAACTACGAATCCTTTCCACCATCTGAAACAGCACTAGAAGTTAAGTGCTACAGCTCTGATTGTGTTTGCAGCCTCCTTTCCTGAACAAACCACAAGTCAAAACTCATTGTTTAGCCGTGCCTTATGAGAGGAACAGTGAGAGATGCGGCGACATTAATAAATCAGCAGATTATCATATCGAAGACACGGTGTCTTTAGCAATGCTTCACGTGCTGCTTCACACACGCTTATTAACGTTGTGAAGGCGGGTATTATTTAATATATGTATGATAAATAGTTTATTTTTTAGACATTTAGCAGAGTTACAGCTGCTTTTTAATAAATGCGCCTGTGTGACAGCTGAGACAAAGCTTTGACTCAAATATATTTTTTGTTATTACTTTATGGAAAGAAAAAATATTAATTAATTCAACCTTTATTTATACAGGTTAGTTTCATTGAGCCTCGGGACTCATTTACAAGAGAGACCTGTTTTTAACAAATAATGATGACAACAGTAGACAATCATTAAAAAAAAGCATTTGAATTGAAAAAAAATAAATGGAAGAAAATTATATTTAAAAAACGAAACAAAAACAGCTACAATATAAAGCAATGTAAAATACTAACAACAGGAACATGTCTGCATTGGTTTGTGCCATGAACTTAGCAAATGTTTGAGTATCGAGATATATATCGTATATCACGATTAAAAATATTGAGATATTAATTTTGGTTCATATCGTGCAGGCTAGGTGTAGCCATATTTGTCTAGGCCAGGTCTATTCAACTAAACTGCTCAGGGGACCACAGTTTCTGAAAGCAAACAGTTTTGGGAACAGACATCCAGCAATTAACATCATTATGTAAATAAACCAACAGATTACAATGATCTGTTACCTTTTAAATTTGTTTATTTTATTGCTTTGGATTATATTGAAGTCACCCACGTGCTGGAAATGGCCCACCAGTTGAATAGCCCTGGTCTAGGTTAAGGTCAAATTGCTGCAGTGGTCATCCTGAATTGGGTTGACTTCAGAAGTTAATCAGTTGCACAAGTAAAGCCAACTATACTTTCAGTTTTGTTGAAATCCATTCGTGATTCATGAGATATTTTACAGAACCTTGGATTGTTTTGGCCGTTTTAATGACACTTTGTTGGATCTTCATTCCTTTGTAAGATCTCTGCTGAACTTAAACTTTGGGTTACTTGTAAACTTGTGCCACATAAAAACGGGGTGTGTGTGGTTTACCAAGGTTGCGGTGCCTGATGCACATCTTGAGGCTAGACAGGAAGTAATCTCGCTCCTCCTCTTGTTGAAACAGGAAGCAGGAGTGGCCTGTGTGAGGGAGGTGAAGGTAAACAGCAAATTCATCTGATGACGCCACCGAAGAATCCTCCTTCACTCCTAGAAATAAAAACAAATAAACACACAATGAGATGACAGTATTATAGAAAAAAAGTGAATTGATTTGAGTTCTTATAAAACTATGACATGTTTAAACTTCCTAAAAACAGAACATTGATCACTGCATTTTGTAGCGTTTTAGGATTTCTGGGTAATAATCCGTGTTCTGCTGTCTTTTTGTGAACTCATAAAAATGACATTACTTCTCTCACTTGAGTTTTTTTTTCTCCCTTTGTAAAATTCTTCTCCTTCATTATTTATTGTCTTAACTTTTAAATCTTCAGCACGTCAGGATGAGCACTTAGTCTCCAACAGAAGCAGATGTGAAGCAGGGTGAACTTATGGTTTTAAGAAGCCTCTCTACAGGCAAATGTTTTGTCCACTTGCTCATAACTTCCTCTTTTAAAAACACAGAACTAGATGGTGATGGTTAAAGTGTGAAACCTGAAGCTTGAGAACAATCGACTCAAACCAACAAGGGACGGTCAGGTCCACATTAGAGGTGGAGTAGTACAAGTTTTTCCACAGCTGATATTAGTGCCAATTTTATTTTTTTAGAAATCAGTGCAGCCGATGGTCAATATATAAAACGATTTGTTTGAATTTATTTTTTGTGGGCAGCATTTCTTATTTTACAAGAGTAAAGTTGCTTGATTTAAATAAACGTATTTGACAACACTTAGAAGAACATGTACAATTATAAATAACATATACAAGAGCTTTCTCACCTTAAAAACAAGCTTAAGTGAGTGACAGTGACATGGTTGTTGCTGCTGATGCTGCTTTATTTTTAGTCTTTGTAATTATTTGGGTATGGATATTTTCCTAACAGAGCACTTCCTCTCAGACTGCAGGCTTACTCGTGGTTCCTAGAGTTTCCAAAAGCAGAATGGGAGTAAGATCTTTCAGTTATCAGGCTCCTCTCTTGTGGAACCAACTTCCAGTTTCTGTCCGTGAGGCTGACACATTGTCTAGTTTTAAGACTTTCCTTTTTGATAAATCCTATAGTTAGGGTTGGCTTGTTATGCTGCTATAGGCTTAGACTACTGGAGGACAAACTGACCTCATTTACTTAAATGAACTGTTAGAATTGAATAGTTTTCATTTAATATTATTTCTATCTTAACATGTGATTCTTGACCTGCCATTGTGTATCTGTTCCTCTCAAACACAGCCTATCAAAGCAGATGACCGCTTGTCCTGAGCCTGTTCTGCTAAAGGTTTCTTTCTCATGAAGGAGCTTTTCCTTTCCACTGTCGCCTTCATGCTTGCTCAAGATGACAGTCTGTGATGGAGTTAATTTCAAAGTAGTGCCCTGAGATGACTTCTGTTGTGACTTGGCGCTATATAAATAAACTAAACTAAACTGAATTGAAGTACAGGCATGGCTGACTGCAGATTTATTAAGTGGCTCATCAGTCTATTTCTAGTCCACATCCTGCAAAGGTTTTGTCTGTAAGCAGTGAAACTGTGTGGCAGCACACACAGTGTCTTGCGAAAGTATTCTGCCCCCTTGAACTTTTCAACCTTTTGCCACATTTCAGGCTTCAAACATAAAGATAACATTTTAATTTTTTGTGAAGAATCAACAACAAGTGGGACACAATTGTGAAGTGGAATGAAATTTATTGGATGTGTCAAACTTTTTTAAACAAATTAAAAACTGAAAAGTGGGGCGTGCAATATTATTCGGCCCCCGTGCGTTAATACTTTGTAGCGCCGCTTTTTGCTGCAGTTCCAGCTGCAAGTCTCTTGGGGTGTGTCTATCAGTTTTGCACATGGAGAGACTGAAATTCTTGCCCATTCTTCTTTGCAAAACAGCTCGAGCTCAGTGAGGTTGGATGGAGAGCGTTTGTGAACAGCAGTCTTGAGGTTTTTCCACAGATTCTCGGTTGGATTCAGGTCTGGACTTTGACTTGGCCATTCCAACACCTGGATACATTTATCTGTGAACCATTCCATTGTAGATTTGGCTTTATGTTTTGGATCATTGTCTTGTTGGAAGATAAATCTCCGTCCCAGTCTTCTTGCAGATGCAAACAGGTTTTCTTCCCAGAGCACCTTCTTCCACATGTTTGGTGTGTCTCCCAGGTGCTTGTGGCAAACTTTAAACAACACTTTTTATGGATATCTTTGAGAAATGGCTTTCTTCTTGCCAATCTTCTATAAAGGCCAGATTTGTGCAGTGTACGACTGATTGTTGTCCTATGGACAGACTCTCCCACCTCAGCTGTAGAGCTCTGCAGTTCATCCAGAGTGATCATGGGCCTCTTGGCTGCATCTCTGATCAGTCTTCTCCTTGTTCGAGATGAAAGTTTAGAGAGACGGACGAGTCTTGGTAGATTTGCAGTGGTCTGATACTCCTTCCATTTCAATATGATTGCTTGCACAGTGCTCCTTGGGATGTTTAAAGCTTGGGAAATTTTTTTGTATCCAAATCCGGCTTTAAACTTCTCCACAACAGTATCTCAGACCTGCCTGGTGTGTTCCTTGGTCTTCATGATGCTCTCTGCGCTTTGAACAGAACACTGAGACTATCACAGAGCAGGTGCATTTATACGGAGACGATTACACACAGGTGGATTCTATTTATTATCATTAGTCATTTGGGACAACATTGGATCATTCATAGATCCTCACTGAACTTCTGGAGTGAGTTTGCTGCACTGAAAGTAAAGGGGTCCAATAATATTGCACGCCCCACTTTTCAGTTTTTTATTTGTTAAAGTTTGACACATCCGATAAATTTCATTCCACTTCACGATTGTGGCCCACTTGTTGTTGAATCTTGACAAAAAATTAAAATTTTATATCTTTATGTTTGAAGCCTGAAATGTGGCAAAAGGTTGAAAAGTTCCAGGGGGCCGAATACTTTCGCAAGGCATTGTATATAGCTCAGTTAATGCAATCAGGGACAAGTTTTTATGGGTTTGGGTTGCTTTGTGTTATTTGAGCAAGATGTAAACAGCTGTGGTCTTTTTCTACCTAGGAATTCATGAATAGTTTCTCCCATCAGTACAGATGAATGTACTTAAACAGGTCTATGAAATATTCAGGGTTTACTACGTTAAATACCGTTAAGTATTGCAGCACAGCTTTTCTCCAAATAAGCTCTGGATTCTTCTTCATTGGTAAAAACGACTCCTCCGGCTGGTTGGAGGACCAACTTAGCTGCACATCCACGGCTCAGACTCTGCAAAGATCAGCAGCACCAAGATCCAAATCATTCATCCTGCAAACATCACGTTTTCATAGAAAGTTATTTCTGTGGGTTTTACCTCCATGCTGTCATGGACTTCAACTCTGAAGTCTCTTCTCAGGACGACACATCTCTCTCTGCATTTCTTTCCCTGCTCGTCCCAGCAGGAAAACTTTACACTCCCTTGGTACAACACCTCCTCTGGGTCATACTTGGGCTTCACAAAAACACAAAGACTCAGAGGTTTCTTAGGTTTGTTGTGTTTAATACAAGATCGATTTTATAAACTTATACAATGTTGGAACTAAATATATGGACTGAAAAGATGTAAGTTTGCA
The DNA here is from genome assembly GCF_014905685.2 of Nematolebias whitei. NCBI lineage: Eukaryota > Metazoa > Chordata > Actinopteri > Cyprinodontiformes > Rivulidae > Nematolebias > Nematolebias whitei. Next base: position 36,907,740 of record NC_056506.1, read on the forward strand.
CACTGGGGCATGTGAAAGTGTCTAAATGAGGAGTAAATGTGATAATTAGAATTATGATTAGATACCCTTTGTGTGAGAAATAGGCCCCGCCCCTCTTTTTTAGGCTCCACCTCCTGGTGGATGTGTCCGAGGTAGGTGACGGTGTACTGCTGACGATAAAACTCACTGAAGTTCTGAAAACGCTTCCCAACAAGTTCTGAAAACAAACAGGATTAAGTTTATTACTTTGGTAAAAGAAAATCAAAAACAATTAGTTTGACAAATTATACAATTCACAGAAAAACGTGTTTCACAGTAAGAAATGTGATTTTGGTGTTGATGGGGTCTGCATGATGAATCTTTGCTGTAATTTGTAGAAATGAGAAAAATGTCCCGAGCTCCAATAATGTGCTTCTTGTGGGAAAAGTTTTTGTATTTACATATTTTTATCTGAACAGAAAAACTCAAGGATATAATTTTCATGATATCTTTTCTTCTGCTTTTAGAAATTTGTACAAGATTAGACTAGTAGATAAATGTTTCAAACTGCAGAGTTAGATTCTTATTTGGTAGCTATCAACAGGTACAAATGCTGGAAGTCACTCTTTGCACTTTAAACAAATGCAATAAACACATTTGGGAAATAAGCACTACCACTTTTTTTACATTATACACTCAAGATTTGACTCTTTAATACAAACATTTGTTAAAGAAAATAAATCTATTCCAAATGACTGTACATGTCAGATATTTATTCCTTTAAAAGTAGTGTTTAATGCTTGAATATTCTCACTTAAGTGGTGTTAGAAATGAACTACACTTGAACTGTACGAGACTGACAGTAAGGCGAGGAGTTTTACTGAAATGAGCAGACTCAAAACTGCAACAGAAAGCTGATTGTGTTAGACATGTATCAAGGGAATGTGTATCATTTGCACCCATGCTCCATAATTTTACTATTTACTGTGATTAATGTATCTTATGCACTGCTCTTTTACCGTTATTGTGAATATTAAAATGTTAAAATGTTCCATGATCCTTACTATAATCAGTCTTCATGTGACCGGTCAGTAAAGAGACAGCAAGAGATAATTAGATTATTCTCAAGGTGATTGATATGATGACAGTGACGTGGTTCCAGAGGCCTTGGGGGCTGTCCGGCCCCCAGATTTCTCCGCTTCAAGTTCTGACTGCAGCTGGGTTCTGATAAATCTGGACAGGGTGGGGAGGGCTTAGCAGCTGGATGTTTCTACAGAACTGATTTCTGTTCAGGTGAAAGCATTGATAGTTGTACTTGGAAATGCACTGATCTTCTGTGATTGCTGGCTGTTGTCCAAAGCTTTGTAATAAATCTGATGAAGTCTGCACGCAATTGTTTTGGGAATCTTTTTTCCACGACACGCGTTTGGAAAGGTGGTGTTCTATGAGGGCATTAAAATCTAGGAGAAGACATCCCCCCCCCCCCCCCCCGCTTTGATGCAACCCACAGATCTCAGTAGTTTTTTTATATTATTAAAAAAAAACCTTGACTTCACATAAGCAGAACAAATAAATGTATTAGTCCGTGTGTCTTTATATGTCAAGTTAACCGTCTGATATCAAGTAGATCTTTAAAGTTGTTTGTCCAGGTCCTAATTTATCTTTGTTCATTTGTTTGCAGTGTGCAGCCAGTGTCACATGTTCTTTGAGTCAGTCTGCCTTTCATCTCAAACACAGATACAAGATCAGACAACCTATAATAATATAATGGTTGGAAATAGCTGCAATTAGCCTCTAGTATGCAGGGAAGATTAGTGACAGGATGTGTCTGAGCTGATAACATGGAGAAATAAACTAAAAGCATTCATAGAGTACATTAGGTTTTTACCTGTTTGTACATTTACTTCATTTCATCACTGAAAATAAATTTAATCTCAGTCCATTTTGAATTTAGCCTCTTTTTTTTTAATCCGTGACATTGTCACAGTGAAGTCATCCTTGTGGTTTGGTGGTTAAAGCGACTGACGTTTAACAGCACTGTCCTCAGTGTAGTTCTGAGGACTTGCTCTGAAATGCAACACCCCTCCCCACATTTCCTGCCTGCCTCTGTGCAGAAACACTCAACTAAAGTAAAACTAAATACTCAAAGTCCGTCACAGAATTTGATGTAGTAAAACACTGCAGGCTTCAAATATTTATCAGTGAATTTCTTATCCCTCTGTGGAAAATTATTTCTATCAGGGAACTTGTTTGATATTTTGTCGCTTTGCGGTTGTGAATTAAAACTCAACATAAAACGTGAAGCTAAAAACAATAATATAGGTTTTTATTGTGATTAGACAATAATAAGTGAGCAGCATAAAAGAGGACATAAAATGTAGATGTTTCTAAAAGCTTCAGGTGCCACCATTTGCACAAGAAGTACAAGTAAAGCTATTTGTTCTACTAAAACACCACTCAGACAAAACGCTCAAACTTTTGATTTCTCATTGCTTAGCCTTTCCCCCCCTCTGTTCAGTAAAAGTAATTTTCATTAGAGCCAAATAAGTTCTTTATGAGTATCTAATGTTCAAAATTAAAAAAAAAAAAGTTTCTCATTTACCTTTGATGTGGTTAACTTTAGCCTCATCCAGCAACCCAGAGGAAGATGTTCCCATTTTGTATGTTTCCTTTTTCTTGCCTACAGAAGTTGCATTAAGTGAACACGGTGTGCACAGGAACACATGCCAGCTGAGAGTTGCCCTGATGTGTCAAGGAGCTGTTTGCTCAGCTCATTTCCTCTGTTCTGTGTGTGTAGGCGGGGCTGTTAAAACATAAGGTGAACTGTGTCAATCTAACTTAAAGGCCTGTGACACTTTAAGACTTAAAGTGTCTCTACTGTACTTTTAGGGCCATCTGGTGGTTAGACTGCACTGAAACAGCATTTTACCATAAACATCTTAAACAACTAGCACATTTTATGTTAATTTATTTGATTTATCAATGATGTGTATTTGAATTTTAGAGAATGACAGGCTCGAAACCACCCCTGCAGGCTCATCCTAGCAGACTTCTTAATCAGTTTCCTTTTGCCAAAATGTTTAAATAAATAGAAAACCCACATGCACGCAGAAATGGTTCAGTCATCCTTTTTCCACAGACATTTTGACTTGGAAAAAAAAGCTAGTGGTGCATTCCTCCCAGAGGAGGATTTGCTTTTGCACCTGCAGGTAAGCAGCATGCACAGGTGCAGAAGGTGAATGCTGCTCTCATTAACACACCTGAGGTAACCCTTCTTTTTTTTTTTTTTTTCAAGTCAGCCTCCCTTCCATAAAAGAGACTTTTGAACTTTCAAAATCTTTTAAACAAAACATAAACTTCAAATATGGGTTTCATCAAAAAGTCTTGGTGTTTCATGTTTTATCTGCTGTGCTGCCTCTTCCTAAAATTTGTTTCGGCTCACTTGTATTAGGCTGTACTTACAGGTTTGGAAGGTGAAATGTTTCAGCAAAAAAAGAAACTATCCACATGACCTGATTGAAAATTGTTGGATTGTATACCTGGATTATTAAGCATGGACTTTTTTTGGTTAGAGGTTTGTGTTAAACGCCATTATGGGCTTTTATTTTGAATCAGAGCATGTGTTTCCTGATCGAACCAGAGAACCACCTATGGGTACTTGTCATGTGTAAGGGAGATTTACTTGCATAAATTCAACAGTATAATTTGTGCATGTTTAATAGTTAAACTCCTCCAATAATCTTCGTATTCTCAAATGATTTAAACAGAAGAATGATCCTGCCGACAACGCAAGATATTTTTAGGGGAGTGGTGGCGCAGAGGTTAGAGAGGTGGGCTTGTGATCCGAAGATCGCCGGTTCACGTCCCGGCCCCGACAACATCAAAAAAATTGTGGGTGGGGTAGGTGAAACACCCACACTTGCCCCCACCCTCATTCGCCCCACTCTGGGCCCATGAGCAAGGTCCTTAACCCCACCATGTGCTCCCTAAACAGGTCTCTCTTGAAAATGAGTTCTCGTGGCTCAATGAGACTAACCTGGATAAATAAAGGCTAAATGAAAAAAAAAAATGTTAGTTCAAATTTTGGGCCATTTGATAGTTATTTTATTTTCTAGGTTTATCAAATTTGGCTGTAATTCATTTTTAATATAGTTTTTGCTAGTTATTTTTTTTTTTCATTTATAATACTCATTTATGTGCAACACCTTGCTTTAAAAGCTTACCAAGCATATACACAAGTGATGCTTAAATAGTTATGCATGTTTCTATGTTCAGATTTACAGCTACTCTACTAGAGTTTAACATTTTTTTATTTTATTTTTATTAAATTGATTACGGTGACATTATTTACATGAACGCTCAATGTTGGATGCTGTCTGTCATGGTGCACTAAGATTCATAACTGGCTGTGATTATCGTACCCACCACTGCACCCTGTATTCACTGGTTAACTGGTCATCATTAACTTCACGCAGACTCTCTCACTGGTACATTTTCATCTTTAAATCACTTCTTGGTCTGCTGCCTTCATACATCTCCTCCTACATGTCAT
>NC_056506.1:36912349-36956061 GCF_014905685.2 Nematolebias whitei
AACTTCACGCAGACTCTCTCACTGGTACATTTTCATCTTTAAATCACTTCTTGGTCTGCTGCCTTCATACATCTCCTCCTACATGTCTCTGCGTGAGTGCAGCTACAGCGTGCGCTCTCAGGACATTAAGGACATTCTCAGGGCCTTCTCCTACTCCACTCCTGTTTCCTGGAATATCTTACAAAAAGATCTGAAGCTCTTGACCTTGACCTCTCTAAGTGGCTGGTTGGACTCCTGGCAGGGACCAATGCAGACATGTTCCTGTTTTTAGTTTTCTACATTCGCCTTATAATCTAGCTGGTTTTTGTTACATTTTTTGCCAAATTATTTGTTAAATTAAAAAAAATAAATCTACTCTTTGTTGAAATCAGGTCTCTTGTAAATGAGTCCTCCAGGCTCAATGGGATTTACCTGTCTAAATAAAGGTTGAATGAAAAAAAATTTGTGATTACAGATTATTTTTAATATTATAAAACCAAACAGACATTTTTTTTTTTACATGTAAAACATTTTGTTGTAGTTATCTTCAGTGAAAGTGCTCTTCCTGATATTGTCTATTAAACCTGAAAACAGCCTGCTCTGACTGGTCTGTTGTGAACTTAAATCGATAAAAGCCATTACTTTGAAAGGACACGCATCCCTACTGGTCTTTAAAGTGCCCGCCCTGACATTTGACCAATCAAAATCTCTGTTTAAACTCCATGGATACAAGAGCTGTTCTGATTGGTTGGCATCATTCACCCTGCTGAGTCTAACCTGAGTCTGTGTTCTGCTCCTTCAGTCCTGTGGGGCTCTTCATTCAATGAAGTACTGTACAACCTTATGTAGTTTTTTCCAATGTTTCTTTTTTTTTTTTTTGCGAATTATAATTTTATAGACTTTATAAAAAGGACAGAGCGCACATTTTCTTCTAATATTATTGATTTTATTGTTTGACCAGGATAAAATGCAGACCCGTTGTGACCTCAACATTTAAGCTAATAATTTGCAACCAGAACAACTAGCTTCTTCTTTTGTTGAGTTTATGACTTTTTACGCTCATTCTTTTGATTCATTGCCTGGTTTTGTGAGAGGAAAATGTGGCGCGTTCTGTCCCTGCAGATTTTCTGCTGTGTTTTACGGACACTCAGTGCTCTGGCGGCGGATTCAACCCTGGACTCACCCGGCGAGGAGCTGCGGTTGACCGGAGCCGTGGAGCTCATGGAGACGGACAGAAGTGCTCCCTTCGCGGCTACCAAAGCGGAGGGTCAGCGGGCAGGTGGGCCCCGGCTTCTCGGTGTGGAGCCCACCTCCGAGCCTCTGGAGGATGAGCTGGACAACCAGGAGAATATAATAAGCCAGGTCTGTAGAAAAAAATGTTCCAATTCTAAACGCAGTTTAAAAAATGTGTACTGTAAACAAAAGCAGATAAAAGGTCACTTTTCATCATCATCCAACATGATTTAAATGATATCTATTTAAATGATGACCTTTCAAAGCTGAATTTAAAATGATATGAAATATGACTTATGTATAATTTTAGGAAATGAACGCAGTAATCATTAGAAATTTTAGGTTTTAAAGTCAGAACTGCAAAAGTTAAGTGAATTTCCTGTTTCCAGTAAACATTCAGGCCCATCATCATCAACACAGCACACCACATTTCTAAGTGTTTTTTTCTTTTTTTAATCACTTCTCTAAAACTTTCCATCTTCATCACACAAAAACACACGAGACAAAGTTCTCATCCATTTAGGATATGATGCTTAAAAATATATATATGAAAATGGTTTTGGAGATTGCTCCAGTCGCTCGCGCCAGTTTCAAAATAAGCCAAGACTACAGTCCTCCTTAAAACCCAAGCCAAACCCTCTTATTGCCAGTTTAAATGATGGGAAACACCAGGGCTTTGTGTTTGTGCCCACATTTTGTTGACAGAGTGCATCCCTCTGGTTAATGGTTATGTAACATCCTTCAAACTGCAAGTGGTCCAAACCCCCAAACTGCCTGTTTGTAAACTCCTGCAGCTATCTTTTGAGAGGAGGCTCACCACTGCTGCAGCTGCACATCATCAAACATCCTCCAGCTCATTTTTATATGTAATTATTGTGCCCTTGCTTATTGTACAGGCTGACAGGGAGTTTCACTTTCATCATCTGAGTTTGGGTTTTTTTGTGGGGTGAAAATGTCTAAAATAAGAAAAATTGGTCTCTTTCTTTCAGCTGCTGGGAGATTATGACAAAGTAAAGACCGTGTCATCTGGCTCAGACTGTGTGTGCCGCTGTGTGGTTCGACCAATCAGACGCTCTGACTGCAGCCGTATCCATGAGGGTGATTCTGCATCGCAGTCCCAGGACTTTTACACTGTTGAGACAATCACCAAGGGATCAGACTGCAAGAAGTGTGTGTGCATGGCTCCACCTTCAGCTGTTAACCCCTGCGAAGGAGAGTACAGGTTTAAAAAACTACAGGAGGCAAGCAAAGATGACATCAAGGTAGAAACATGACCATTAGCTTTTGAACAATTTTTTTATTGAAGTAGATTTGACAAACAACGTTTTCTTCATCTTCTGATCCTCTTTTATTCTTCTCTCATTGATCTTGTTTATTTCTGTCTAGATGGCTACCATCATTGACTTATTGGAAGGCTCTATGTATGGACTGGACTTGTTAAAGCTTCACTCTGTCACTACCAAACTGCTGAGTCGGGTGGACAACATGGAGAAGGTGAGCAGGTTCAAACTACAGTATGAATGGTCCCACATTAAGAAATGCAACTAAAGTCTCTTGTTACAGGCTGACAGTACTTAAAAGCCAATAAAGTCCCTTTAGAAAAAGGAAAAATGCTTTATTTATGCAAAAGCAAGGATATGTTTATTTTTATTTTTTATCATCGGGCAAAAAACCCCAACAACTAATGATTAGCAGGACTTTGGCCAATAGTTGCAGAATAACTTTAATGGGACAAATGGTATTTTTCCTCAAAGGGTGACTCTACTGTACCTATATGCTCATTCACAAGTCTTACAGTTCACCTCAACACACGGGTGAGACCTGATGGTGTAAATCTGTAGTAAACCTTATTAGCCTTAATGCTCAGTCACAGCTGTAAGAATAAATGTGACAGTAAATCACGAGCATCGTGAACTACAGATAAACCTTCCGGGTTTTCTAGATTACGTTCATGAACATTTTCTCTGACTTCAAAAATTGACAAATAAAAAAGGAGTGAGTGTCCATATAGTAGCAAAACTACTTTATTTGCCAATTTTGCAGAACAAATGTTATTTCAACTAAATAAAAATACTGTTTGACAAACCGTTTTCAACACAGTCACAGAAGTGGGAAAGTTTATCTGTCACTCACCTGGACAATGAGTTTTACAGATGTGCAGTGCTGGATCAGGATCCTATAACAGTATATCTGCTTCTTTTTTTGCCCAACTAGTTCTTAAGCTTTGACGTTATTTAGCATTTACTTTTTTTTTTTTCATCACTACTTGAATTATGGTTCTTGATCTACTCTGGTGTGTGCGACGTGTCCTTTTTGTTTGTGAACTCCAGGATTTTGCACGAAATTTAACCGAAATGATGAGAGAGAAAGAGCGCATGAAGGAGAAAGCAAAAGAAAAGGACAAAGAAAAGAAGGCTCAGCAGAAGAAAAAGAAAATGAGCGATTTGGAGCGTTCGGGACCGAAAATTGGAGCAGGTGCACACACTCACAAGCAGGTATCACTCAATGGTTTAAAATGCAAAATTCTTAACTACGATGCTCTAACATATTTTGAAGAACTAAAAAGTTCTTAGTCCTCTAACTAAAACCACATTTTTGGTTGCAGAAAAATAATGAAAGCCAATTGAAGAAAAATCAACAGCAAGATGGTTTGGAGCAACAGAAACCAACGAGGAACGAGACAGAAACCAAAAGTTCAGTCAAAGAAAAGAACAATGTGTTTATCAGAGGCGTGACCTTTTACAAAGCAGATGAAGAGAGTTACGAAGGAGAAGAGGAGCAAAAGAAAGGAAGAGGAAAGACTAGTAAGTGCATTAGTTTAAGTATCATTTAGGTCTTACTGTAATCACATTTGTGGCCCCATTTCTTCTTTTGTTTATTTAGTAACCACTGACGCTGAAGAAGACTCACAGATTTATGTCAAGTTGCCATTTGCCACCAATAGTCCTGGACCTTCAAGAACCTTTTTCAGAGAAGTTGACCAGAAGTCCATATCAAAGAGTCAGAGCGATCATTTACCCACACGTCAACCGAAATCAACCACCAAGCCATCTCCCGTCAAACCAACGAAAACGGCTTCACAGGAGGTGACGACCAAACTCGCAGCTGCATCCCATCAAACCCCACCGGTCACCGAGCGTCCTACGTCACCTTCAGACACCAACATCAATCCGCCCAGCGATGCACTTCCAACTGCAGCGTCCCAGCCAAAACCCAAAAGTCGACTCAGCTGGACGGAGAGCCCTGCTGACCAACCCAAGGTCACCAAAAAACCAGGTAGAGATGAGGCTGACACCATCGACTGGCTGATATGTGATTTATTTATTTATTTTTTATTAGTCAGAAAACGGACCTAAATAATGTAAAATATATATATTGAAGTCTTATACCATTCTTCGCATTAACAACCGTCTCAAGCAACTAATTCTGAACCAGAAATGAGTTTTCGTAGATATACTGTCTGGCAACACACCTACTTCATACTAGGCACGTGTAGTTTTTTCTCAAAGCAGATAATAACAATAATGATAATGGTAATAATGATAATAATAATGATGATGATGTTATCTGTTGTGTGTCCTCCTACAGGTGTGTGTAAGGACACGGTAGCCAGCATCTCCGAGCCGGTCCAGCAGAACCTCTACGGTCTCGGGGATGGAGCCTGGATGAAAGATGCTCGTGGCCACGGCAATGTCATCTACCTCACCAATGGTCACTATGGCAACAGTCTACTAGAATTTCGGGATATGGACACTTTCATTTCAGGTATAAGACTTTCAGATTTGAAAAGACAACATAAAGTGAGTCGTTCGCAAAGATATTTGTGTCACTGACAGTTTCTACTGTCTATTCATCACATGAGCGCTCCAAGACAACTAGAATCAACTAGAAATCATACATGACAAAAGGCTGACTGAAACAGAAAACATACTTTTAAACTCGGCACAAGTTCGATTTGATTTTTTTTTTTATTTCACCCTGAGCTGAATTGCCAGTTATACATATAGTAAATCATGTTTAAAATATATTTAATGTGTTTAACCAAGCAAGAGTCATGTAGCTTTTCATTATTTATCAGCTTTTTGAAATACAACTAGTTTAATTTAGGACATTCGGGTAACAATGGGACAATGTTTTCCACAATTGAATTTGTATTTTTCAGCACAAACTGGTTTGACACCCTAAATATGAACTCTTGTTGTTGTATCCTGATGCATGCTCAAAAATCCAGGTAGAAAAATCCAACAAAGTTGTCAGGTCCTCTGGATGGATAAAAAAAAATGTTGAAACATTTCATCTTTTATCCAAAAGACTTCTTCAGTCTGAGGAGCTGCAACAAACTCGGTCTTATAAATAGCCCCTTCTCATAGTGGATCAACCAGTTTGCTGGTGACAGCCAGAACTAGTTGTTCACATGATAAAGGAGGACCATCAGCCTAATGACAGATCGTTAATGCCCAATGTCAATCATTGAGGGTGACAATTGGACACGGAGGCCTCTAGCCAAAAGGATGGCCCAGCACAGAAGAACAACATCACCAGGCCAGGACTCTGCAGTCTACATCTACAGGCTAAAGGTCACTCTTTCAGGGATGAAGATGTTCACAACCTTGATAGAGAGGAACGATGGTTTGAGAGAGGAGTAAAGGAGGCCATCTTTGTGAGGAGAACCCATCCATCATTAAACAGGGGCGGAGGCCTCCGTGTTCAACTGTCCCCCTCTTACAATGCTGTTATTGCCAGTATCACTCAGCCCCCTGTGAATAGTAAACAACCTGAGTTTAGTGCCGCTCCTCAGACTGAAGAAGTCTTTTGGATTAAAGATGAAACGTTTCAACGGGTTTTTTTTAATCCATCCAGAGGACCTGACAACATTGTTAGATATTTTAGTTGTAATTGCAGCTGTATTGGCACATGTTCTAAATAATGAAAAAGAATGTGATGTTTAATAGTTTACAAAAAAGCAATATCAAAGTGCTCTGTCCAAATGTTCAGCCTACAACACATTTGGTACAAGTAGCAAAGTTTTTTTTTGAGATTTAACACATTTTACATGTTTGGTTTGTCAGAACAAACTGTGTAACAGCTATAGAAACCACGCGCCTAAAACTTAAAAGACAATATCTTAATAACAAACAACTGTGAACAGAGTTTATCTAGCATAAACTCAACACATGTGCTTGCACTTAAGTGGAGTTTACCCTGAACTTCCTAAAGTTACTGGTAATCATGTGTGTTTTTGCTGCCCAGGTCAGGCGAGTAATACATACAAGCTGCCCTACAGTTTCACTGGAACAGGTCATGTCGTGTTTAACGGAGCCTTTTACTATAACCGAGCGTTCAGCGGAGACGTGATCAGATACGACCTGAGACACAGATACGTTTCTGCCTGGACAACACTACATGATGCTTTACTGGAGGAGCAAACTCACAGGACACAAACCGAAGTAAGTCTGCAGGGTTATTAGACAAATGGGAAAAACCGAAAAGGGTTTCCGCAGTGGGTGTGTTCAGCATAAACACAAACAAGACTGCAAATCACTAAAGAGTTCAGAAGGACAAGTAGTTAAAGCTGGAAACAATGAAGGGGAAAAAAAATCAAGGAGTTGTTTCAATTGTTTTGGAAACGGCGTTTGTTTCTGAGGAAAACGCTGAGAAAATCATCACCACTGCCACGCTCGACTCTCTCGTTACGTTTTACGGTCACATTTTTACTGAATTATTTATTCTGTTGGAAATGATCAGCTCTAATGTAAACCTGTCATTTCATTTTTATGGGTTTTTTTTTTTTTTGCTTTACAGTGGCAAATGTTTTATTTCTGACCTTTTGAGTCGGAACAAGTTGTGGATCAAATAAAGAAGACCCTCCATTTTTTTTCTTAATACAATTCACTTTTTAGAACAGTCATTGCCTTAACCTCATCTTTAAGCACAGATTTGATTTGATTAAAATCTTTGACTTTGGTTCAAAACAACAAAAATAAACTGTATAAAGCTAAATATATGTTTTTGGAGTGGTTAACAATGAAAAAATCTTTTAGCAGCGCTAATGTGGTAACTTTTAAGTTTATATTGAGTATCCTGATGCATGCTCTGGATGCTTTATATTGAGTAGGCTTTTTTTTTTTTTCAAATCAGTTTCTTATACAAATGGAACCGTACAAGAAACGTTACCGAGATTAAAACGTTTTAGCTGCACTATGTAAAAGGAAAAACATTTATGCATGCACAGTTCAAACCAAAACTATATATTTAGATTAAACACCTCTGTGGCCCCAAGAAATATACTTTTTACTCCACCAGTTTAATAACAGCTGCTAACTGTGTTTGATGCTGAGTTAGTTTGAGTTCATCTGAGCTAAATTCTGTTAAAAGCTTCTTGATGTGATGGAAAACAGTGATTTGTTTTAAACCAAACTAATACTTTATTCAGCTAACAAAACTGCAGGACTGGTGGATAATCATGCACTGGTTCTTCACTTCTATACAAAAGAGGACATGCTTTCAAATTTAAATGATAAATTCTGCCACTTTAAGGCCTAAAAGAAAAAAACTAATTTTTCGCCTCTCTAACTGTTTCATGTTTTTATTTTCCAGGTGGAGTTTGCTGTCGATGAGTCGGGCCTCTGGCTGCTCTACCCGGCTCTGGACACGGAGGGCTTCCACCAAGAAGTGATCCTGCTCATCCACCTCCATCCTCGAGACCTTCAGCCTATACGCACCTTCCGCACTGGCCTCCGGCGTGGTCGTTACGGCAACAGCTTCCTCGTGTGTGGCGTGCTGTACGCAGTGGATAGTATGGAGCGTCGCTACGCAAACGTGACGTACGCCTTTGACACGCACACGCTCACGCACACCGTGCCGAGCCTGGCGTTCACGAACACACACATGCACACCTCGCAGCTTTCTTACAGCCCGCTGGAAAAGAAGCTTTATGCGTGGGATAACGGACACCAGATGATGTATGATGTTTTCTTTGCTTATTAGCCTGATGGAAAAGTGAGTCGGATGGATGTTTAGTGGTTAGGCACATCTTACAAATCAAAACCAAAACAGATGTTTTGTTTCTATATGACAGTGGATCCGCTGGTCTAATGAATGTCTCGCACACAGCGGAGCAGCAGCTGCTCCAAAGGGAAATTTAGAAAACGTAAACCTTTTTAAAATGTTGTCATTCAGGAAATTGGATAAGAAATCACTCTACAGTAAAGCTCACGTTAGTACACAAAAACAAACATTTTATTAGAGAAGCTTCTAATTTACCCCATTAATACAGCTTTTACAAAAAATAAAGTGATGCTCTTGTGTGGCAGAACAAAGAAAGTGAAGTGACCTTTTTTTGGCGTGATGTGCCTGGTAATTAAAAAGTCACATAACACTCATGAAATTGAACTGAAGTCACATAAAAAAGATCTCATTTCAGACCATTTGAGGTTACTTTGTAATGTTTATGGTGACAGGTCACCTTGTGAAACTAATTTTAAAAAACATTCTGCTCTGAAGTAACTTTAAAATCCTGATAAGAAACTTTATACGTCAATGTCTCACTTTACGACAAGTTTAATGGCTTCTTCTCTTTTGCCTTTATGGCCAAGTCTTTGATGAAAAGGGAGATTTTAATATTTTTGAGATTTTTACCTGAATACCGTATTTTTCGCACTATAAGGCGCACTTAAAATCCTTTAATTTTCTCAAAAATCGACAGTGAGCCTTATGTATTAATTCTGGTTGTGATTACTGACCTCGAACTGATTTTATGTGGTTATTGTGAATGAGTTGAATAAAGTTTGACTATCAGACTGTTTTTGTTTCACTTTAATGCGCCTTATAATCCGAAAAATATGGTAAATAAGAGATGATAATAATGCTGTTGATATACTTGTAGTTTTTCAGAACCTGGAGTTTTGGTAAATTACAAGTTTTGTTGAGAAAAATTAAAAAAAAAACAATTTCAAAATTATTATTTGTGCTTGTATCCAACAATATTTGATTCTGTAATGAATCCGTGGCTGCATTTTATGATGAGGCCAAAGTTTGTACTGTATTTTTCATTAACTGTACTGACTCTGTTGTAAACTCTTGAAACAGAAGGAAAATCCATTAATGTTAAGCAGTTTTCCACTCGGTACACATCACATAATGTTTTACTTTCTAAATACCAAGACAAGGTTGATTATGACTGCATACCTGCAAGTTTCTTTTTTTTATTTGTTAATTTATAATAAACATTTTTAAAAGACAAAAGTGATTGATTCTTTTTTTTAGTTTTCCCCTTATTCTTTTTCACACTTCATCCTCCTGTAGCTGTCCAGCCTGTCGTGGACAGTATTTTTGGGGTCTGATTTAGTTTTCCTGGAAGCGGCAGAGCCACTGGATGGATCCCAGGGTGGAAAATAAGCGCCGAGCCAGATGCCGGTGAACTGCGGGCGCTCAGGACTCAGACTAGACTACTTTTATTTTTTTTACATGTTTGAAAGCCTCATGTAGATTTAAACAGGGTGACAAATTGCTATTTGTAAGTCAAATAACCTTTGCATATCCTTCCAGCCATGCTTGGTTCAGTTCTCTTCGCATTAAATTTCTTAAAAACGGGAGAACTACACGAATGATTTACTTCAACAATAGGTGTTCAAAGGCAAAGAGCATGCTGGGAGTTCATATCTGCTTCATGGACTTCCTGATGGGCCCTTTGCACTCGTGTTCCAGCTTTAAGGAACATGGTTTAATGGACCCCAGAGAACCCACACATACATCAATTTTTCAAGGAAATGTGGAAAAAAATATTACCTCCTTCTCCCCAGGCTGCAGTTTCACTTTCACTTTATTTCTGCAGCAGTTTCCATACAATGACATACATCATATTTATATTATCACCTGCCACCCGAGGCAAAAGGGTGATGATATTTTTGCTCATGTCTGCACGTGTGTGTGCATTCATTTGTTTGTGAAAACAAAATATCTCCTGAACAACTGCACGGATTTGAATGAAACTCTCCGAAATGGAGCATTTGTGCTAAATCTACAACTGATAAACTTTGGAGTCCACTCCATTAAAGATGGCCGTCACAGCTAATCGACTTTGGCCAACAGCACAATGGCTGTAACTCAGTCAGTTGTACAGAAATTGGGTTAAAATTTAGCAAGGTAGTAGCCGAGAGTCATCCTCAACATACCTGAAAGCACAAGATCTCACAGTATTTGATGCGGTTGCACATAAGAGCTACAACTTCGTCACTTCTCAGCCCACCATGATGTTTGTTCAAAACTTGTAAAATGCAGCAGGTTATAAGCATTTGTTCAAAGAATGCTAGGCCTTTAACTTGTTACAGTATTTTTCTTTAATTTAAGTTTAAGATCTGTTAAGATTTCAAACAAAACTGTTGAAAAACGACTGAACATCAGACAAATGAACTAGAAACACATGAATTCCTGCAGAAATGTTCCACTGAAGTACTCTTGATCCTCTGGAGATGACATCAGAAGTTATATAACCCTTGTGTATGTATGTGTGTGTGTGTGCGTGCGTGCGTGCGTGCGTGCGTGCGTGCGTGCGTGTGTGTGTGTGTGTGTGTGTGTGTGTGGTAAGTGACCACCTAGCAGGGTGCAGAAGAAAGACACTCATTCACAGCAAATTCAGAAACTAAAGAAAGTTTGTTCTGTGCAACTGTCAAGTTTTGAACTAGTTGCTTTAACTTTTTAAATGCCTGGAGGCCACACACACTAAAATCTACACTGAATGTGCCATTTGTCCTTCACAGACGCAGTACATCTGCCACACACACACACACACAGTCTGGTTTTAAGATAGCAGCTGTATCTTAACACACATTCCTGACTGCCACTGAGCTAAATCTGAACAAAGAAAACTGTTAAAGACAAAAATGGAAAGAGATCACAGGGATCATCTGGTACACTCAGATCCTCAGAGGTCATTTATATTTAACTGCACAAGATGAACAAAGACTGAGCGGCGTGTGTTTAGAGGGAAATTAGGATTTAAAAGCAAAGGAATGAAAAAAGAAAAATGGAGTGAGTAAGAGGTTAAAATCCGGTCACAGAAAATAAAGTTGATCGGGTAACAAAAACCCCTCAAAACTTTCAGTGAAGACTTTGGATTTCATCTGCAGTCTGCACGTATATGATATAAACATTAACACTTGTTTTAATTTGGTGAATTATACTTTACAAAACACTTGGGAAAAGTATCCTGCCAAAGTACTGGTATTACAAAAAAAAAAAAAAACCTATGTGTAAAGTTATTATTTTGTCAGTGATATAACTAAATTATTGTGGGTTTCTAACGCTTGAGACTTTATTTAACGTCTGGCACTATTGTTTACTTTTTCTGCTGATTTATCCTCATCTGAAAACTCTTCATTTCAAACAAAATAATTCACTGGAAGCAGTAAAAGATAACAGTTTTAATAGCGGGCTTTAGATCAGCACAATCAGAGTTGTAGTAAATTTATTTATTTCTGTGCCTTGATTTGTTGATGATACATGAATATCAGATAACTAAACTCCACGGAAAGTTTGGACCGTGTTCACTAAATGCTTTTACAGATTTGTTCCACAGATGTAGCCAAACATGAGCAGAACCAGGTGTAGATCTCTGCCAGCCGATCTTAGCTGCAGCTTTCCTCACATGTGAACTTTGTAATAGTGCCACAACATTTAGCAGATTTCACCTTTCTCTCTCTCTCTTTTTGAACAGAATGACACCATCATCCCTTCAAAGTTGTCCTATTTTACATTTTCTGGCATAGTTTTAAGTTTTGTGATATTATTAACGAGTTTTGTATGAAGTCAGGTTGTTAACAGAGGTGGTCATCAGAAAAGAAGTTTCTGGATGTGACATAAATAAAATAAACCTTTAATAAAACAGGCAGGACATAATTAACATGTTCCCTGTGTGAAAAACACAGGTGGTGCAATATCACAAGATCTCCTGAGCTATGATGGTGCTCAGGAATGTGATGAGGAAGAATCAGCCACTACTACATCGTATTTAGCTACAGGGGCGATTCTAGAATCTGACCTTTAGGGGTGCTTAGCCCCCAGTGTTGACAACGGCTCTTGAACAACGTAGTGGCCATTGGCATCAGAAGCATTTGTAAAGTGTGGGGAACACCCTGGTAGTGGCGGGGGGTCCTCCCCCATAACATTTTGAATGGACGCCATGTCTTGCATTCTGGTGTATTTTAACGAGTTGTTAAACATCTATGTTTACTTAGTACATAAGTTAACACTTGAGTCAGTAACTATTTTAGAGTGCATGGCACAACAAGAAGTAGCGCTAAGCTAGCAGTGCACAATACAGATGTGCTAGCTAAGATGCTATTGACGTAGCACTCCACTTTATGTTACCCTAATAAACGCTTTGTACAAAATCAGTTGTACAAAGCACAAACACACAAAACAAAGCACAACTAGCTTTAAGCATTACAAAATTAAAAAACAGTTCACTGGAACTCCTCAGACTGATGAAGCCCTCCGGATAGAGGGCGAAATGCCTCTATAAAAAAGAAACTGTCCAGATGACCTGACTGAGAATTATTGGATTTGGTACCTGGATGACTGAGCATGAACTTTGTTGTTTAAGCATCAACCTTTAATTTTACCATTAACAATGAAATTATGACAAAAATGGAGGATTTACTTGCAGTTACCTTTGTACAGATGAACATGTGGTACTTCCTGTTTATCACTACTGCATTCAGCTGATTATGAGGTTGCCCACCGGCCTTTATCCATATTTTAAATTTTTCCAAACTTTGTTTTGTTTTGGAAATGTAATAAACTGTATTCCACCCTCTAAACACTCTGGGTAATGCTGTCTGAATTACATACTCCCCACTGACAACGTTTAATCATTTTTCTGATGATTTTTCACGAAATTCCTCTTACTGCAAAATGTTCATAATGCAAAACCCTGGCAATGTTGTTAGAGGAAAAGTGGGTGGAGCTCCTGCAGTAAGGGGCGTTTCACTTTGGGACAAATTGAGGTCACTGATTGGTCAGTTGCTGACAAGCCTGCTGGATTGATTGACAGGTGGCGGAGAATCTGATTTGTGCAACAAAAACAAAAATAAAGACAGATTTTACTAGCCTATTTAAGAGTGCCATAATTTATTCTATATGCATGCAACAAAAAACAACTTTCTGTTCCAAGAGGAAGATTTATTTATACACAAATCAGGTCCATCTAACCACAGATATGTAGGAGATATGAAAAATGCATTGCAAACCAGAGCTCGGGTCACAGGAGGTTAAACTGGTTTGACCCCAAAAGCTAATCAGTTGTAGATGTACATCAAACGAGAGAGTTTTATTTAAATATGTATTTTGTAGATATACTGAGATTTGTTTAAAAAAAAACAACAGTGTGTGGTATGTTTAAAGTAGACTATTTAATCCAGTTCAGTTCTATAATCCGTTAAATAAGAGCTGAGTCGTCCTGCAGCTGTATCTGATGAAGTTTGGCTTTACATGTACATAAAAATGTATTTATAAGCAATTTTAGAACAACAGTATGGCGTGTTAACATTAGGGGCACCCAGTGTACTTTCACAGTAGACGTTTTTCAACTTCTGAAGAGTTTTCTGAAAGTGCAATGTTCAGTTTTAAGGCAGAACTTCGGTTCTTTTCGGAGGAAATGCTGAAAAAAAGATGTGGACGATGAGAGAAGAACAGACAGATGCGACCAGGATGAAAAAAATCAAGGAGAAAGGAAGCAAAAGATGAGAGACGAATAAGAGTGAGAAGAAGAGAGGGAAGCAGAGCTAATGTGCAAACCAGACACTAGACTTCAACATCTGGTTTGTTACTTCGATCATCTTAGACAGAGAAAATTACAGCCAGAGCACTGACAGACATAAGGCTCCTGGCTTCTGCTGCAGTTAATGGAGATGGCTCAGAAAACACATGCAGCATACTGTAGGATGAAAGTATTAAATGTTTAAAAGCTGATGCGTGTTAAATCATGAATCAGTCACACCCACACTACTTTTATTTTAATATCGGTAATTTGAAGTCAGAAAGTGAAATAAGACAGAAAAAGCACATTACAGAAAGGAAAAAAGTTTTGCACCTCTGACAAACTCTTGCCCTTCACAGCCTAAAAGCCACAGCTTGTAATAATCACCTTTTCCTGTAAGCCCCAAAAAGAGCAATGCATTTCTGCTGAGTGCTTTTTAAACACAAATCTTCCCCAGTTTTCCCATGAGCCGAGACCCAGAGACCGCAAAGGAACAAGGTCAGGGATCTGAATGTGACTCACATCCTCCATCGTGTCGCTTTTCTCCTGGAGCTCCTTTGATTGGATCAGAGATTAGGAAGCTGCTCATTTTAGTTTGATGCAGATTAGCAGTAAAGAAACGCTGCAGGTATATCTGCTACATTAATCTGAGCCCATATCATTAAGCACAAGATTGTTTGAGTTGTTTCTAAAGTCAGGATGCATGAGAAACTCTGAAGGACATTTAGTGAAAACAATCACTCTGTAATTCTCCACTCTAAATATTAACCCATTTTCTCCAATAGCTAGGCTTTTCCTACTTTCCTACTTTTTAGCTTATAGCTCGTTATATTATTATTGTCAGAGTCAGAGTTTCTTTATTTGTCATACGCACCGCATGTGGTGCATGTGGTGGAACGAAATTGTGTACACAGAGTCACATCCAACAAAAGTATAAAATGTAAAAGAAAAACTAATAAGATCTAAAAAAATGAACTAAGAAAAATGTCCAACTAAAAATACACTTAACTAAATTAATAAAATAAATAATAATTATTTGTTATTATAAATATATTATTATTATTTGTTACAATTTTTTAAAATTCAACCTTTATTTAGACAGGTTAATCCCACTGAGCCTCAAGGGCTCATTTACAAGAGAGACCTGATTTCTTAACAAAGAGTGATGACAACAATGGATAACAACGACAACAAAAGGCAGTCAAAAAAATAGGCAAACAAATTTAAGTTTCCCTTCTTTTATTATTATTATTATTATTATTATTATTATTATTATTATTATTATTATTATTATTATTATTATTAACAAATCGAAACAAAATTTCAAAAACAATTTCATTCCACCTCATGTACCACATGTGATGTGGATGACAGTAAAATCACCTTGAACCTAAATAATTTTTGCTTTTTCCTTTTATTTATTTATTTTTTCCCTATTGCTGTTTTGAGCTTCTAGCTATTGTTTTGCTACTTCTAGATTTTAGCTAGCATTTTGTTTGTTTTAGTTTTAAATTAGCCTTTTGTCATTTTTGTTTTAATTTTGTTTTAATTTAGATTCCCCCCCCCCAAAAAAAATAACAAACAATATTTGCTACAAATGTAGCAGTGTTTTTTTTTTCAAGCCACAAGCTCCCATCACCACCATCAACTTCCCCTAACAAAATAAAAAACAAGAGACAAAGTAAACCAGCGAGTGCAGTATTTGTTAAATTACCAAATAACTGTCATGCTAAATGACTGAATAACTGGAAAAAAATAACCACCCCATATGTGATTTTAAAATAGATAAACTTCCCCTTTGGATATTAAATTTTCATAAAATAAATGTTGCTAGCATGGTCTTTAATTTATGAACACAATTTTTCTCCACATAAATGTTTAATTTGGAACAATCAATACATCAAATACAAAAATAAATATTTATATTTTTTGAACTTGTGGTACATAATTATAGTATTTCAGCTACTTAATAATGGGAATTTGCTGAACTACTGCCTGCAAACATTTGATTTTTCTGTAACACCAAAATAATTTGCTATAGTAATGCATGCTATTCCCTCTGGTATTTTAACTTTATTAAAGAAAGCTGAGAAACCAGCCGTTATTCCACCATTTGACCCTGCGGTGACACCAGTTTGTTGTATATGCTGATTACTTTTGGTCAAATCCAAAAGTAATAACCGTAAATAATCATTACTTCAAGCAGATATTACCACTACCCCCTATGTTGTTCATTACTGGGCTGGAATTGTAAATGGGCTGAACTGGGTCAATGTGTGGAAATTGCCATAGTATAAATAAAGTGAGAGAAGTGTCTTATAAATTAATCCATAGATATTACCCTGGCAAGCAGTACATGTTAAAATTTAAGAAAGATATGTGTGAATTGCTCTTTGTGTGAGTCTGAACCTGAAACCATGATCCTCCTGTTCTGGCTCTGTCATACTACTGCCACCTTCTGGAAAAAAGAAATCTGGCAACCATAGAAAGACTGACTCTAATTTCTGTTTAACTTGAAACAATGTACTGTTTAGAGTTCATGATGTCAAAAGCAAAAAACAGAAAGAACCATATATTCTAAGCTTAATAATACTCTTAGGGGAAATACCACATACACAATGAAAGTTTAGTCACTCTGTTCCCTCTTTGCAGGCCTTCCAGAAGGAGTCTGAAGGAGTCATTGTAAACATTTGTGACTGTAATAAGAAAGCTATAAATAAAAACATATGATTTGTGCATTGGGCAGCACAGTGGTGCAACTGGTAGAGCTGCTGCCTCTCAGCAAGCAGGTCCCGGGTTCAAACCAGGGCCTTTCTGGGTGGAGTTTGCATGTTCTCTCCGTGCATGCGTGGGTTTTCTCCAGGTGCTCCGGTTTCCTCCCACAGACCAAAAACATGCATGTTAGGCTGATTGTAACTCTAAATTGTCCCTAGGTGTGAGTGAGAGAGTGAATGGTTGTTTGCCTCGTTTGTCTCTATGTGGCCCTGTGATGGACTTGCGACCTGTCCAGGGTGTACCCCGCCTCTCGCACAGTGATTGCTGGACATGGGCACCAGCGACCCCCGTGACCCAAAATGGAATAAGCAGGTAAAGATAATGGATGGATGGATGGATATTAATGAAAGAGATCTGTGCAGACCTGCAAGACTCCAGTCCAGACCCACTTAAGGATAATAAAAAAAATCTTATTCTTTTGACAGAACGTTTTCTAGACACGTCCATCAATAAATGTTTTCTAATCCAAAGCAGTCACTTTGTACACCGATGCTTCCATGTGTTTCGGGTGGCAGCCATCCCCTGCACTGATCGCTGTAATTTTGAAAAATTAGCGCTGTTGTTTGTGATGTAATATGAATAATTCACATCAAACATGTCTCTCGCTGTATTTTTATTTATTCATTTTTTTTTACTGTAAGCTTTAAAAAAAAATTTATTCACCTTATTCCTACGTTCCATGATGCCTTGCGTGATATATGCGCACAACTTCTGGTGGAGCAAAAACTGCGTTTGTGTATGTGTGAAGAGTGTAAGCGAAGTTAGTCCTAGCTTTATGAATTTCATTCAAACAGGACAATATAAACATTCCGCTGCCTGCTGAGGAGGAGGGATGGAGGTCAAGCTGAAGAAGTGGCTGCAGATTACATCTACCAGCATAATTAGCTACATCTACTATTTAGTTCATTGACTCAGTGGTGCAAGGATGACACGCAAATTCATGAAGCGTTCCTCATTTTCACTTTTCGTTTAACACAAAACAAGTTAAAGTTCCTCCCCGGTGTCTTTCCTCTGCTTTATTCAGAGATTCAGATATTCTTTATTGTCATACGCACCCCATATGGTACATGTGGTGGAACGAAATTATGTACGCAGGGTCCCAGTTACATCCAACAATAAAATGTAAAAGGAAAACAGTAATAAGATCTAAGATATGAACTAAGAAAAACATCAGCTAAAAATACGCTAAGCACTAATAGCATAAAAACAATAAACACAATACACCGAACAGCAGCATGAACATGAGTCTGTGTGAGCAGATGAGCACAAATGAACACAGCAATATGAAACAGATCAGCAGCAACATGAAACAGATCAGCAGCAACATTATGTGATCTTTCACAGTGATTATCCTGGTTAGATATTCATGTGTCTAACAGCCTCATGGTAGAAGCTGTTCCTCAGTCTAGTGTCTACACTTAATGCCCCTTAGCCTCTTTCCTGGGGGAAGTGGGGCAAAGGAGTGTGTGTGCTGGGTGAGTGGGGTCCTTCTTGATGCAGGTGACCCTCTTCCTACATCTGGAGGTGTAGATGTCTGTGATGGTGGAGAGGCCGACTCCAACTTTTTTGTAAAACTAACTTTACCGCCGTGATGATTGATGATAAATTGTTAAGTTCAATGCAAAAATCAATGCTGACTTGTTCCTGTTTTTAGTTTTTTTTAACCTAGTTTCATAATGTAGCTCGATTTTATTTAGTTTTAGATCACATTTTTTTATTTACTTTTCATTTTATTTGCATTTTATAGCTGATTTTGGTTTTGTATAAATAAAGGTTGATTGAATGAATGAATGTTTTTGAGATTTATAGTGAGCACTTTCTGGAGTGTCATGACAACTGCTGAGATGCTGTCAAGTAGACTTGTAGAGAAGAATAGCTAAATTCTACAAACAACAGGTTGTGCAACAGTTTCACTTGCGCAACCCGCCCGCCTAGAGCCGCGCGTGTAAATAATTCAAACACACCCCTCGCAAATGAGCAAAGTTCTTTTCGTCTCTGGTTAGCTTCATTTGAAACGCAAACCCACAATTCAGCAAACACCGGCAACTTCCCAGAAATGAGTTAAAAAAAAGTTATATTTTATTTTTTGCATTATGTGAGCACTCACATTCGCAGCAACAGTAGGTTGGAGTTCAGTAGTTTTCGTCTTGATGTCTTCACGAAAGGTAAGAAGACTAGCTAACTAGCTTGCTAAGTTATGCTAATGGCTAGTTTGCTTTAGCAACCCTTGTTGTCCTCCAGTGTTTTGGTTCCTCTCAATCCGCTGAGTGTACATACCGGTTTACGAAACATAATTTTAATTTTTTTAACACTGAAATAGCAGACACCTGTCGTATTTGAGTTTTTGAGCGAAACTGTACAAATAAGTACCCATTAAACCATTTAATTATAATAATAACGTTAGTTTTGGTCATCCTCAGCGTAAAAAGTACTCGAAGAAGGATGAGGACATACAGCGGGCTTTCTTTCCGGATGCCGATGACAGTCATAGTCTCCACCAGAATGTGGGGAGAGAAACTTCACTCCTTTCATCCAGCAGAAGTTGGGCGAAGTGTGGAGACAGCTTTTTGGGCACTACGGTGATAAAGGTTGAAACTGCCTGATGATGCTGCAGTGATGCATATGAATAATTTTGCCTGTCACATTATCATCCACCTGTTTGTAGTATACTCCCATGATCAGACCTTTCTGATAGTTTTAGTGCTTTTGGCTTTTGCTGCAGAGCCTCCAGCCCTCAAGAAGAAAGCTGTCAGCTGTTAGAAGATTGGCTCAGACACCTGCTTTAGGTAATTTTTAGAATCCTACAAATAGTTTTGGTTATTGTTTGTGGTGGGTTGTGTCATTTTCTAATCTTTAATGTGTAAGTACTACCTGGGCTGGAAAATGCACACTCAAAACACTTGGTTATTTGTGACATTATAAGGTTAAAATAATTTCACTGGATCTTGATGCAAATGTTTTTTGTGTGTTTTTCCCTCAGTGCAGAGCAGTTCTTCTCAATGTGTCGAGTACCCTGTTCATATTGCGTGGAGCTCCAGTGACACTGAACATTCTGATGATGAGAATCAGGAGAAGAAAAAGTCTGTCGTTCCACAGCAGCAGCGGTGGCCTCAGCGACCAGAGAAACCCACCGCTCCCATTCAGTCTTACATCAGAGCTCTGAGCATGCTCACTGCTGATAAAGGTAAAGGAGGAAGTCTGTTCTGACTCACCTATATTTCAGGTTATTGCGACTTTGAGTTGTTTTTTTTTATCCACACTTGTTTTATTCATTTATTTTTTATTATTTTACTATAAATGCAAGCCAGAGTAAAGAAAAAAGTAGCAGTTTTGCACCTTTATGACCCTTTTCCAAAGTGTGTGTGTGTGTATATATATATATACAGTGAGGAAAATAAGTATTTGAACACCCTGCGACTTTGCACGTTCTCCCACTTTGAAATCATGGAGGGGTCTGAAATGTTCATCTTAAGTGCATGTCCACTGTGAGAGACATAATCTAAAAGGGAAATCACAATGTATGATTTTTTAATAATTTATTTGTGTGTTACTGCTGAAAATAAGTATTTGAACACCTGTCAAAATTAATGTTAATATTTGGTACAGTAGCCTTTGTTTGCAGTTACAGAGGTCAAAGGTTTCCTGTAGTGTTTCAGCAGGTTTGCACACACTGCAGCAGAGATTTTGGTCCATTCCTCCAGACACATCTTCTCTAGATCAACCAGGTTTCTGGGCTGTCACTGAGAAACAGTTTGAGCTCCCTCCAAATATTTTCTATAGGGTTTAGGTCTGGAGACTGGCTAGACCACTCCAGAACCTTGATATGCTTCTTACGGAGCCACTCCTTGGTTCTCCTGGCTGTGTGCTTCGGGTCATTGTCATGTTGGAAGACCCAGCCATGACTCATCTTCAATGCTCTAACTGAGGCGAGTGGATTTAAGACCAAAAAGTTCTATTTTGGTCTCATGTGACCACAGAACTTTCTCCCATGACTCCTCTGGATCATCCAAATGGTCATGGGCAAACTTAAGACGGGCCTGGACGTGTGCTGATTTAAGCAGGGGAACCTTCCTTGCCATGCGTGATTTTAAACTATGACGTCTTAGTGTATTACCCACAGTAACCTTGGAAACAGTGGTGCCAGCTCTCTTCAGGTCATTGACCAGCTCCTCCCGTGTAGTTCTGGGCTGATTCCTCACCTTTCTTAGGATCATTGATACGCCACGAGGTGAGATCTTGCATGGAGCCCCAGTCCGAGGGAGATTGACAGTCGTGTTTAGATTCTTCCATTTTCTAATAATTGCTCCAACACTTGGCAATTGCCTCGTAGTCCTTTCCAGCCTTGTGGAGGTCTACAATTTTGTCTCTGGTGTCTTTGGGCAGCTCTTTGGTCTTAGCCATGTTAGTAGTTGGAGTCTTACTGATTGTGTGGGGTGGACCGGTGTCTTTATACAGCTACCGACCTCAAACAGGTGCTTCTAATTTAGAATAATAAGTGGAGTGGAGGTGGACATTATAGAGGAGGACTAACAGGTCTTTGAGGACCAGAACTGTTGCTGATTGGCAGGTGTTCAAATACTTATTTGCAGCAGTAACACACAAATGAATTATTAAAAAAATCATACATTGTGATTTCTGGATTTTTCTTTTAGATTATGTCTCTCACAGTGGACATGCACCTAAGATAAAAAAATTCAGACCCCTCCATCATTTCTAAGTGGGAGAACTTGCAAAGTTGCAGGGTGTTCAAATACTTATTTTCCTCACTGTATATATATATATATATACACACACGCACACATTTAAATTAGCCTCACCTATAAAGTGTTTTCTTCTGGCTAAATAGTTTAATTTTAAAACAATTCACTAGGACAGTGATGACGTTTGTTGATTTTGTTTTACTGTTAATTAAGGGTGTAATGGTGTCAAGTCATGGTTTGGTACAACAGGAAAATGAAACATGCACATCTTTTTTTTTGTGTCTATTTTAA
Organism: Nematolebias whitei; assembly: GCF_014905685.2. Lineage (NCBI taxonomy): Eukaryota > Metazoa > Chordata > Actinopteri > Cyprinodontiformes > Rivulidae > Nematolebias > Nematolebias whitei. The sequence goes on from NC_056506.1 coordinate 36,934,085, forward strand.
ATAAACTATAACCCTACAAGAAACTGAGACAAGTCTAACAACAGTGTAAGATTTGTCCGCAGGTGACTTCACTATAAAATTAAAAAGTTGATGTTCTTGTCTCTTTCCTATAGTGATATATAAATTGCGTCCTACAATGTGTCAGGCAATTGAAGAAAATCTGAAAAGTGACAAATAATGTGTATCTGTCTTTTGTTAAGACTCGTGTTCTAGAAAAGTGCTGTATCCACCGCTTCCAAACTCGTTTTTGTACATGTGGCATACTTTGTGAGTGCAGCTTTCCAATACAGACAGTCTGTGCACTCCAAGTGCAGGACAGAACCTCTACATATCTAATCAGGACTCATACTCACACCTGTATGCTTATGTCACAACTCAGTTCATCCAGTCAGAAAGACTGGGTATGCGCATGTTTCCACTGATAAAATGATCACTCGCATCCATAATAATTATTATTTAGTTTCTCAATGTAAACATTGAAGTTTCAGTTGGAAAAAAATCTTCTGGTACTTCCTTTAATTTCAGTGTCCCAGCTCCAAGAGCAGAACTTGGGTGCAGTTTGTACTCATGCTCCCTCGCTGCTCTGGACTTTACCTCTGTAGCTCACACAGCGCATACTGCTTTCCAATAGTGGGGCGGCTGTACGAATGTTAGAGCTTTTTGTCAACCAAATAAAATAAAAATGTGAGTGCACTTCTTACTTTACATTATAAACTTAATTGTCAATCAAAATTGTACAATGCACCATGCAAAATTGTATGAAATTTTGTTGAATTTTTCCACAGCAGTGTAGGTGTACATAATTTACATGAATTTATAGACTTTGGTGTTTAGAGTAGAAGATGCAATTCTTGTTACTTCTTAGGATGGTACACTGAGTTTGCAGTTACTCACAGCATCAATTCAGTTACAAGATGACTTACACGTCAAATCAACTTGAAACCAATTTTTTTTGTTTCTTTGTTAAATTCAAGTGGTGTGTGCATATATTATTTCATTTTCCTTGCTTTCTGTGTGATTTTAGAAGACGTGCCTGTTATAGACACAGACAGTGATCTGCATGAGTCTGAGGAAGATGCTGAAACGGACTCTGGGCAAAAAATCTCAGACTGTGAGTCAAACTCTGCTGATGAAAGAACAAAAGACTTCCCTGTTGAATCGGCAAACGTGAGTGAATTATGGTGATGCAGATAGTTTTCATTACAACCAACAACAGTGGAAAAACTAATTGTATTTATTAAACTTGTTTAAATGTTAACTTAAATGACAGCACAGTTTTGCTGCAGGGGAATTAAATCTGTAATTGATCAAGTGCACTAAAAGCAAGCTCAGCAATCATGACTGAAGTTGCTTAGAGGGACACTAGATGGAGCTACAACCTTTCTTTAATTTTGTATTGGAAATTCATAGCATCAACCACAAGAAAGTACTCTATTGACTGATATAAATCCAGTGGGAGAACAGACAGCGTTTTCTGATAGTCGTAGTTTACAACTAAACCTTTTTAGCTTTGCAGCTATTGGGCAGTAAATTCTAATATTTCAGTATATTTAGTTCAGTTTAAGTATTTGCACTTTGATCTCTGTGAATTTAATTTTACTGGTTGTGATTGTATGCAGTACCACTAGGTGGAGGTCTTCTCTGACGTACTTTGGTGTACTGGGATAAACTCAGTCGCAGCATGGAGTACTTTCTAGAATCAGGTTATGTTCTGTCAGAACTCACGGGCTGAGGGAGCAATAAAACTCTGGCTTCAGGGCAAGGTGTCTGCTGATGCCTGGCTTATGCAAAGTAGCTGTTGTGTTAATGTTACGCTCGACACTGAAGCAATGCAACCCTTTCTATTTTAGAGATGGTTCAAATCTAGTTTCCAGTGGTGCTGTAATATTTAAATGAAGCAAAACATTAAATATCTGTGCTTCTGGGGAATATATTTGGATCATTATGAGCAACGTGTTGACCACTTCTCCCTCAGATATGGGGAGATGTTCCTGCTTTTTTATTTCTCTTTTAAATCAATTACCTTTTATCTTTTTTTTTTTTTGCCTTATTTAGAGAAAACATTACTTATTGATCTAAAAAAGTTGAATCTGGTCCTCTGGTCATTCAAAAAAACAAAACAAAAAAGTTGTAGAAACGTTTCGTCTTTCATCCAATTTTTTTGTCTTGTTTTGTTTTTTTTGAATGTCCAGAGGACCAGATTTAACTTTTTTTTTTTTAGATTTTTCTACCTGGATTATTGAGCATGCATCAGGATTACTTACTGATGTTTTCATTGATTTATTTTTTTCAGTAGATACCGGTAGTTTCATAATTGATAATGATTTTAAATGCTCTTTTTGTTGATAATAGAGAAGACTTCTGTCGTTTCTTTAGTATTGTAAGTGTCACTGACGGTGTGATTTCCTTTTATGTGAACCCTCATAGATGCCCCAAAGATTTGGACAGTTTTTTTTTTTTTCTTCTTCTCATAAGTCATTCAGCAGCAGTGTTTATTCAAGGCAGGGCTGGCGTAGAAAGAATGCACAAGGAGTGGTGAAGGTGTTGCAAACTGATTCAAGCAAACATATTATTTCATTTTAGTTTTTATGGGATGCTTGTGCATAATTAATTACCGGTAGACAATTTTGGCTAATTGCATACCGATGCTAACCAGATAACGTTTTGTTTTTAATGCCCTCATTCAGCTGAGTCAATGATTCCTGACTAAATTACTTTTGGCTGCTTGTAAGACAATCAGTTTGTACAAGTAACTAGTAGCTTTTGTAAAAATAAAATAAAATTTGAAGTTTGCATCTTAAGAGGAAGCCTGCTGACAGATTACCATCACTTCCACAAACCATAGCTACTTCCTCTTGTCACAATTTCAATTTGCTGCTATCAGCTCTTCAAGGTCATACAAGACTCAAAAGCACCAAACACGAGGTTTGTGGTCAGAAGACAACATTTTTAAAGTCATAGTTTTACAGATATAGAATCATTTGACTTTATAAATTCAATATTTTTTTTCAGTTTTATTAGTACATGTATCAGGATGTAAATAAAGTGACAAAACATCTATCCATTATCTTTTACCCGCGTCTTCCTTTTTGGGTCACGGGGGTCACTTTTGCCCATATGTAGCAGTCACTGTGCAAGAGGCGGGGACAAACTTTATAACATGTTGGTTGGTTTATTGCATATAGCTCTTTATTATTACTGACAAAGGTGAAGTAAGATGATTGTGTTTTTACCCGTTTCTGTGTGCGTGTGTTTGTGTGTCTGTCATGACCAAAATGTTTCCTGACCTACTGGCTGGATTTTAATTAAACTTGTTGAGTTGAAAGTATTTATTGGATGCTCATCCACAACTGATTAACCTTATGGAGTCAACTTGGTGCCAAATGGCTGCTACAGCCGACTGACAGTAAAAAACAAAAATGTGTATAACTGTCAGTTTGACAGAAATTCAAATTAAATTTACGTGGTATTATCTGAGACTGATCCCCAACACATACTCTACCATTGTACAAAATCACAGAAATGGTTATAACTCTGTTCTAATTACAGATTTTGATCCATAAGGGGTCGAGTGCAATGTGGGATGGGTGGTGGCCGAGGGCGGGGACCTTGACGGTCTGATCCTCGGCTACAGAAGCTGGCTATTGGGATGTGGAATGTCACCTCACTGGTGGGTAAGGAGCCTGAGCTGGTGTGTGAGGTTGAGAGGTTCTGGCTAGAAATAGTCGGACTCACCTCTACGCATGGCTCTGGAACCAGTTTCCTTGAGAGGGGTTGGTCACTCTTCCACTCTGGAGTTGCCCCTGGTGAGAGGCGCCGAGCAGGAGTGGGCATACTTATTGCTCCCCATCTTAGTGCCTGTGTGTTGGGGTTCACCCTGGTGAATGAGAGGGTGGCCTCCCTCCGCCTACGTGTGGGGGGACGGGTTCTGACTGTCGTTTGTGCTTATGCACCAAACGGCAGTTCAGATTATCCACCCTTTTTGGAGTCCTTGGAGGGGGTACTGGAAAGTGCACCTCCTGGGGACTCCCTTGTTCTGCTGGTGGACTTCAATGCTCACGTGAGCAATGACAGTGAGACCTGGAGGGATGTAGTTGGGAGGAATGGCCCCCCTGATCTGAACCCGAGTGGTGTTCTGTTGTTGGACTTCTGTGCTCGTCATGGATTGTCCATAACAAACACCATGTTCAAACATAAGGGTGTCCATATGTGCTCTTGGCACCAGGACACCCTAGGCTGCGGTTCGATGATCGACTTTGTCGTTGTCTCATCTGATTTGCGGCCACATGTCTTAGACACTCGTGTGAAGAGAGGGGCGGAGTTGTCCACTGATCACCACCTGGTGGTGAGTTGGCTCCAATGGTGGGGGAGGATGCCTGTCAGACCTGGCAGGCCCAAACGTATTGTGAGGGTTTGCTAGGAACGTCTGGCAGAGTCTCCTGTGAGATGGAACTTTAACTCCCACCTCCGGGAGAACTTTGAACATGTTCCAGGGGAAGTGGGGGACATTGAGTCAGAGTGGGCCGTGTTCTGTGCCTCTATTGTCGAGGTGGCTTACCGGAGCTGCGGCTGTAAGATTGTCTGTGCCTGTCACGGCGGCAACCCTCGAACCCGGTGGTGGACATCGGCAGTGGGGGATGCTGTCAGGCTGAAGAAGGAGTCCTATCGGGCCTTTTTGGTCTGTGGGACCCTGGAAGCAGCTGATGGGTACCGGCAGTCCAAGCGACATGCGGCTCGGGTGGTCGCTGAGGCAAAAACTTGGGCATGGGAAGAGTTTGGAGAGGCCATGGAGAATGACTTCCGCACAGCTTCGAGGCGATTCTGGTCCACCATCCGGCGTCTCAGGTGGGGGGAACTGGTACACCACCAACACTGTTTATAGTAGGGGTGGTGTGCTGCTGACCTCAACTCGGGATGTCGTGGGTCGGTGGGCAGAATACTTTGAAGACCTCCTCAATCCCACCGGCACGTCTTCTACTGAGGAAGCAGAGCATGGGGACTCTGGGTCGGGCCCTCCAATCTCTGGTGCTGAGGTCACCGAGGTGGTTGGACATCGGGGGAAGTTCCCCTGGATTGGCAGATCGGGGTGGTGGTCCCCCTATTCAAAAAAGGGGACCGTAGAGTGTGTTCCAACTACAGGGGGATCACGCTCTTAAGCCTCCCTGGTAAGGTCTAATCGGGGGTTCTGGAGAGGAGGGTCTGTCGGATAGTCGAACCTCGGATTCAGGAGGAGCAGTGCGGTTTTCATCCTGGTCGTGGAACACTGGACCAGCTTTACACTCTCAGCAGGGTCCTGGAGGGTGCGTGGGAGTTTGCCCCACCAGTCTACATGTGCTTTGTGGACTTGGAGAAGGCGTTCGACTGCGTCCCTCGGGGGACCCTGTGGGGGGTACTCTGGGAGTATGGGGTACCGGGCCCTTTGATATGGGCTGTTAGGTCCCTGTATGATCGGTGTCAGAGCCTGGTCCACATTGCTGGCAGAAAGTTGGGCTTGTTCCCGGTGAGAGTTGGACTCCACCAAGATTGCCCTTTGTCACCGATTCTGTTCATAACTTTTATGGACAGAATTTCTAGGTGCAGCCAAGGTGTTGAGGGGATCCGTTTTGGTGGCCTTAGGATTGCGTCTCTGCTTTTTGCAGATGATGTGGTCCTATTGGCTTCATCAGATTGTGATCTACAGCTTTTGCTGAAGCAGTTCGCAACCAAGTGCGACGCGGCCGGGATGAGAATCAGTTCTTCCAAATCCAAGGCCATGGTCTTTAGCCGGAAAAGGCTAGAGTGCCCTCTCCGGGTCAGGGAGGAGGTCCTACCCCAAGTGGAGGAGTTCAAGTTAGGGCATTAACAGAGTACGCGAGTAATCTACACATCGATTGCTAGGACATCTATCGAGGTTAAAAATTTAACATCGAGTATCCTTAGTGACGTCATATTATGTGATCACCGTATGACCGTAGGGGGCGGTGTTGCACTGTTGCAGGTCACAGAGTATGGTGTAACACCCAGTCCAATCCACCAAACCAGTTTCAGTTAAGTTTCGTTTTTGACGTGCTGCATTTTCTTCACGTTTGCAGTTTAATAATAATAACTAATAGTTTAGTTTTTCCTGTGACTTATTTGCAGTATGATAAATGGTAGGAGCATAATATACGCTCCCAATGTTTTGTTGGTCTTTTTTTTTGTAAATAATTACCTTTTTTTGCGGTTTTATTTATTTATTTTTGTATCTTGAGATCTATGACATCATCAAATACTCGAGTTCTACTCGGGTTTTATTATGTTAATGTCGAGTTTAAAAATTATATACTCGTTCAACCCCTAGTTCAAGTATCTTGGGGTCTTGTTCACGAATGACGGGAAAAATGGAACGTGAGATCGATAGGCGGATAGGTGCAGTGTCTGCAGTGAGGCAGGCGCTATACAGGTCTGTCGTGGTGAAGAGAGAGCTGAGTCAAAAGGCGAAGCTCTCAATTTACCAATCAATCTACGTTCCTACCCTCATCTATGGTCATGAGCTTTGGGTTGTGACCGAAAGAACGTGATCTTGGATACAAGCGGCCGAAATTAGTTTTCGCCGCAGGGTGTCTGGGCTGTCCCTTAGAGATAGGGTGAGAAGCTCGATCATCCGGGAGGGACTCGGAGTAGAGCTGCTGCTTCTCCACGTCAAGAGGAGCCAGTTGGGGTGGCTCGAGCATCTGGTTAGGATGCCTCCTGGACGCCTCCCTGGTGAGGTATTCCGGAGACGTCCCACCGGGAGGAGGCCCAGAGGAAGACCCAGGACACGCTGGAGGGACTATGTGTCTCGGCTGGCCTGGGAACGCCTCGGGATTCCCCCGGAGGAGCTGGCCCAAGTGGCTGTAGAGAGGGAAGTCTGGGCCTCCCTACTTAAGCTGCTACCCCCGTGACCCGACCCCGGATAAGCGGAAGAAGATGGATGGATGGATGGATCTATTATTTGGTGTTATAGTAGCAGAAACATCCCCAACACATATTCTTAGTGTTAACAAATTGTGTTTTAATATCTTTTTTATTTATTTTTTTATTTTGCCTTGAACTATTTGGTCTCAACTCTGTCTGGTAGTAAAATATTTTCTGGCCCACTGGGCTAATTTAAATGAATCTTTTGAGGAAAAATTATTGAATAGACCTAAATTTTGAAGTCAATATACCATACCATACAACATTATTTATAAAGCACTTAAAAACAGCAACAAGGCCAACCAAAGTGCTGTACAGCAAAACAAAACAAGCAAAGGACACAGCATAAAATACATAGATCACACAGAGGTAAAGATAGGAACTAAATGGCTATACAGGCAAGTTAAAATCAAATCACACAGTGTCAAAAGTCAGGGAATAAAAGTGTTTTCAAATGAGACTTAAAAACAGCGAAAGATGAGACCTGCCTGACATGTAGTGGGAACTCATTCAACAGTTTTGGACCTGCAACAGAGAAAGTCCTGTCACCTCTGTGCTTAAAACGAGTGCCTGGAACCAATAATCGGGTCTGCTGACCTCAAAGAGCACTGTGGGACATATGGCTGCAGTAGATCAGCAAGATAGGAGGGGGCAGAACTGTTCAGATATTTAAAAACATACAAAATGATTTAAAATGAATTAGAAAGTGAACCGGGTGCCAGTGAAGGGAGGCCAGAACTAGAGTAATATGCTCTCTTTTGCCTGTACTGGTTAAAAGTTGGGCTGCAGCATTTTGAACCAGTTGTAAACGTTAAGAATTAATAGAGGTTTGACTGATTGCAAAAAGAAACGCATTGCAATAATCAAGCCTGGATGTTATGAAAGCATGTATAACTGTTTCAAAATTTATTTTGGAAAGATGGGCTTCAATTTAGACAGTTGCCTATTATATTCAGTAATATGATTTAAGATAGCTACCATGTCCACCTAACCTTAGAATATACACTAATGGCTATAATTCAGTCAGTTTGACAGATATTGTAGTAAAGATTTGTGTGGAAGTAGCTGAGGCTCCTTCACAACACAAACTCCAAGCACCGTAATTGCATGAGATCTTAATAATTTACCATTACCTGTTACAGTTAACCTTGTTTGTTAGCAAAATGTCTCATGAACCACTCAATGATTTTAATGAAACTCTCAGAAAGTAATCATTGTATTTTTCTACCTGGATTATTGAGCATGCATCATGATAATCATTGTATGCACTTCTACAGCTATTACCTTAGAAGTTAAGTTAGTCCATTTTAAAGATGGCCACCACAGCTTATTGACGTAAGCCAACAAATCAGTAACAATAACTCAGTCAGTTGTTAAAATTTGACGAGATAGTTATGCATAACGTTGTTTTCAAGGTTTAACCAAATTAGCTACAGCTCCATCTTTTCTTGACTTGGGATGATCTTGATTTTAAATTCTGAGATAAACTAGGCGATGGGCAATCTGTGTATTCCTTCATGGAGTGCTAGACTTTTATAATTATATTTTGTATTTAAGTTTGTCTTACTTGCGTAAATATTTGTCCAATTAGCAGCTGCAGAATGTAACGGCTTTTAGTTTGAAATGTGCTGCTCAGTACGTGAGCTTATACACTGAAGATCATAAATCAAGCTGGATCAAGCAGGTTTTACACAAGAAAAAAGTTTATTACTCCTGATAAATGTGTGGCTGAATCAGTCTTCTTTTAAAGAGGATGGCCACTTCCTAGATGAAGCCTGTTGCTCGATCCGACTGCCCGAACATCATTTCCTAAAGGGGTTAAAAACCTCTAACCACATCAAAGCTAAAGTGGGACTATAAAGATAGTTTTACTACTGTTTGTTGGGGAGAAGTTGTGAGTGGATGAGGCTGTGTGGAGCTGTGCACTTACAATGCTTTCGGAGCTGGGTGAAAACATTTTTGAGCTGAGGCCAGGAACATAGTGTTCCTTTTTCTCTGTAGCTGGTTTGAGTGTGACGTTTGCTGGCACTCTGCCTAGCAGGGTCAAGTTGATTCAAATAAGAGAACAGATTGGCTGACAGTGCCTGGTATGTTGGTCTTGTCTGCACATGACAGGAACTCAGGTTTCCAGTGGATTTTTCCATGTGAACAAATTCCCTCAGGTGCACCAAGTAGTGATACAGCAAAACAACAAAAAAAGTTTGTTTTGTTACTTTATCTTGTGGATTATTCAGTCTGACAGTATTTCACTGTACCATATACACCCACTTTCCCCGTTAGCGTGTTTATATGATTTAATTACTGTTCATGTAATGGTAGCTGAGTCAGGAGTTTTCAGCTTTTAGTGCAAATGTTAAGTTTTACTGTGCTGGGCATCACGGTGGAGCAGTTGGTAGAGCTGTTGCCTCTTAGAGAGAAGGTTGCCGGATCGAATCCCGGCTGAGGGCATTTCTGGCTGGGGTTTGCATGTTCTCTCCGTGCATGCGTGGGGGTACTCCGGTTTCCTCTCACAGACCAAAAACATGAATGTTAGGCTGATTGGTAACTCTAAATTGTCCCTAGGTGTGAGTGAGAGAGTGAATGGTTGTTTGTCTTGTGTGTCCCTGTGATGGACTGGAGGCCTGTCCAGATTGTCCCCCACTTCTCGCACAGTGACTGCTGGATATGGGCACCAGTGATCCGAAAAGGAGGAAGCTGGTAAAGATGATGGATGGATGGATAATTCAACAATAGCAGTTTACACCTTGTGTACTTCCTTGCAGGATAAAGAGCTTGAGATCACAGGTTATGCATCTGATGGAGAGGACGTTGGCAGCACGTTCATGTCAAGCAAACTGGACTCTGAGAGCTTTCCTCTCCAAAGTGGAGAGGGCAGCAAATCATCAGTCAGCAACTGGCTGAAATCTGCTCAGGCGATGCTGCAAACGCCCCAAAAAACAGCTGAGAGACAGTCCAAGACCCCAGATGACTCTGCCAAAAAGAAAAGAAAGTTTAAAAGGTTTGAATCGTGTTCCTGAAATATAATTTGCCATGGGTTAACAAGAATTTAGTTATAAACACTTTGAGTTGATGTTTATACTGAACGCTGCTACTTAAATTAGTGCTGGCACTAGTTCTGATGGAACTAGTTTTATATCAATAGGAGATGAACAACATATATGTTTTAAATAGGTGTATTTCTTAAAATGATAGTATAACGTATGTTCTAGTGTGTTGCTTCATAGTAGGAGCAAAGCAAAGTCTACAAAGAAACACAAGACATATTGCCTTCTGCCAGGTGACAGTCAAACTTTGATTGCAATGTTTCCACTGCAGAACCAATGATGAAAGGGACACCTGGTGTCATTATGTGGGTGCCAAATGTCATTTAAGCCCAACAATCTGACAGATAATCTGCAGAGTTCGACAGCTTGTCTGCATCAGAATTCTTTTTTTTGTTTAAACCAACAGTTCTACACAAGCATCGCTTAAGTCATATGTTCTGTTTGAGTTTATCACATTACATCATCTCCCTGTGTGTGTATTTGTTCCACAGTGGAGGTCTGGCAGAGAGGCTGAATCGGCTTCAGTGCAGACAAAGGTCGGCTATCAGTTTCTGGAGGCACAAGTCCATCTCTGACACCTCGGCAGCAACAACCACAACAGGTGAATCGTGTCACACTGACCTGCTGCGTGTACTAGATTACATCAGGATGTTTAACATACACACCCCTGAATCAAAATGCACGCTCAATAATCCAGGTAGATAAATCCAACAAGGTGGAGTCAGGTCCTCTGGACGGATTATTCTTTGATAAAACGTTTTGTCTTTTATCCAAAAGATTTCTTCAGTTGAAGGACGGAACATTTTAACAAAGAAGAATCCATCCAGAGGACCTGATTCAACTTTGTTAGATTCCTGAATCACTAAGTTTAACCCTGAGATTTGATTTGTGAGTTGGATGAAGCTTATTTCTGTGTACCCCCCCCCCCCCACACACACACACACACACACACACATTTTAAACATGTGTTTGTATGGAGGGGCCACTGTGAGGAAGCGACGGCTGTAGTTTGATCACTGTGGCTCTGAACTGTGAACTCTTATGTAGGTGACAGGAAACTGCTTGCCTAGTTCATTTCTTTTTTCCTTTCCGTGGTGAAGTAAACCACTTGTGCTCTCTAGTTCATAAGTAGCTCATCATCATAGGACATAAGATCACCTAAAGGTGGCAGTTGATTGTGGAAAAACAACACACCCACAAAAGTCACCTTAGGAGTCTGTAGGCATTTGATAGTTTAGTGTAGTGCAAAGAGTTAAAAGATGAAAAATGTGGAGGTGGATGCTTACTTGACCTCATTTCGGTCTTATCGACATTTAATTTGGTTTGTTTGTGTCGAGCTTCCACGTGGCTGAAGTCACATAGCCAGCATCAAGATAAATTTTTTTAAAAGACTTGTGTTTAATAAAACTTTTTCAGAAACCCTACCCTAACTTCTTTTCGTTCATTTTCCTCTGACACACAAACAACAATGTTGATCGACTACATCAGCACTGTTGCAGAAAACATGTTTGTTATGGTTTTTAAATTATTGGTATGTGATGAAAGCATCTTCACTTGAGCACGTTGCACACCTTGTGTTGTTTTCTCGGAAACTGCTTTGCTTGCTGTTTGTGAAAGCTCAAGAATATGACTCAAGCTCTTGTTCCTTCTGAGGATTTTGCATAATTGGACCTAAATGCTCACAGGCTATACAGTGTTTCCCTGAGGTTACGTGCCTTGGGAGGGTGCTAGTCTCTTCGGCGTAGCAGAGTGCTACTTTTGTATTGCGCGCGATTGTCACGGTTTGGAGTCTGAGCTGAGCTGCTACAATCTCCGCTTCCTGTTTGGATGTTGCGGAGCTGCGTTGGGGGTGGGGGACATGATAGGCGGGGCGCTCGGTTCTACTGACAGGGCAGGGTGCCCTGCTTGAATAATGGTAGGGGAAACACCGGGCTATAGGAAGCACTTAACATTTTATGTTTAGAGAAATGCATGCTAATACTTAACTGTAATCTCAATAATGTGATTAAAATCTCTGTTTTGTCAGTGACATACAGATGCACTGACTCCACCTTCTCATGCTGTAATGTTTAATGTTGTAATGGGGTCTTACTGTTCAAGCTAAAAGCACGTTCAGTGTTGTGGTAAAATTCCAAATATTTGCACCGTCACCTGGTGGGATTTACTGTTTCATTTTCAACTTAGCTAGTAAAAAAGCCATACAGTTAAGCAGTGCAAACTGTTCTGGTTCTAAAAGCGAATTACTCTCATAATGCATAACGAGGCCCACAGAGAGCAATAGAGTGTGAGAGGTTCGGTACACTCTGTACACAGACACACAAGTGAATGCATGCGCCACCTAACACACACTCAACATCTGTGTTATTGTTGCTCTGCTCTCCAGTGGACAGGCCCGGTGTGCTGGTGCTCGAGCTGCTGGATGTCCACGAGGAGTGCAGCATGCAACTGGCGCGCTGCAAGCGCCAGCATCCCCCCGGAGAAGGCGACCAGCAGGATAAATCTGTCCCGGAGGAAAGAATGTTGGTGTTGTTCAACAAAGAGACTGCCGCTCAGCTGAGCCCTGCACCCAGAGACATCATCCACATTATCCCACCGTGGTGAGAGGACGCATCTAGTGCCACCCTTTCCTTCTCACTCAAATATTTGCTTCCCTCCAATCTTAAAAATGTATGTACAGGAGTTAGCAGACATATTTAGTTTCATACAGCCCTTTGGTATAAACAGTTGTGATCCCTCACTGGATCTCTTGAGCGGCTTTCTGCTTCACCATATAGAAAGGTTTCTGTCGCGTTAACCCCACAGGATGTAAAAACATCCTGTGCGGCTATTGTTAGAAATTAAGTGTTAGATAACACGTAGAAGATACTCACATTACTGCGATCACAAATTTGATGCAATTATACTTATCACTGAAATGCAAAATTAGACCAATGCTTCGTAAAACAGGAAATGAAACTGAACTGCAAGTCACCTCAAACACTGAGATGAAGCTACAAGCATCCAGATTAACAACGAGGGATTTTTCCTTCTAGTCTGCATCATAGTTTGGGGGACTTATGACTGGACAAAAGGCCAGTGTATTTTGGTATTGATCTTCTACCATGTGGCTTAACTTTGTTAAAACTGGCTAACCTGAGCATGTTAAAACACTGATCTAAAAATAAGATCATGATGGTTCTTCGTTGCGGGCATTAGCGGCTCAGTGGATATTACGTATTGAAGTGGGGCGGTTACGAAGGTCTAAAATTGAAATCCAGTAAGTATTAGCTGCAGGAAGACAACTTTTTGGACTTCATCTGATAGCAATTAACTAGGAACATTAGAGGATTTCATGCAGTTCCAAGTTTTTAAGCACATTTGGGTTCCTTTTTATTTTCATTTATTATCTCCGTGTAGGAATCTGCTTTAAGCTTAAATTGAAAAATGCACATTGCAATTCCTTAAATCTCAATGTGGCATTTTAATTTTTATTTCTTCAATCATCTGTCCAAAACATGAAAGCACTCTGTGAACAATAATCTAGTAGGTATTGATGTATATACTTTTACTTGTACTTGAGAACCCGTGAGCTACAGTAAACACAAATGACTCATCATGGATAAATCCATTCTGCCATAATTTGAGCTGGGCTTGGACATTTGTTTCTAAAATGGAAGTAGAAACGGGGAGGGTGGCAAATGTTGTGAGTTAATTGGATAAATGAAACCTTTTCCTGGAATTCTCAGATTTTTGGTTTTTGTTTCTAAATGATTTCTTGGTTGAGGATGGGAAACTACACACAGACCCACAAAACACGGTTGCAGCCAGTTCCACAGTGAATGACTAACAGATTACACAGGAAAATGAAGTGAGGCTGCTAAGAAAAAAAATGCTGAGTAGGCAGTTTAAAAAGACTAAATACTGCAGTTTTTGTTAAAAACCCTTTTCAGCTCTTTATTCTGTGTTCGTGCAACAACTTTCTATTCTAAGCTCAGTATGCACTGAAAGTCCAAATGTAGAAAGACAAAAAACTCCCTGAAATGGTGGAAGGGGGGGGTGCGCTGAAGAGTTTTTGGGTCTGTTTTGGAGTTGGAGCAAGGCAGCACTGGACTCCAGCTGTTGGGAGTTTGAGTTGAGTGTGCTCTGGAATATCCAGGCTGGCGGATGCGCAGGGGCCTCCTATGTGCTCTGACGTCACAAACAGCTCCAGGGAATTCTTGACATTCCTCTTCCTGGCAGTAGTTAGGTCATTTCCAGAAAACTGAGGAGAAAAAACAGTAGGATTATTTTCTGGAGCATTTGGGAGCAAAGAGAGGAGGAAGCCAAGAAGCCGAGATTGAAAACACATGGTGGCTTGAGTGTTTCTCTAGCTTTAGCACCTCTCTGCTGGTTTTCCTTGCAACGAGCAGAACCCTCTAAATATACATGTATTTGCTTTCATTTTTATGTAAACTTGCATTGTGAAACTCTTTTTGTTTAAATTACTCAATAGTTTTCTAAGCATTTGGTTTAAAGAAACATTTTAGCTCCACTGAGTTATAGTTATAGCAAATCAAATCTAATAATAGTCCAAATAAAACCGGAGATTGCAATGATTTATTCATCTTGTAAGTTACATTTCTGGCCTAAGTGGAAAAAAACAGATTTGAAGATCAGTATGCCTTGTAAAATTCCTTTCTATCAGTTTTCTGTGTCACGCTGGAGGAGGGGGGGGGGGGGTGTGACCTCCCACATAATTCCTGCAAGTAGGTTGGATCCTCCCACCTCCCACGCCTTGTTGTAAGCAGGTCCTGAGCGGAAATACCTGCAGGGCTTATTCATTGTGACGCCAGCAGCCGCAGCCACTCCTTAACCCAGCTACCTGTCTGATGATGACAGCTGCCCACTCACCTGTTGACAATAAGGTCGTACTTCCTGGATGGGGATGGTGTTGGTTCTGATGAACAGCACGTTCCGCTCTGACAAGAGTAGATTAATGTCCTTATTGGAGATCTCTGCACAGATGTTGATCTGATAAACATCCATTTCCGGCTTAATCATAGCACAAGTGATTGTTGTGTGTCTATGGGTGAGAGACACTAATCTAAAGTTTTGCCAAACTGAAGAATTACTCATTACACAAGTAGATCAAGGAAAAAATATCTGCTTAGATGAGAACAAGTCCAGAGCTTTTTTTTCCGTTTTATTCCAAAAAGTATATATATATATATATAAATAATTTTTTTTAAGTGACACCAGTTTTTGCTCCAGAACTTTTACTTGTTAAGTGTTTGTCAACAAAGCAGCAGACAAGTCTTCCAGGTGTTTGCACCATCATGGTTCAGATTCAGTTTGTACTCGTTGAAGTAAACACATAATGTTGTTGGTGTTAATAGTCTGCCTTCAGGGCATACAGTGCAAAACAAAACAAAAAAAACCAGTGCCAAGAACTGTTAGTGCTGTGTGATTTGATCTGGGATGTACATATATATTTTTAAAACTGTGAGAAAAATTCACTGGTTCTATTGTGACAGTGCACTTATTTTAAATCATAACACATTGATCTTTTTATACAAGTGAATTTTTAATCTAAGGTTAAAATCAGTTTTTCCAAATTGCTTTTGTAAACATCACGTACCCATAAAGGCCAACCTTGTGTGAGTGTGTGTATTGGGGGGGGAGAAAAAAAAAATTCCCACGTTGTGTCGATTCAGTTTTCCCACTAATCTGCGTGTCTAACTACTCAGCCTCTCCGATCAGCATGCGTCTGAAGCACGCTGTGACATGTTGCTGCAGTTTCAGTCGCAGAGTGTACGCTTGGCTCTGAGTCAGTGCTAAGCCATCAACACACTATTATCCGTGTTACATGTGGGAGAAATTAGGTTGTTGTAACTCAAATTTGGCACAAACGGCGAACTGTAAAATTCCCTGGCTGTTTTTCAGCTTCTTGTATTCTCAGGCTGAATGCCACTCAGGTGTGTGATGTTTACTTTGATGGGTTAGAATAAGAAAAGGGTCAGCGTGTCCTTTTTCTGCACACATGTACAGCAAATGACTAAAATCAAAGCGGCTTCCAGGTACCATTAAATTAAGATTAGCACAAAAGCTCTCTGCACATTTATTTACTTTTTTATCAACAAAACTGTGTGAATAATCATTTTCCACATATTGCTTTACTCTTGGAAAGTGTTTACAATCACTCTACGCAGTGCTGCAAGATGTTGTCGTTTTTAGAAGCTCTGATATATGGAAGATGTTGTCTGTTATTTGCCTTCTTTCTAACGTTTTTGAACGTATGCAGGGTGGTATAAGTGAACAGACCTGTGGAGGTGGCTGAGTTTGACATTCACATTGTCTCAAGCTCTCAGCCCCCAGCATTTTTACAATAGCTTATTGTGTGAACGCTTATGAAGCATTCACACTATTGTGATTCATTTTTCTTCCGTACCCTTTAAGGCATCTTTCACGTTCCACAGTTTTTGTGCCATTTCAACAAATCATATATCAAAACGTTCAGCTCGTTCAGGAGAAGGGTGCTTTGACTTTCGGTATTGGTGCAACTTTAGGTTTTTGAAATATTTGGCAATTTCTTCCACTTTATGTCTCAAAGAAAATTAATTGAGCTCATTTTACATCCTTCACATCTTTAGATCTGTTTACAGTCTTTTACTGCCCCTGTTGCATTTTGTTCCAGTTCAGCTTCTTTCAGCTTCCTTCTGCAAATTTAAACTATTTTTTTCATCTAATTTCAGTGATTTTTTTTTCAGCTGTTTTGTGCTCCTTTTAGGTTCTTTCTGCTAACTACAACCTTTTTCAAGTTCAAGTCAACTTTATTGTCGTTTCCATTATGTGGTACATGAGATAGAACAAAATTATGTACACAGGGTCCCAGTTACACCCAAAATATCAAAGTATAATGTATAAAATATATATTTGTGCTTCTTCTAACTTCTTTCTGCTAATTTCAGCGTTTTATGCTCCATTCAGCTTATTTATGCAAGTTTAAGCTTTTTCTGCTATTTCAGCTACTATGTACCAGTATCTGTTTTTATGCTAATTTTAGCTTTTTCAGCTAATTCCACATTTTTTGCACTCATTTCAACATTTTTCAGCCCAATTCAGCAAAAAATGTGCCTTCTCCACTTCTTTCTGGAAATTTAAGTTTCTTTTTGCTTTTTTAGCAACTTTTCAGCAGTTTTTTTTTCCTCATTTCAGCTTTTTGAAGATAATTTCCACTTCTTTGTGCTCATTTCTGCTTTGTTCAGCCCAATTGAGCAAACATTTTCTTTCTACTTTCTTCTGCTAATTTAAGCTTGTTTTACCTTTTCAGCTACTTATTAACATTTCATAGCTAATTTCAGCTGTTTTCAGACAAATTCAAGTTTTTCATGTGAATTTCTGCTACTTGCAGCCTAATTAACTACTTTATGCTAATTTCAGCTTTTTTTATACTAGTTTTAGCTTTTTCTGCTCTTTCAGCTCTTTTGATGCTTTTTTTTTTTTTTTTTTTGCCTTTTCAGCAAATTCCACATTTTTTTAGCTCATTTCAGTTTTTCTGCTTCCTTCTCGTAGTTTAAGCTTTCTTCTGCCTTTTCAGCTACTTTGAGCTATTTTTTTGCTAATTTCAGCCTTTTTTAGCTAATTTACAAATTTTTGTGCTCGTTTCTGCTTATTTAAACCAATTTCAGCAAAGTTATGTTCTTTCTGTTTTCTTCTGCTAATTTAGGCGTGCTTTTCCATTTCAGCTACATTTCAGCATGTTTTTAGCTAATTTCAGCTTGTTTTCAGCAATAAGCATTCACACTGCATTTTTTGCAGGAAATGCAATTTCTCTACTTCCGTTTAGTTCCGAGAGGTTTTATTTATACACTTGTTTATCACATGTCATTATCACAGCAGGAGCTTCTTCATATTGATCATTGTCTTTTAGATCTCCTAATGCATGGTCATTTCATGCCCCTAAGTCTATTTTTCAAGAACTAGCAAAATTGAAGCTTAGAATGCTGCTCTATCAGATTGTATGTTGAGTTTAAAACTGATCGACTTCATCTTTTTGCAGGCAAAGTCTGTCTGTAGAAGGCTTCAGCTGTTCTGTTATCCTGAACACACACTTCAGCCATAAAGTCTACTCTGCGTCAAAACCAGCCAACAGTTCCTTACTAAGAGTCTGGGTCTCTGCCGAAAAGCAAGCACCATATTATTTGGGTCAGATATTCAGACTTTTGGATGAACGTAGGACCAAAGATGAAAACAGTGTCAAGCAGGTGTGTATTTGCTACTAGCAAAAAATAAATATTTCCATACATACACACACATACACATTTGTGTTACAATACAGAATCAGAATACATGTATTTGTAGCTTTTTTTTTTTTTTGTCTTGAACTTTTTTTGAATTGAAGCTGTAAATTGTCTATCAATGATGGACATCAGACCAGCCTATTTATACAGCTGAAACTCCTCCCTTTCAGCCACAGAGAGAAAAAAATGTAATCATTCCAAGAAATCAACAGATAAGCATGTAATGACAGCACCAGAATGTGGCATACTCAGGTTTATGTGCAGAACAAAAAAAAAAGGAGACTCGTGCAAATATTGTTCTTGAGGTGGTATTTATCTGCTGTTTTGCTGATTGTGGGTTTTTTGCCACAGGGTTCTTTAGGGTCAGCTGAGTCCAAACAAACAGCATGAAAGGGTTTTAGTGGTAAATATCTTAACTGATGAATTTGCTTGTTCATTTGTTGCCTCAATTCTTGAGCAAATACAAGTAAATCAAACTTTTCTGGCAGCTGTTGAGAAATGTTTTTTAAAATGTAATCAGCAACACTTCCTCCTACTCTTAAATTTTCTTTAGAGGCTTGAAAAATTATTTGTATTTAGTGGCTATGCAGTAAAAAGCTGCATTTATGACAATCGTTGTTGATTCATATTAGGGATGCCCGATCCACTTTTTTTAAAATTCCGATCCCGATACCTAGATCTGAGTATCGTCCGATACCGATCCAGTTCCGATATCGATCCAGTTCCGATATCATGATCATCATTGATTTTATATGAAGCTGTAATAATCTCCTCTCAAGTACAATTTGTACAAATATATACATGCATGTCCAAAAAGGCAACTTGAGGTAAGTTTTATTAATGTTGGATAAGTTTTAAAGTTAGAATTAAATTCTAACACAAAACATGTTTCTTTTTATTCCTAGCTTTAAAGTGAATATTAAAGTGATTAATTTAAGTGATTTTTTAAAGTTGTTTTATATTTTATAAGGGGCAGATATAAGAATGTTTTCTTCTTTCTGCACTCTTTTCATTCAATGTTTTCTTTTTGATGATTTAAAAAAAAAATTAGTTTCATTTAAATGAATGAATAATGAATGAGCTCCGTGGTTTCAGCGATGTCTTCTTCTTGTTCAATCCGAAGCAGGCAGCCTGATTTGGGGCAGCCGTGCTCAGTCTGTCCCTCCTCAGAGACGGGCAGACTGAGCGGGGCAGATTGGACGCGGCTGGCCGGTGTCGAGTCGCCTCTTTCGGTTTGACCAAAGAGTACTGCCCCGCTGAAGCCACGGAGCTCGAGTGTCCATCGTAAAACTAACTTTAACGTGGTTTAATGTGGCGCTATGGCTCTGCAGACATTGCACGATGCTGTCTTGTTTTGTGGTGTTTTTAGTGTAAAATACTTCCACACAGTGGACATGTTTCCATGAAAAGTTTGTTAGCTGTTAGCTGTTAGCCACAGTGCTGCTAACTCAGCCCTCACGTTGTAGCTGGCTGCAAACTATGAACTGGATTTCCTGAATGTGAGGCGGGTCTTATTACTCTGGGTTCATGAGACACGCCGCCGTTCAGGAAATCCATTCCATAGTTTGAAGCCAACTTGCATCATGGATCGGAAATATCGGCAGGTGGATCGGAAAATCCGATACGTAAATTATGCTGATATCGGATACCGATACTGGATCGGATCTGCCCCATCCCTAATTAATATGTCATTAATTTTTTAGTTGATGTGATAATCTATTAAATGGCTTGGAATGAGGAAACAATCTTTCATTTTTAGATCTATGTGGCCATTTTGAAATGTGTACTTTTCTCCAACCAGCATTTGTAATTTCAAAGTAACTCAAATATAGGTTTTTGTTTTTAGCTAGTAAAAGCTATATGATTTTGAGTGTCTGAAATGCCACAAAATATTAAAACATTAACATTCTGCTTGTAAAAAATAAGTTGATTAATCATCTCCTTTCTGAGGAGCAGAACATTTTGTTGAGCATTTAGTGACTTTTTGTTTTAATTAATTAATTTATTTGTCTGGCAGATCACAGCCTCTGATGCTCTGTGCAGTGTCAATGGTTCTGGAGTTATGAGACACTGCATCTCTCTCCTGGAAGCTATCGAAGGACTTGGCCAAGCCGGTTCTGTGGAGCAGGATGTGGCCGTGGTTATCCAGAGAGTTTACTCCATCCCTTTGGCTGACTCCTCTCCTGTGTCCATTCTCAAACACCGAGTCTCCGTCCGCTCCTCCATGGCTCCTCCTCCTGCAGAGAGAGGCAAAACCAGGTACCACTGGACTGGCCCCCAGAGGTGGCTTTTGGTTTATCACTTGATGCCAAAACGTTGGAGAAATAAATAGTATTTTGTCTGTTGTTTATGATTTGCAACAATACAAATTATTCTTTTTGTTAGACGTGCAGGCTGGGTTCTTTAGTTTCAAGGCCCATATGTTTCCCCTTCGTGACATGACGTGTCTCAGTGGTCGTTCTATTGTTCATGGAGCAGCAGGCCCCACAGAGTGCTCATGCTGTCTCCAGCCATATGGCATTGTTTGACAAAGGACACAAACATTTTTAATTAAATCCAGTCTTTTTGTTATTGATCCCAGCCAGTTCTCAGGATAGACCACATGATCTTTTTAAAATCTTCTGCACCCCCAAGCCAGCATTGAAGTGGTCCCACTCAAACTTTACTAGGTACAATACATGAATTGATTTATTTTATGTATTTAAGCCAGTTATTTTTTATAGGAATGTAAGAACTAAATTTATGTTTTTCACAAAATCTGTACAACGATGTGAAATTAAGTTGGATTTTTCAGTCAGTTTTTAGGAGAAAGTAATTAAAATGCCAAATTTTCTTTTTGTTTAGCCACTGCAGATGTGAAAACTTTGGGTTTTATTTATGTTTGCTCAGCATGTTCCTCCAAATTTGATTTATATAAGTTATAAACAAAACGGTTTAATCACTTGGGGGGAGGGGGAACTGAGCATTTGGCTAAAAAACTTTTGATTCTCTGAGGTGATTTGATCAATAAACATCAAGAAACAATATGCACAGTATAACAAGTTAAGGTGATTCACTGTAGGCATAATAATCTTGTAGAATCGTACAACAGTTTTTTTTTTTTTTTGAAGAAACTACCTCGTCAAGGTTTCTTTATTATCATTTGAATCATATGAGGTACATGTGGTAGAATGAAATTGTGTACACGGTGTCCCAGTTAAATCCAACAAAAGTATAAATTGTAAAGAAAAATGGTAATAAGATCTAAGATATGAACTAAGAAATACGCTAAACTAAGAATATGCTAAACACTAATAGTACAAATACAGTACGCTGAACAACAGCAGCACGAACATGAGGTCTGTGTGAGCAGATGAGTACGAATGAACACAGCAGCATGACATAAATCAGTGGCATAAGATCAGCAGCATGGATAGTCAGCAGCACATATCAACAATAAAAGTGGGATTATAGTGATTTACTTTTCACAGTGATAATCCTGATTAGGGATTCACGAGTCTAACAGCTTCAGGGTAGAAGCTGTTCCTCAGTCTAGTGGTTCTACACATAATGCTCCTCAACCTTCTGCCCGAGGGGAGCAGGGCAAAAAAGTGTGTGTGCTGGGTGAGTGGGGTCCTTCATGATGCACGTGGCCCTCTTCCTGCATATGGAGGTGTAGATGTCTGCGATGGTGGGGAGACTGACTCCAGCAGTCTTCTGTGCAGCCTTCACCACTCTCTGCAAAGCTTTTCTTTCTGCAGCTGTGCAGCCTCCATGACAC